>NC_044575.1:5820125-6178250 GCF_901933205.1 Camarhynchus parvulus | reverse complement strand
AAAACTGAAAAGATTATTAATGTAGTGTAGAGTAAAAAATAAAGTACAAATGTTCTGATTCAGTCTCTTCACAGAAAATGCCCGTGTGTGAAGTAGCTGGCTTTTCATTACTAGTATGGTACTGAGATTCTTTTTTTTCAAGAATTTTCAGAGTATAAACAAGCATTTTTAATTCCTTTATTATATGATGCTTCAGTATATGCTCCTTGCTTATCAGTTGTTGCAAATATTGCGTATTTTGGAGAAAATCTTAACATTACAGCTTAGATTAATATAAGTAAATAATTTCATTTTCAGCTAGTAAAAATGACAGTGTTTTAGTAGTTAATTTAGTTTTTTTAATTAGTTATTTAAGGAGGAAGGGTTTAGAATAGTAGTGTTGTGTGGGCACTTGGGATTTTTTTTTTATTTCTGATTTGAAAACAATAATAAAACCAGTGCAGATACAAATTATAATAGCATTATTACTAGGATACTTTTAGCAGATATAAAGCAATAAGCAAGCTGATACACAATTGATTCTTAGAAAATTCTAGTTTATTCTGTAAAATATTTAAATCTGCAATTATTTATAGTTACCTACATCCCCATTAGTGTAGTATTCAGCATTCAATATTGCTTTTTAATGTGATCAAAAAACAGCTTCATGTCATTCAGGAGAACTATTATTCTCTGTTGCTTTCAGAAGTTATAACATTTCCTTCATTTGTAGTGTAAATAGCAATAAATAACAACAGATGAATGCAGTTCTTAAACACTGTCACTATCATAGAATTGTTTTCTTGTCAAGTGTTTTAACTCTTGAATTGATGTGCCATCTTTTTGCATTATTTCCATCTCATTATTCTCATATTTTTAGGTTATGTGGGGCTGGTAAATCAAGCAATGACTTGCTACTTGAACAGCCTTCTGCAAACACTTTTCATGACTCCTGAATTTAGAAATGCATTGTATAAGTGAGTATATAGAATCAACAACTTCTTAAATTTGTGCTGGTTCATATTGGTAGGAGACCCTTTGGGATTTCACCTGTCAAAATTTCCTTGTTTGGATACTGGAAATCATAATGAAAGTCAAGCTGAATAGACTTATAAATTATATCTGCTTAAAAGCTTCAGCTTTTAAGTAAAATATAAGTTACTGGTTGTGGCATGGACGCTTTTTAAAGAATCTTGAAAACATCAAACTGAAAGTTAAATTTGATGCTAAGTGCAGTTCATGTCTGTACAGTGAATGTCTTCAAAATTTTTGGTTTTATGTTTATACATTTGAAGAGTATCATTGCCACTTACTGCAGAAATGGAAAGCAACTGCATTTGACTTCTCCCAAGAAAGAGAGCTGCAGTTAACCTGTGACATGGCAGACCTGAAATGTAGTAAATGTTGACTTAATGCTTTTTTGAGTAATGTTTTCAAAGGAGTTTTATTTGTGAAATATCTTGTGTTCCAAATAGGTGGGAATTTGAGGAATCTGAAGAGGATCCTGAGAGGAGTATCCCCTACCAGCTACAAAGACTGTTTGTTTTACTGCAGACCAGCAAAAAAAGGGCAATTGAAACAACAGATGTTACGCGGAGTTTTGGATGGGACAGTAGTGAAGGTAATGTGCAGCTGTTAATCTGCTGTGGTTTGCTTCAGCTGCTGCCTGCTAGGGGCTAAACTGCTGTTCATGGGGGAAAATACCAGAATAATTAAGAGTAATTAATAGAATCAACTTATTCAGTGGAAACAAAATAGCCTACATGGATACTTCATTGTGCACAGTGTTTGATTGTTAAAGAAATGGCATCTCTGAGTTTTGGGCTGTTAAAGTAAAAAGCATTATTTTTTTGTAATTAAACTGCCATTACACATGTAAATGGTTTCTAAAAAAGTAATTCTTTATAGGAAACTTGCTTCTGTTTTGAATCACAAATGTCAGATGCCCATGTTGCATTTATGGAGTTACCCATATTATTGTCTACCTCAAATCAAGCGCTGTGTGTGTCTTTTTTACACTTGTGTGGAGTAATTTTGCCCCATCACCTGTTGATTTTTCCATTAGCACATGATGATGAGAAGTGGGAAGTTGGGTTTTGGAATATCAGTGCGAAGTGGGACAGAAATCAGAAGCAGTTTGTTTTATACCAGTGTACATTAGCAGTTCTGTATTTTTCACATATTCTTGCTTGTGTACACAGTTCTTGTTTATGTATAAACATAGTGAGCAAGCTGGTTGCTTATTTTTCTGGCTTACATTGAGAGGCAGCTACCTGTGGAATTGAACACTGGCCCAGTAGTGAGTAGGTAGTAGTGTAGGTACACACTTGAACTAATGAGTAGTTTTTTAGGAAGCATTCTTAGGCTACAGTCAATATTGGGACTAACAACATCTCCTGTTTTAACTAATAATAACTTCAATTTTTAACAGCGTGGCAGCAGCATGATGTGCAGGAGCTTTGTAGAGTCATGTTTGATGCTTTGGAGCAGAAGTGGAAGCAAACGGAGCAGGTAAGCTTGGAAAAAGTATCTTAATTCAGTGGTATAGTATTGTGGGCATTTGTTGGGTTTTCTAATGATTTTAAAAATCATTTACTAAATTTTAACTACCAGCTTATTGAAAATCTGTGGTAGTTTCCAGTTTTCTGGTTCCTTGCAATAAGCTATTGTGATTTATGACTTTCAAGAGTGTGTTGCATCTGTTTTCCTCCCCCAGTTAAAAGTGGAATATTCTGCACTCTGGAATGTTATACTCAGTCTTTATTTGAAACGCAGAAAGTGACTGTGTAACTCCTACAATAACTTCCTTGCTGTCAGTATTTATTAGGCTTTGTTGTGGCCTCTAGAAGCTCAAGCTCTCCCTTCTTAATGCAGGAGAAAGTTAGGAATATATTTCTGGCACAGGATACGTTCTGATAAATGGCCACCTTCTTGCAGGCCAGTTTTGGTAAATAGGAGTAATTGGTAAATTGTCTCTGGAAACACAGGAAAGGACTGCAGTGTCAGTCTGTTAACAATGTCTACAAGATCAGGCTCATTTTAAAATTGAGTTTGGTGCTTTTATAGTTGCTTAAGGCATGACTATTAAGGACACGGAAACTTATGTAACATCATTTGAGAAGCTTGTTTGATACATGTTTTGGGCAGGGCAAAGTAAGAATTCAGGAGATATTCCTGCTGGGGAGTAGTGTTTTAAATGTGTAACCATGCAATTAAGACTTAATTGACAAGAATGTATTTTCTTGTAAAGCCAAAAAAATAGGATATTGGTCATTTTTTTTAAATCCCTGTTGCTGGATCTGTTTGTTTCAGGCTGATCTTATAAATCAACTGTACCAAGGCAAACTGAAGGACTATGTGAGGTGCCTAGAGTGTGGCTATGAAGGCTGGAGAATCGACACGTACCTGGATATCCCTCTGGTCATCCGGCCCTATGGCTCCAGCCAGGCGTTTGCTAGCGTGGTGTGTACTATTATGGTCCTAATAGTGCATCCATACACACATAGAATACATAATGCCCCAGTGGTAGAATTGGTTCCCTGGTAAGTATCATCCTAGATACTCCATCTTGGGGTGTTCGTCTTTGTGCAGTGAACCAGCTAGCAAGTTCTAGAAGATTTTTCTTTTTTTTGGCTTTTTGGTTTATTTTTTGTTTTGGTTTTTTTTTCTTTTGCCCTTCGATGAGTCCTACTGGTGCATGTATAAGGGGAGGGGAAATGCAACTTTATTGCCTTAGGGCTGCAGTAATCAGTTATTTTCTTCCTGATAAAATCTTCAGTATTTGGGTTGGTTTTTTTACTGGCACATCTGCTAAATTTTCATAGCTTTATTGAAAGTGTTAGTGAAAGAACAGAACATTGACATGAAATTTTTACTTTAATTGCCATGTTGTTGCTGTGCTTTTTAAAGGTCACTTTTTAGATACCATATCCTTTTAATAAGCAATTTGATGATGATTCAAAAATCTTGTTCTACATCAATGTTTGTAGTCTCTTTTGCTCCAGCTTTACTGATGCTGGCAAGCATAACTACTGCTTAGTAAATCTGTGGAAGTTCGTTTGTTTGAGTTTTTCCACCCTGAAAAAAAAAGTATTACAAACTGTGAAATTCCACCGTATACTATGGATGGAGTTGTGAGAAAGAATAAGAATAAATCAAACAAGTCTTTCAGTAAAGGTTGTTTTAAACAAATACTTGTGTAATTGGCTTGTTTATTAAACATAAAGTATTTTTTCTTCTGTATTTAGTGTGCTGGCAATATTTTTAAACCACTAATAGTCCATAATTCTTAACGGTAATTCTGTTAAGAATTGTTAGAATTAATTTAAACTATAGTATAGCTTCAAAGTACTTTATACTTTGAAACTTTAAATATCAGTCTTGAGAAGTAGTAAAGGTGAGGGACATTGGTCTTGTGAAAAGAATTCAAGTTAGTAATGTCCTTCAAATTCTTCCTAAGATCAAAATTTTCTGGAACTGTCCAGCTAGTGGAAGCTGTCTTAATGCAGATTGATATTTTATTCAGATGGCTTCCCTTTTCATCTTTTAACCCTAATTTCTAGCAGTATTGCCTGAACTAAATTTTATTTGTTGTAATTTTTATTCAATAATTAGATTTTTATGATCTATTAAAAATAATGAAAACTATTCAGTTCATGTAGTTTAATTCTGCATTTAACAATGCATTGTTCATATGTCTTAAATGGAAAGGTTTTTTTCTTCAATGGGCAAGTCTGTAATGCAATGCTAAAAAAAGACTTTGTCTATTTGTAAAAACAAAACTTGAATGAATAAGGACTTAAAGTTCAGATTAGTTTTAATAGTACATGATATTTTTCCTTTCAGTCAGCATTTACTGGGTTCACTACATTGAGGAACGTAGTTTCAAGATTTTTGTTACCCAAACTTACATGGTTGCAACTTGTATTGATGCTTCAATTTTTGAGCTTTTTTCAATTCCTATTCTGATTACATTCAGTTGATTCTCCTCCCTGCATATGTATGAACAATAGCAGATGTAATTTTTAGTTCTGTAGTCTTCAGCAGTGGGGAGATATGGAGGATACTTGCTTTTGGAGAAGGGAAAAATCGCCTGTTTCTAAATGGAATTCTCTGAAGGTAGTATCCTCCATTGATCCATAGATGATGTGATTCAGTAGGTGTAGGTAAAAGGGTCTGGGAGATCAAAAACTTCACACATGCGCTAATAGGGCTTATGGAAGGGAATGTAAAACTTTTTAGACCTTGCTAGTCAGCTCCTGAGGGAACTTGCAGCAGGCGACACAACCCAAGATAGGGGATCTAAGGAGGATACTACCTTCAAAGAACTCTAGTTAGAGGTAAGTGATTTTCCATTACTTTCCAATAAGAGAGAATGGATGGATGAGCCTTGAATAAGGTTAATCTGTAGAATGCCGTTTAAAGAGCATTATCCCACTGTTTGACATTGTGTATTACCAAAGAAATGCAGATACTTGAAATGTTGCATTAATTTGTATGTATATTACTTCTCAATGCATGGGGACATTGAAGAACTGGGAAGGATAATGTCATGCTTTCTTTATTTCCTACTGTGAACTAATTCTGAAATTCTTCAGTGTGGTCTTAAGGTTTGCATTTAGAATTGTTCTGATTTTCCACTCCATCCCCCAATTCCATATAGCATAGCTGTGAACTCACTGGGGCAGCTCTGGGGCATTGAGATGTTGTCAGTGTGTGACACAAGATGGTTTCTGAAAAAAACACTTATGTAATCTGCATTGTTCAAGGGTATGGTGTCAGAAAACCCCTGAATCAGGCTTTTCTTGAGGTCAGTAGAAATCCAGACATAAAAACATTTGGCTTATTTCAGGGAGGTAAACAGGAGCAACAATTCGCCTTCTGATTTTTGTAGGTACTAGTGTCTTTTTGAATTTAACAGCACTAGGCATAAGCTGAAATGTTTTGAAGTAAAAAAATATATTTTGCAGGATGAACAGTGGAGAAAAAGACGCAGCTGGGAACTAGCAGTGATGCTGAAATTATGATACTAAAACAGTGAGAGTTGATTTGCAATACCAGAAAACTAGTAATGATCCAAGTATTCTGGAGGTGTAGCCAATGCAGTTGTGTTTTGTTAAGTATTGTTAGTTTTCAAGATCTTTTGTACCATAGCTTTTCTTTTGAGAATGTAAGTATGTGTACAAGTAGTCCTTCTTAGGGCAGAAATTACTTTGAACTTTATGTGAACTTACTTTGTGGTGTCCTTGCCAAACTGTTGAAGGCAGAATATGGATGATGTGATAATTCCTTCTTTGTTTTTAAGGCTAGATCAGTAACAACGAGGTCTTGTATTTTTCATGGAACATACTCTTTGAGCGCATTGGAAAACTGATGAACTCTGAAAACCTGAGATGGCAGTTAGTTTCTAGCTTTTTCCAGCAGCAGTTTTGCCTAAATGCCATTTGTTGTGTAAGGCTTCATAAAGGTCCTACTGCTCCTATTCACAGGTTTTACAAATTTGCACATTTATGAAGGCTTGCAGTATGGCACTTGTCGAACTACTGACTAGATCATAACGCATTTTTATGGAGGGGAAAGTTGTCTGCAGTGCTTCTCTTAAGCCCGACAATAATTAGGTTGAATTGTTACAGCATTTTAGTGTGCTAAGTGATAGAAATTTTAGAAGATTAAAAACTGAATACACTTAGAACTTGGCTGGACAAGGCTTTGGGCAATATGCCTAAAGTTTGACCTGATTTGAGCAAGGGATTAAGATCAGATGATCTCCAGAAATTTCTTTCAGCCTGTATTGTTCTTTTGATTCTTTGAACTAGAAAGAAGTTTAAATAGCTTTTGTCACCCTAATCTGTAGCTTGATCACTTAAGCTTTATTTTGAAGTGTGTGTGTAGGGGATTTTGGAAATGCTCAGTGACTCCAAAGGTAGATAAGAGCTGCCACATTGAAGGTAACTCCTGAGGTAACACTGACTTCTGGTGGCACTGCAGGGCAGGGGATGTGTGCTGTGAAAGGCTGTGCAGCTTGGCAGCTTTGCCCCTGGTTTTGCTGAGTAAACTGTCAGAGCAGAGAGCAGTGAACTACACTAGAGTAGGAAGTGTATTAAGAAACCTCCTAATCAGCAGAACTAACCTTGGTGTAAAGATGATGTAAGAGGGAAGAGAATCAGCCTGGGGAGCAGCAATGGTGATTATCCAAGGATTGAAAAATACATGGCTATATATATATAGCTCAAAAGTAATGGAGGTCCCAGGAGCTTCAATCAGACCTTTCAAAGCACAGCTCACTATGTGTGCTAAGCAGTGAAACCTCAAGAGTGATGTAATAATGCTTCATTGCCTTCTCAGGGGTCTAAAGCATCATCACTTCTTGCCTTATGTAAAATTTTGTAGGGTCTTTCCTTGTTAAATTGCACATCACATGAGTCTGCATAAGCATTACACAATAATTTATGTCCCATCCTCCATATAATCCCATTTATATTCATGTTGATACATGAGCTGCAACTTTTTTCTTACACTTGAAATATATTTTTCTTGCCTTAACTGGTATTTGGCTCACAAGACAGTTCTGTCACTGATTATGATGTCATCATGTGGTGTTTTCTGATTCATGTTTTCTGTGTTGACCATTAACTTTGTTTGCTTTTGCTGAAATAGTTGTGAATAATAATCAAAATACAGCAATTCATTTCTTCTGCTTTCTTTTAAAGCAGGTTCTAACTTGTTTAGTCTTTTTTCTTACATTTTAGAATGAGATTTCTTACATTTCAGTACATAATTGTACTAAACACTAGCTGTCTGTGGCCCTGGAGTAAAAAGCAACTCAGCTTCTGTAGCATTTAGGAAGTAAAGACATAGACAGCAGTTCATTTCAAACTCTAAAATGTTTTCCTATGTCTGGGGAGTCTCTGCCCAAGAGCTGTGATTTCAGGCTGTTCAAAAGCCTTTCTGGCTGGCTCAAAAAGTGGGAAACTGAGATGACTGCCTTCACTGTACAGTTGTTTTATGGAGTTTGGTAGATCCTTCATTTGTGAATAGTTGTCACCTGGAATAGAGTCCATTTTTTAAAAGTCCTTTCTCCTAGACTAGCAACAGAGCTTTTGGAAAATACTTGTTGTTCTTGCTGATGGCCTCCATTCTTGGAAAGAAAGAAGGGAGGAGAGAAGAACTGGGGACTTTTGTGAAGAACTTGGCATATCCTTGATTTGTTCCCAAAGTGGGATTTGCCAAACAACACGATTTAGATACCAGTCGTAGGTTCTTTGCCAGCCATGTTATGACTGCCGAGTTTACTCTGCCCAGTTAAGCCCCTTCTTACTTACTCAGAACTTCAGGGGAACAGCCACAGACCTTCATTAACAGATGATGGTTTTAAAAATGATGTTGCAAATTGTATTTGCTTTCACCTCCATGGCTGAACAGAGAACTTCTGCCTTCCACTTGGAGTTCAGAAACCCAGAACCTATTGGCTTGCAAGCTGACTGGGTCATAGGTTTTAACTTTGAACATCTCTGGGTAAAATTCTTCAGTGAACCCATCTCAGTACTCCTAGTGAATTCTGTTTGAACAAGTTGGTTCTCAAGTATTTACACCTTAATGTGCAGTGTCATTGCTGCAAATTATGTCAGTTTGGTTGTATTTTGAATGTTGATTGCTGTAGTGAGGAGCAAAATAGAAATCATGGAAGTCCTGGGTGTAAGCATTAGTGACAGAACTTGTGGGGGTTTTTGAACTACCCCAAACTAGGCAGCTTTCAGAAGACAAAATTCCAGTTATTGCTTAGATGCCTCATAAGGTTTAGCTAGGAAACTACTTCTGTCTTTTTAGGAGATGACCTTATCTGATTCTCACTCCTTTGGGAGCAAAACTCAAATACTCTTCCCTCTGTCCTTTCCCCAGCTTTCGCTTAAAAATAGGATCTTCAAATGTAGTTTCCTGACCCTTGGTAGAACCAGGACTAAGGCTATCTTTATGCAGGGCACTGAGTAACATTTTTTTCTGCTGCTTCCTCTTTCCCCCTCTAAATACCAGATTGGCTCTTTTGAGAAAAACTCCTTAGAAATGCAGAAGAATCATCTCAAAATTCTGGGAGAACAAGGACAAGGCAGGGCTTAAAAATAAGCTCTTTTTCACAGCAGATGACTTTACAGAATGACTAAATGTGATGTGCAAGGTAACAGGAGTAAATGTAACTATTGAACCAAAGACAGTTTGGATTCATCAAATACTGAACCAGATACAGTTAACAGTAATTGTGGTTTTGCTGGGTGTAGAAATGTTGATTTCTGATCATGTTTACTTAAATATTGTATCTGTACCAAAGTTTGTCAATCAAATTTTGGTGGTAGATTTAAATGAAATATTTGTATGTGTTTGCAGTCTCATTGTAAATTTATACATGCATAGTGAACACTCTTTAAAAATGGGGTAATGTGTTTTTATTCTTAGGAAGAAGCACTGCATGCTTTCATTCAACCTGAGATCCTTGATGGCCCAAATCAGTACTTTTGTGAGCGATGTAAGAAGAAATGTGATGCAAGAAAGGTAAAGACTGGTCAAATGATTTGCAAAAATTACTTTTAATAAACACCAATCCTGATAACAGGGACATAATCTTGTCCTTGTTTCACTTAGGGCCTGAGGTTCTTGCACTTTCCGTACCTGCTGACATTACAGCTGAAGAGATTTGACTTTGATTATACCACAATGCACAGAATTAAACTCAATGATCGCATGACTTTTCCAGAGGAGTTGGACATGAGTGTCTTTATTGATGTCGAAGATGAGGTAAGGTATTTGGTTTCAGAGAAAAGCATTTAACTTCCTTCAAGTTCTTTCTCCTTTCTCATTCAGAAAATCAAAATTCTAGTCTTATAAACCCATTTTAACAATATAAACCCATTTTAACAATATTATTCATCTACGTATAATGTTCTTTAGCCATGCTAGTGCTATAATTTGAAGATTTTAAGTCTGTCCATATGGATTTTTTTTTAATATTGCAAACAAATGTGTTCTCTGTAGTTGGGGTTCCTGCTTCCATAAGGAAGCTCTTTCAGATTTCTTATATCTTCAATCAACAGATTTAAAGACAGGAGTCTCAGGGCTTCTATATATACTGCAATTCCAGAAGGGAAGATTTATCTGAAACTTGTGTCTGAATTGTGTTGGTCATAAGAGGTGATGTAAAGTTTCAAAACTTTGAATATTGAAGTTAGTCCAGAAATCATTAATAATTAATTTCTTCCCTCTGAATCACCATGTAGTTAGTGTATACTGTAGAAATAAGATTTTAAAAATTTTATTTTTTCCCATCAGTCTTCTGGCTTTTTACTTTATGGGTTTTACCAAAATTCATGTTGTGCACTTACATTCACCAAGAAGTATTTACTGTGTGTTTTGCATTGAAGACCAAAGTAATTTCTCTAATTTCATTCCTGAAAACATTTGTTGGCTTGCACTGGTGTAAGAGAAATACTGCCTGGATGTGCACATGGAGAGGCTTTTCTGGCTCTCTACAAACCCTTGTCTTAGGAATGATCCCATGTAGACAATTTGATACCTCTCAGAGTGAGTGGGATAAATAACAATGAAGATTGATCTGGGAGAACAGAACTCAGATAAAATTAAGGACTGTCAGAAAATCAAAACAATTATCCAGAGGCAAGAGGATCAGGTAAGAGATGACTATACTGAGTGAGCTGCATTCACAGTGTTGGTGACACCATGCTGTTAAGCTAGCAGAACTAATCAGTCTTATTGTAATACCTTGGCTAGGTCCAATGAGTTGAAATGAAAAAAAAAAGTCTTTGGATGTGACTGAAAATATTTTCAGTCAGTTCTGATTAACAGGGCCACATTACAACAGATTGGTTTTTAGTATCAGACTTCCAGGTACTGAATTGGGATAGCTAGTGAATGGAATAGGCTAGTAACAAATATAACTTTGCCAAATCTGAAAGCTCCTAATTATTGTTCAGTTGCACACAAAGCCCAGGAACACTGAAGAGGTGGACTGAAGACACCAACAGAAACAAGTCTGTTCTTGGTGCTGAATTACAGAGGTCTCTAGTTTTTGAGGAATTTGATTGCTTCATAGAGTGGATTTTTTTCATTTCACAAACACTGTTATTTCCTGTTCCATGTAGCTTGTAATGTTGTATAATGTTAGTGTGTATGTCTTATTTTTAAGAAGTCTCCTCAGACTGAGAGTTGCACTGATAGTGGAGCTGAAAATGAAGGCAGTTGTCACAGTGATCAGATGAGCAATGATTTTTCTAATGATGATGGAGTTGATGAAGGAATCTGCCTTGAAAGCAATAGTGCAGCAGAGAGGATCTCTAAAGCTGGCAGTGAAAAGGTATGATAACACTGGCTCTCAGAAGGATGGGCAGGAGGCTGGAAGGGGGGACACAGCTGGAAAGGCTGACCTGCATTCACCACCAGAATATTCCATGCCAGGTTCCCTGCTGGGCACCGTCATGCTCTGCAGGAAAACTGGGGGCTTTCCAAGGTTGCTGTTGTTCAGAGACTGACTGGGCATTGGTCTGCTGAGGGGAAGGGGATGGGTGTGTGCAGAGTAATGCCTTTGCATCACTGCACTATTAATTTTTTTGTATGTTTCCTTTATCTATTAAACTGTCATTGTCTCCAACCACAAGTGTTCCCACTTTTGCTCTTCTGATTTTCTCCACCATCCCACTTGAGGGAAGTAGTGACTGACTGGCTGGAGGGATGCTTTGTTCTTGGCTAGGGTCTACCCACCACAAATGTAAATGATAAATATATAATTAATTCTGACATTGAAGGTGAGGTGAGAGGTTGGAAGTGTGTGAGTTTATTTGAATTTTCAAAAATTGACATTACAACAAAGCAAAAAATTCAACTGATTTGGAGCTCACCTGAGATACATAAAAGTCTTCCCAGCTTGTCAGACTGAGAATTTCCAATAACTTGTTTTGCCAGCAGACCCTTAAAACTGAAGACCTGTTTTGCCTTGTGAGCAGTGGTTTTACTTGTGGCCAGCTGTCAAAGGTCTACCAGATTTAGCTGCAAAAGCATCTTGCAGAGTAGTAGGAGAAGATTGGGAAGTTTTGATCAGTTACATAGATGAAGCCAAGGGTCTAAATGTTAAATATTCCTTCAGTCATCTTAATATAAAGGAATTAAATAGCAGGTCAGTCCAGGATAGCAGCAATCCTGCTGTGGGACATCAGGGTTGGTAGAGGTTGCTGATGAACCTGGTTGAGTTTTCATGGAAAATGTTGAATTTTATGGTAATGTCTACAATATGTACTTCATGTATTGTTGTTCAATGAACTCATCTGAAATTAGGCCACTAGCTTTCATTCAGTCTTGGTAGAAAGCTGTTTGGCTTCAGCTGGTACTTTTGTAAAGGAGCAGTTTTAAAGGCTGACTTGCATGTTAATCTTCACATCTGGCCCTGTTTGTATTTACCTTGAACCATTTGAGAGGGTGTTTTTGGTATATGTTCTGAATACTGTCAGTCTTAGTTGGAAATGATGAAAAAATTAATTCTAGTCACTTGACTGAACAAGACCAGAATATTTTAATGTGTCTATAATGCAAGTGGGACGTCCAAATGTTGGCCAGTTGTTTCATACTACTTGTTCTCAAGGCAAACAAGCTGTCAAGCCAAGCTTTTTGGTTTGGATATCTTAATAATGGATGTGAGATATGCTGAGAACATAGAGTGTTTCTTTTACATAGTCTAAAAATATCCTTGTAACACTTGTGAATCAGTGTGGTTCAGTTTTATTTTTTAATTTATATGCAGTACTGAAGGCATGTGCTTAGTGCCCTCTATTTCTATCCATTTATCTATGGAAAAAAAAAAGGGTGTAAAACATCAAGTATGGAGAGGAGTGATGGCAAATAGACCTAAGCTTTGTAGCTACAAACTGCTGAGTAAAGTTTACACTAGCAGAGCTCTGGTTTTGTTCGGTGATTATTGCATTAATTAATTTCTATTACACAAATCCACTCTTTGCATCCAACTATTTACATACACGGGTTTGTGTCCTTATTTTAAAAATTTTTTAAATTACCATTTGCTTAGCTTTTCTTCGCTGGGTACGTTTCACACCTTTTTCTTCTCTCCACAGAGTTCTTTGCTGTATGAGCTCTTTTCTGTCATGGTTCATTCTGGAAGTGCTGCTGGTGGCCATTATTATGCCTGTATAAAATCTTTTAGTGATGACCAGTGGTACAGCTTTAATGATCAGCATGTTAGCAAGGTAAAAATAGTAATTTTTGTTATGTTTTCTACTGATAAATGGACCAATAAGTTTCTATTTTGTGGTTTTCCACTTAGCTGCCCATAAAACCAGTTTTATTATACATATTTCAAGTATTTCCTTGATTTCATCATCTCCTAATGTCCTGCCATATGCATATGTTTCACTCATTAGCTTAACTGATTTCTAGGGGTTTGGAGAGTTGTTATTTTTGTATCTATGTGGTGGGGAAAGGAGCGTACTCCTTGGCAGTGATGGTGCGATGGTTCCTAAAGAAGCTGTCATTCATGTACAGACCAGGCTGTATTTCAAATTTTGTCTTCTGTACATGTGAAGAGCATTTCTTGCTTAGAGAAGTGTTTGTAGATCTGTTACAGTCCAGACTGTGCTCTTAAACCTGTCCAGCTGATGGAGGTGTTCCAGCTATCATCCATAGGTACTATTGCAATCAGGAAACCTGTGTCTCTGTCTCTAAGAAGTTCCCACTTTAAAAACTAAAAAAGTATGTTTGCATTAATTGTAAAATGGAGAGCCAAATCACTTTGAAATTGTTTTTGGAAGTCAGCAAATAAGCAAAAATATTTTTATAATTGGAATTTTTAATATAGTGTGTTGTGTAATGCCATGTTTCCTTGTGTAAATAATGCATCTCGATTAGTACAAGTTTCTCAAATAATCATTACATTGATTTTCTGTTAGATAACTCAGGAAGATATTAAGAAAACATATGGAGGATCTTCTGGAAGCAGAGGATATTATTCCAGTGCTTTTGCTAGGTTAGTATTACTGTCATGTTACTTTTCTTTCTGGGTAGTGTTTTAGTGTAATGATATGAATGGCCAAGGTGCATATGCCTAACATGTTACATTAAAATTATTAGCAAGTGCTTCAGGTAGTTGTAAGAACTACCCTGACTGCTGTTTCAGATCATTAAAATAATGTGATATTTATTTTTGAAAATCGTTCTTGGTTAGTGTATAACTTAGATATGATACAGCTCCTTACTGAAAGATAAAGAAATCAGAGCAGTTTCTGAAGCCAGTATTGTCTCCTGAGTGGTAAATTCACCTGTCTCTTCTCTTCCCCCAGCTCCACAAATGCTTACATGCTGATATACAGACTGAAAGATCCAACAAGAAATGCAAGTAAGTTCAACAGCTGTATATGAAAAAGTTGTTTGGTTTTTTTTTTTAACTTAAGTGTTGCATGTTGTGGTTTTGTTTGTTGTTATGAAACAATGTAATAAAGTACACTAACTTGCATGAAGTGCAGTATTTATTTTATCACAATATAGGTGATACCTTGAGACTTTTATTGTCAACTAATTCACTTTCTGGAAGAGTATTTGCATTTATTGTAAAAATGGATTAAGTGCAGTCATCAGCTTTAGTGTATTTCTCTGCTACAGAAAAGCTTTACTGGTACTGGAATCTTTTGCTACTATCACTTTCTTGTGTTGCTGATAACGGAAGCAAGGGGAGTAAAAGGCTGACTTCAGTTTAATTTAGATAATATAAAAGAGAACAGAGCATGGTGTAGTGGGAAATTTAGGTGGAAAAAGAATAGGGTGAAAAGGCAAGAAAGATAACTCCAATATACCTGTAATGGCTTAAGACAGAAATGTAATGCTTGCTGTGGAAAAACTGTATTTTTAAAAATTATTGCTTTGTTTTTACTGGCAGAGTTTCTTGAGGCACATGAATATCCAGAGCACATTAAACAATTGGTACAGAAAGAGAGAGAATTAGAAGAACAAGAAAAAAGGCAACGTGAAATTGAACGCAACACGTGCAAGGTTAGAATTTCTGCTGGACTGAGTAACAATACATTGCTAGTGGGAAACGTTTCTGCAGTAAACAGAGGTTTTTTATTACAATACAAGGGCTCCTTTGTGATAAATGTTTGCACTAACAATTCTTTTAAACGAATTGCACACCTGTTGGAAAGCTGTACATAGTGCAGACCTCTGTTAGAGGTATTCACCAGACATTTTTGTTGAATTCATGTATTGCATGTGGATTTGAATTGATATTAAAACCAAAACAACTTAGCACTTATTTTAAGCAAAATTACTTCCAAAGAATGTGTAATGCTGCACATTGTGTTTTGTACTGTTAAATCTTCATATTGTGACCCTTGACTTTGTGCAATGGTGTTTCTTAAACTAATTTGAAATAATTACTTGGCAGAAAGAGCAGAACTTTTTCAAACCCTAGATTTAATAGTAACAAAGAAAATTGGATCTCAGTGCCTTACAAGCGTGGCAGTCAGCTGCTCTATCTATGAATTAAGTGATTGTTTTATGAGGAAGTTCTCTCATTGCAAAATGTGTAACTCTATGTGAAAAAGGAATTTCACATTCATTGTTCATATGTGCATTTGGCTTTGGAGCATTTGCTCACTGTCTGTGGCTACGAGATGTTCTGGTTATAGAAGCTGTACACCAGCTGGGAGAAAGATTCAGATGCACACAAATACCTCATGTGCCTTTGACATACTCTGTCTGCAGTTGTATAACCAGCTGAAAGGAAACCACCCCACAGCTGAAGCAGAGCTAAAGGTGTATTTCATATTAGATTGCTTGGATATTGTGTTTTCAACTTCAATGGAAAGACATTTGAAAATGCCTTCATGATAATTTTTCTTCTTTTTATATTTCATAGATTAAATTATTCTGCATGCATCCTACAAAGCAAATAATGATGGAGAACAAATTGGAAGTTCATAAGGACAGAACACTGAAGGAAGCTGTGGAAATAGCTTACAAGGTATGCCATGTGTAACAGGATAGTTAAATTGTTTGTAGTGATTTCTGCTTTGTGTCTTCAGATTTTTAATTTGTAATACTGTGGGAGTGTTTGAGATGGCAGTGTTTTAATTTGTAATACTGTGGGGATTTTTTGGGGGGTTGGATTTGGAGGTTGCTTCTTGGGAAGTTCTGTATGATGGGGTTTTTTTGTTCTTTTTTTTTTTAAGGTGTTCTATTTTGCCATTATTGACCAAGTTTTCTGCCAGTAGCCATCAGCTGATTGCTGATTGGCATGATGCAGCCTGCCCTTGTAAAAGGCAGTATGATATGGCATACCCTTATTTTAAAATCAGACAGTGAGAGTTGCTGTTAACTCACTAGGGCCTCAGCAAATTGAAAGAATTCTGAACACTTTTATTGGCATTGCAGTAAAAACCTTGTATTAGATACATAGTAACACAGTTCTTGAGAATCTTCCTGGGTAACTAATTCAGTAACAGGAGTGAACACCCATGTCTGTTGATCTCTGCCTTCCTCAAACAGGTGGAAGCTGAAGACGTCAATTTTTGCTTGCCTACTTGTACTCTTTGCTTCTTGCTTTGTATGTTTTTGGCTAGGAGAGCACCAGCAAGGCACTTACATATTTGGGATGTGCTAACATCTTCTTGAGATGCACAGTTAGTGGATGTGACTCCCTCTGGCCTCTGAGATGCCACCTGGTAGAGGTGATAAGCAATGTATTCCTCTGAAAATACTTCTGGGAAATGTCTTCATGTGCCTCTGTACATACTTTTGAAAATTCCCTCTTTTCCCAAAATTTACCAAAAAATTTCCATTTTCATGCAGGCTTCTATTTGAATTTGGAAACATGTATATATATTGCATGTATATATGCATATATAACATGTATCTATATTGCAAAATATCTGTGATGCGTTTTCTAAAACCACAGTGGCTGTTGTGAATTCAAGGGGTTCCTGGATGTACGCACAGTGAGGTACTTCTAGCTTGCAGGTTAAGAACTAAACTCACAGCTAAGCTGTTACTAATGTTAGGGGGGTTCTGTGTGTGCACATTGCAGCTGATGGATTTAGAAGAGGCTGTTCCCTTGAGCTGCTGTCGCCTTGTCAAATACGATGAGTTCCATGACTACTTGGAGCGCTCGTATGAAGGAGAAGAGGATACCCCAATGGGTTTGTTACTTGGAGGGGTCAAGTCAACCTACATGTTTGACTTACTGTTGGAAACAAGAAGGCCTGACCAAGTTTTCCAGTGCTATAAACCTGGTGGTAAGATTTATAATTACAATATATGCTTTTAGTCTATCCTTATCTATACTGTGTGATGGCACAAGCACAGAGCTGTAAAGCAGCTTCAGTATGAGGTGTTGCAAGAAAAAAACCCTAGATTTTACAGTCAATATTCAGAACTACATAATGTCCTGTGCTGCTGACTTTGCTTCTTGTTGAAGCAGGTCTAAGGTATACTAAAATTTGTCAAACTGGAAGGTTTTTTCTTTTTTGGCATTAAATTTGATCAAAAAATGTAATTCTGAAATTGGACTGCTTTTTGAGTTCTTACTGTTTGTATTTAATGCAGCCCCTTAATTATTACATCAGACAAGCATACATGTGTTTTCTTTGTCTGTTGAATTTTCTCTGTGTATATATGTGACTTTGTTTTCTTTTTTCTCCTTCCTGCAGAGGTCATGGTAAAGGTTCACGTAGTCGACCTGAAGACTGAATCTGTTGCTCCTCCAATAAGTGTGCGAGCTTATTTGAATCAAACAGTGTCAGAGTTTAAACAGCTAATTTCAAAGGTAATTTACAGTCCTTATGGACTTGTGTTAAAGAGTTTTCATTCATTGTGACTGTGAAATGTGTCATAATTTCCTTACCTCAGATGAGAGCCTGCACCTTTTGCAGATCATGCTGCAAGTCCTGTCCAGCAGGGTTCAGTTAGATGCTACAGCTGAGTTTGTCCACCTGCTCACTCCTGCTGAAAGCAGCAGGTTGCTTCTTGCTTCCATGCAGAGTTAGTACTTTAACAACCTTTAACAACCTCACTGAGAGACCAGCTGGTGACACAACTAATGAACTGTTACCACACAACTGAACCTAATTGTAACTTCCCCCCAGCTTTAGTATTTGACACCTAACATCCAAAGCTGTCCACGTCCTTCATACAATCCTTTTCTTCCCAGTAGCCCCTTGTTACCAAGATGCAAATTGATTTTTACATGGTTTGAAACCAAGAGACATTACTGCTTCCATTGCATTGGAAGACAGAGATTGCATTTGCACATTTCTGTGTAAAATAATTCAGTAGTTGGTGTAAGTTCATAATATTTGTTATAAAATATGATTCCAGGAATTTGAGTTCAGTCTAATAATTAAGTGAATACTGTGCAAAGCCTGTTGTTCAAGAATATTTTTAATTTTCAGTTGGTTCATATGTTAAAGATAAGACCATTGTCATAAATGATTTTCCAGTTCTCTGCAAAGCCAGGCCATTTTTTGCTTCTGACCTTTTGGAAAAACTGACACTTGCTACATATTAAAGGGTGGAGGAAAGGCACTAGGTTTGAGAGGTTCCCCCCTGTGTTCTCTTTTGTAATTTCAAAGTTGATGAACAAACCTGCTCCTTTCCCAGTGAATAATCCCAGAAATGAAGCAGCTTTTTCAGTTTTGAAGGTATGTGTGATGCCCATGTTCTCTCCCTGTCCATGTCCTGTTTTAGGCCACACACCTGCCTGCTGAAACCATGCGGGTGGTGCTGGAGCGCTGCTACAATGACCTGCGGCTGCTGAACGTCTCCAGCAAAACACTGAAAGCTGAAGGCTTTTTTAGAAGCAACAAGGTACATGCTCTGGTTTTTAAATTGTTCATTCCTTGTGTTTGTGGTTACCTGTTGTGTTATAAAAGGCATGGACGTACATACGGAATTGATAATGGGTAACTGTCCCAGATTTTGCTCTGTAGTGTGTGGGTTTCTGTGCCTGGTACAGTGGTGCTGGTGGATACTCTAGGCTATGTATGAAACCAAATGTACATAGGAGAGAGTGGACTGAGAATCAGACATCTGGCTGTTACTCTGGTTCAGATGATGCTGAGCTTAACAGCCTTGTGAAGAAGACTGTTAAAAGTCAAGCATTCTTAGGGAGCAAAGATTGATATATTGCTATGAAACCTGCTGTGGATGTGTTTGCTAAAAACACCTGAACAACTGTACCTGCTCTTAGTATTACTAAACTTCTTAAAAAACAAATATCAAAACTAAAAGCAAGTTTTTGGTGGGTTTCTATCTTATATTCACTAGTTTTCACTGTGAAGATTCCCCCTGGACAATTTACATTATTTTTTCAAAAAAGACTTTTAATAAATATTTCCAATAATAATTGTATGATGCATTCAGAAGAAGAGTAACTTAGCACTCAAATAACTTTAACATTTTAAATGCATACATTGCCCTTTTTTACTGCAGTAGAAATAGCCTATCTTTTAGCACATTTTGCACATCCTCTGTCTCTGATGTTGAAGCTCAATGTTAAATCATCTTAATGAAGAAAGATTAAGGAGAGCTTTGGCTCACAGTGGCACTGAGTTGCTATTCAGTTACTTAGAGGCCTTTCTCAATCAATGGTCTACAACATGGAGCCCTTTGACAAAGGGAAGAGAGACATTTAATTTGCACTGTTGTTGAACATGTATACATTTAAAACTTCTTATGACACTGTACTGGAAAGTGAAGACACAGTCTCCTGCAGTGGTGGGTCTCATTGCTGCCATAACAGTGCTGTGCACAGGTGAAGGGTGCACGTGGAGTGATCCATGAATCCACTTTTGAATGTGTTTCCTGCAGCTCGTCAGTCTGTTTACAGTTCACTCCAGTCTTAATATGGTTATGGAAACAAGGAAAAGTGAAATCATTATACTGCAGACTCCTTGGTCTTTTTCTAAGCATGTATTTTAACATTTTGATAAAAGGTGATGTTTCTTGATGGCATTATTTCTAATGTGTGCTCAACCCTGTTTTTGCTGTTGTTGAATTTATTTAAAATAACACTACATGGTACAACACTTCTTTCCTGTTCAGGTGTTCATTGAAAGCTCAGAGTCCTTGGATCGCCATGTGACATACACAGACTCTCAGCTGTGGAAGCTTCTGGATCGCCATGCAAACACCATCAGACTGTACGTTTCATTGCCAGAACAAGCTCCTGGGTCTCAGCTCAGACGGGCGCTTTATCAGAAGTCTGCTGGGGCTGCAGGCAACTTGGAGGAACCTTGTGAAAGAGTCAAAGGACCTGTAGGTAATATGAAATCTGTAGAGGCAATTTTGGAAGAAAGCACTGAAAAACTTAAAAGCTTGTCCCTGCAGCAACAGCAGCAGCAGGAGGGAGATAATGGAGACAGCAGCAAAAGCACAGAAGCCAGTGATTTTGAAAACATTGAGTCACCTTTAAATGAAATAGACTCTTCAGCATCAGCAGAAAACAGAGAACTTGACAACCAAATTCAGATTTCTGATCCAGAGAATCTGCAGTCCGAGGAGCGGTCGGACTCGGATGTCAATAATGACAGGAGTACGAGTTCAGTGGACAGTGACATCCTCAGCTCCAGCCACAGCAGTGACACTCTGTGCAACGTGGACAATGCCCCCCTGCCCCTGGCTAACGGGCTGGATTCTCACAGCATCACCAGCAGCAGGCGATCAAAGGCCAATCAGGGCAAGAAGGAAACCTGGGACACGGCAGAAGAGGATTCTGGAACAGACAGTGAATATGATGAAAGTGGCAAGAGCAGAGGAGAAGCACAGTATATGTACTTTAAATCAGAACCCTACACTGCAGAGGAGGGTTCAGGAGAAGGACAAAAATGTATGTATTCTTTTTTAAGTGTCTTAAAATAATTCTGTGGGTTTTACTACTTAATTCATATGCTGTGTTAAAAAAGTCTAATGGCAGTCTTGAAAAACTTGATTATAATGTCAAAGCTAATGGAAGTGCAGACAGGATGTGATGTTCAGCAAAAATCTATTTTGATCTTATAAGAAGTGATTACATATTTGAAAAGTATCTTGCTCTTTTGTTTCTAAGAAAATGAACCTCTGCTTAAGTGTATTGATGGTGTTCCCTGAAGAGCAAGCTGAGTTGTCTTCTAGTGAAAGGATCATAGTTGCATCTGCTGCTGCTGATTCACTGCTTCAGAATGCACTTATTTAATGTGGTTAAAACAGCATATTTCTGTTACCATTTAGACTAATAAACCTGAAAAGCCTTAGTCATTTGACTGTAAAGAAAATTCAAATATACTTGATATTGACGATTTAATTCACTAACTGAAATACAGTGGGTACAGTGAGGCATATGGCTGACATGAAAGTGTCCAAACAAGGTCGGTATAAGAGCCTAAGTGGTATATAATTGTCATAAAAAAATAAATCATTTCAACAACACTCTGCACCTGCATGTGCTGTATAACTAACAGAATAATAATAGAAGAATAATAGGATGTAAGATAAATATTTTCAGAGGCAGAGGCTTTCATGTCAATCCAGAAATCTGATTGTAATAATAATAGATAAAGAAGAGTTTCTCACAGAGAAATTGATTTGCATCTACTAAAGCTTTGATAAAATTACTCCTTTAGCTTGGAATGGTCTTTCTTTAGGGCCAGTTCTGAACTGCTTTCATTTTTCGCTGTTTTGTTTTGGTTGGTCTAGTTGGATTCAGGAACTACTTGTTTGCAGTAATTTTGATGTTATCATAGTACACATAGTACACATAAACAATTATCCTGAAGGGAAAACTTTCCTTTATTTTCAGTATAATTCAAATAATTTATTTGTTCATTTCAGTATTCTGAATAATTTATTCTAGAGTGTTGTGAAGTTACATAATCATAATATAGTTTGTAGTGTAGTACAAATTGCATGTATTAAGAAACACAATTTCTAAAGGTAAACTATTCCCTTTACGTTCCAGAATTTAATGTTACTACAACATATTAAATGTTTCCTTAATTACAACATTATTCCATGAAAAAGTCCCTTAATCTGGATTTGAGCTTGTCTTGTGATAGCCTGTGGCCTTCCAGAACACAGAATTTACCTTTTTAATGCTGAAAACCAGGAAGGAATATAGAAGAGGTTGGCTGGCCTGTGCCCAGCCAGTCCCAGCACCAAAGCAGTTCCCTGTCCTTTGAGGTAGAGAAAGCTGTAGGAGGCTTTAGCAGTTGCTCCATGGAATTCTGTTTGTTTTCTTTCTGAAGAGACGGGGTACTGCTTTGCTGAATGCAAACCAGGGCACTTTGGAACTGCTGTGTCCCCCAGAAATATCTGCCTTAAAATACAGAAAAGTTTTTAAAGGTTATGATAACAACATTAGATAAAGTGTAAATATAGCCAGTAACCATAATTCAGGCTTTTCAGTACTCTTTTGCTGCAAGTGCTAACTCTGAATATATGGAAATTGTATGTGAGAGTGCTTCTTTTTTTGGTAGCAAGGTGTTTCATACCCTTTTTATCTTTATTTTTGCTTAGGGCTGATGGTGCATGTTGATAAAAGAATTACACTGTCTGCCTTCAAGCAGCACTTGGAGCCTTTTGTTGGAGTTCCATCTTCTCACTTCAAAGTCTTTAGAGTCTATGCCAGCAATCAAGAGTTTGAGAGTGTTCGGCTGAATGAGACCCTTTCGTCATTTTCTGATGACAATAAGGTTATTTAGAAGTTATTTTGAATCATTGAAAGTATATTGGTACAATATAGATAAAGTTAATTTGCAGGTGAAATAATTCTTTTGGTCTTGGTAGCATGTTACAAAACACAATTCTGATTTTGATACCAGTTCTAACAGATATTCCTTTTGCATTCTAGATAACTATTAGACTTGGAAGAGCCCTTAAGAAGGGTGAATACAGAGTTAAAGTCTATCAACTCTTGGTAAATGAGCCTGAGGTAAGGCATTGAATGTTTCAAGGCTGATTCATGAAAACATTGGTGCGTGCCTTGGCCGAGGTTTTGCTTTGAAATCTTAGAAAAAAAAGAAACTCCTTTTCTTTATGTTTCTCAGCAAGGGATATAGAAAGGATTTAGAGAGGAAGTTAGAGATTATTTCTGTTCCAAGTAAGCAGTTGGAATGTGATTTACACTATCTCTCAAGCGTCTCTATTTCTGTAGTGTAAATGGAGGACAAGTGAATTGTTTCTTTGTTTCCCTTAAATGTGTGACAGTCATGTAGCATTCTCTCCAAAGAAGAAACTGTGTTTGCTTGTGGCAGCGGTTTTCAGTGATGCTGAACTGATCTAATTTATCCCATTCATGTGCTGCATAGTGCTTGTCAGGAGGGTTATCTGGGTAATGGTCCCCTCTGCACAAGGCAAGGCTGAAACAAAAGTGCCTCTCTTGCATTAAGGCAGCTCATAAGCTTGTTACATCTTCTGGGACATGAAAAATACAGAAGTGGTTATATAGACTGTGGGCTGGATAGATTGCAGTCTTTAGAAGTTGACTTTGTATGCACTTCAATTACATTTTTTGGACAAAACTGCAGAAGATGTATTAATAATGGATAAGAGACTAAGCTGAACTGCTAAAGCAGGGAATAAGATAAATTTAAAAGCAACTTCCATGGATGGAGCTGTGTCTGATCATGAAAGCCAAGAACATGGCATTTTTATGATGGTGTGGCTTATTTAATTTGAAAGCTCCTTTGCCATTGTGTGGAATGTGAATGTAATGGTAGCACTTAGCAGCACAGCACGGGCAGTCAGAGGGTTGGAGTGCCCTGCCAAAGGGCTGCTGCTACACTAATTAGTTACACCCCATATTAGTGAATTCATTGCCTACCTTGTTAATGAGAAACTTGCTTATCTTTTTGTCAGGTGGATGGGACTGGTCACAAGGCATAAACAGTGGTACAGTTTTCTGTTTGAAAGAATTTTGTCCTTTATCTCTTTTTATTTATGTTCCCAGCCATGCAAGTTTCTTCTAGATGCAGTTTTTGCTAAAGGAATGACTGTCCGACAGTCCAAAGAGGAGCTGCTTCCTCAGCTTCGAGAACAATGTGGCCTAGACTTGACAATTGACAGGTAAACCTGATGAATATCATTTTAAAATGTGTTTGGAGATTTCTTTCCTCTTGTGGAGAAAGAAAATAATGAAATAATTTGCAGAAATGAATTGCTGTGGTCTTTGAATCAGTTTGTGAATACAAACACTAATTAAGCAATTCTTTACTTTCATCTCACGCAAAATGAATTCTATAGGGGATAACATTTACATAGAATTGCCTGTGTGCAACATGTCTGCAGCTTTAGATCTCTCTAATGATGATTTCCTTCAGAAAGGGGAACATTAAGTAAATCAATTCTTAAAAGAGCCACCTGCTCTCTACATGTGCAAGCCCAGCATAGATCACTGCAGCAAACTGCTTGTGCAGCATCACTTTGTGTGTGTACAGCACTGATCTGGGCTGTCTGCCCTTTACCATAATTGGGTAATCCCCAGTTAGAAAATGGTTTTCTTCCTTTAAATCCCTACATATTTCCTGCATTGAACAAGTGCAATGCAGACTTGTTTCCCTTGTGTTTATGAATGATTCAGCACTAAGCCAGCAGTGATGCCCTGCTGTCAGGACTTCTTCTGAACATTAAACTTGTTCCTGTTAAACTTCACCAAGCCTTGAATCAATGAGTTGTAATATTTCAGTTTTGTCAGAAAACACTCAGTTTTGATCTCTGCCAGTGCTAAGTGTTCATGAGCAGATAGAAACTCACTGGGGTTTTTTGTGATGTATTTATAGGTTTCGCCTACGAAAGAAAACCTGGAAGAATCCAGGCACTGTGTTTCTGGATTATCATATCTATGAAGAAGATATCAATATTTCCAGCAACTGGGAGGTCTTCTTAGAAATACTTGATGGTAATGATTCATTTTTAAATTAGTATTAGTGATGACTAGGTAGCTGAAATATGTGCATGCAGATACATAATGCATTTGTATAATTTAAGTTGGCACAGCAGTTCAGTCATTTAGTAATTTTCAGACAGGATTGAAAACACTTCTGTCGTGAAGGAATTTGGAACCAAAGCTTCTGTTCATCAAAACAGTTTTGGAATCAAATATTAGAGAACAGAATGTTTCTGAAATTCTGCTTAAATATACTTTAAATTATGCCATTTCTTAAGCATTCCTTTGCATATACTCTTAAAATTTTGATTCTGAATTCAAAAGCGTAATTTAAGGGTAAGAAAAGAGTGGGCCATGCTCTTTGGCCTCTAGATTAACAGATACTGCAGTTAATGTATAGATGAAGAATGTGAATTCCATTCAGTCAGGAATTTTCTTCCTAGGCATACCTGGTTTAAGAAGTCTCACTTAGCTATTAGTCAAGTATTTTGGGACCTGTGTTCAATTCTGGTATTTTCAGTTTTAATAGAATTATGCCAATGAAAATATCAAAATTTGAAATGAACCTGGAGATTCAGGAAGCCTGCAGATTCCTATGGACATATGTATCAGCTCCTGCTGTAGTTCAGACTTTACAGTTCAAAATTTTTATTAGATTTAGAAAACTGCTGTACTGTTTCTGTAGTGAGTAGGTCTTGGAGATACAGCTTTAGACACTGGAGCCCACCTAACTCACAGACAGATTGTAGATTACAGGGCTTCCAAGTGTTCTGCAACAGTTTCCACCAAAACAAGCATGTAATGTTAGACATAAATGTCTAAGCCTCACGTTCTGCATGCTAGATGATAAAACTATAGGCTAATTAAAAATAAATCAGCCCTTGGATATCATTTCTGCTTATCTAATTGTAATATAAACAGTATTGTTCCATCAGCCAGAGACAGCTCTGAAACCTGGAACAAGGTATAAAAAGGCTTGTGTAAAAAGGAGGCAGCAAATACTAAAACTCTTGAAGGTGGTGGGTGAAAAGAAGATTTCAATAACAAGTGAAGAATTGGTGAGGGAAATCTAGAAGTTAAAAGGGAAAAGCTTATTTTGGTAAAGGAGGTGAAGCACATGAGTAAATACCAGATAGCTGAGGAAGGTCTTGTGCAGATGCCAGATCTGGAGTCAGCCTCTGGTTAGGGGGATAAATCTGCCATGGATAACTGAGCTGGGCTTTATGGCAAACTGCCCTATGGCTTCAAGGACATTCTGCCCATGAAAAATTCATTTATAGGAGCTGGTAACAGAAAACTTCAACTAAATCATAGTCCTTTCCTCTTCCCCTTTTTTACAAGTGAACTGCTTGCAGCACACTGGGTTACTTAATTTGTGCATGTATCTCTAGGGCAGTCTTCCATATTAGAGTATCTTTAAGCTATGGACAAACTCTAATTTAAAATAGGATATTTTGCAATGTTAATACAAAAAATTTCTCTTTTCTCTGCTAGGAGTAGAAAAGATGAAATCCATGTCACAACTTGCTGTTTTATCAAGACGATGGAGGCCGTCAGAGATGAAATTAGATTCTTTCCAGGAAGTAGTACTAGAAAGCAGCAGTGTTGAAGAATTAAAAGAGAAGGTAAAATGTGTAATATGATGCAAGTTTCTTGTGATGACCAAGAGCCTTATTGATGTGGGAAGCACAAGGATGTCATAGCTCCAAAAATCTTGTTGTGTGGTGATTATTTTTCCCTGGGAACTGATAACCTGTCCCATCCCATTACCAAACCACATGAATTATGAACTTTACTTCTTAGTTTCACATGATGGTCTAGTCTGAAAGTGTTTGAGTGAATACATGCAAAAAAAGAAGTCACATCTTCAAGTTTAAGCAGCTTAATAGTATCTTTGTCCCTTATCATCAGAAAACACACATGAAAGAAAAGCTGAGCTGTTGCGTCTTGGTGTTTTTTCAAGCCAATGTTTTGTTATTCCAAAATACCAAACCTTTCAGCCTCCTCATATTTGAATTTGACAACTGTTGCTGTATCAAGTAGGCTGAACGATGTTTTGGTTGGAAAGAAGTGTGGCTGTGGTATGGTTTGGTTTTACTCAAGGTCAGGATGCTCTAACAGGTAAGCAGACCTGTCACAGCAGACCTGTGTCATGCCAGCAGAAATCTGAAACTGTTTTGTTAATTCAGTGTATCACAGGGTTTCACACTTGGAGAAATGTTTATTTATACATGGCAATACCCAGTTGTTAGGAGGCCACCTTGGATGTTGAGGCCAGTAAAAATGCTGGTGTCAGTGACCCTGAGAATTCATAAATTAGGGGTGGTGGTTCACAGGCTGGGTTTGTGTTGTACAGGTTAAGCTATGGGCTGCTTTCTTGCATTCCTCAGGTAGAAATGAAGCCATGACTACAGGTTCTTGCATGCAGTAAAGAATTCCTCCTCACTTGTGTCTGAAGAAAGAGTTGGCTGCCCTTGTTTTCTTGCCTTAAGAGCTGATGTTCAGGGAGCAATTTTCTTTCTTAAAGTTCTGGTAGGAAGTGCAGGTGTGTGGAGGTGGGTCTTAGTCATGCATACTTTCCAGCTGTGCCTGCTCCCAGATTGACTGGATAACACCTTCCATGTGACACAGGGTTTAACTTGAGGCACTTGGTCTCTTTGTATCTTGGAACTTGAATGTTATTAATTAATTGTTTCTGTGAACTTTTTTTGTCTCCCCTTCAGTATTAAGAGAAGTGTGATGAAATGCTGTCACAGCAAGCATCACTTGTGACACACACTGGTAACTTCAGAAATGTTAAGAATGTGTACTTGTCACTTCAGTTTTGTACATTGGAGGACTTGCAGATAATTCGACTTCTAGATTTGGCAGCTGTTCACTTTATGTAGACACTGTGTAATGTTGCTTTGGAATAGTATTAAATCCACCATTTCTCTTCACAGCTAAGTGAAATAAGTGGAATACCCTTAGAAAACATTGAATTTGCAAAGGTAAGTAAAATTTTATGTTTTTTACCCTTTAAGAGCACAGATGTGTAATTATGAGTTTTATTGTATTCACTAAG
This sequence comes from Camarhynchus parvulus, assembly GCF_901933205.1. Classification (NCBI taxonomy): domain Eukaryota; kingdom Metazoa; phylum Chordata; class Aves; order Passeriformes; family Thraupidae; genus Camarhynchus; species Camarhynchus parvulus. The sequence goes on along the minus strand of NC_044575.1, from coordinate 6,150,291 downwards.
TAATTGTTTTTTTCAGGGTAGAGGAACCTTTCCCTGTGACATTTCCATACTAGAGATTCATCAAGACTTGGACTGGAATCCAAAAGTATCTACATTGAATGTCTGGCCCCTGTACATTTGTGATGATGGTGCAGTAATATTTTATAGGTATGTATTTCATTACAGTATAATAAACAATGCCAAAAAAAACCTGTGGTTAACATTTGTGGGGTGATGTAATGGACAGGAAGATAAAATACTCTTTGTTACCTTAAAGAAAAGGTTTGAAACATTCAGCTGAAATATTTGTGCTCCTCAGCTTCCTAAAAGCCTGAATATTAATTAGGGTTAAGAAAACAAGAACTGTGTCTTTTTACTCAATCCTCCCTCCAGAACCACTGAAATTAAAGCTAGCTGCTGTGCTTGAGTGTGTATCTGGATTTAATTTCTTAAAGTAGAACCATATCCCATGTGGAGTTAGTGAGAGTCTTGCTGTAGGTTTTGGAGAGCAAGGATTTTATTGTCTGAGTTTATTCCTTTGAGAAATTAGTATGGATTCTTTTTAAAAAGCCTGTTATGCTAAAAATTCTGTTTATGTGGGAAATGTTGATCAGCTGAGGGCAGGAGTTGAGGACTGAGAGCTTGAATATTGTCATTTCTCCTAAACTTGGTGGGGCAGCCTCATGGACACATTGCTGTGGCAATTTGCATAATTGCATGTGAGCTGGGGAAAAACAGCTGGTTAATAATGTGCTGGTCCTGATGAAGATTACTTGGGAAAACATCTGGTAAGGGCTGGCTAACCACTGCTTCCAGCTGTTGGCACTGAGACCAAAAGCAAAGCAGAGCTGTGGTTGTCTATAAAGAATAGGAATAAGAGAGATGGAGGAGTATGGGCTTGTTTCTTGCCCTGGTTTGTAGTCAGGCAGAACACTGAATGTTTCTGCTGGAAAAGCAGGTTTAGACACATTGCCTGTTCCTGCAGAATTAAGCAATCTCTGAGAAACATTATGCTTAGTTGTGGTTTTTACTAAGTTGCTCCAAGCCGAAAAACCCCAGAAGTCTACTTGTGGTTACTGTATTGATCTGAATTTGAACATATGTTTACATTTTAGGGATAAAACTGAAGAATTAATGGAATTAACAGATGAGCAAAGAAATGAACTGATGAAAAAAGAAAGCAGCAGACTCCAGAAAACTGGACACCGGGTAACCTACTCTCCCCGTAAAGAAAAAGCACTAAAAATTTATCTGGATGGAGCGCCAAATAAAGATTTGACTCAAGACTGATACTTGCTATAGCATTTTCCCTGGGGAATTTTTTTTGTTTCCAATCAAAAGGTTCACTACTACCGTGTAGTGCCATTACGGCAGGACATTCATTAGGTGTAAAGCGCTGACACCAGCACAGCCGGGCGGTGCCGGCCGCAGGCAGGGCCCGCTGGCCACTGTGGGACTTGGAATCATGTTGTGCACTAGAGTCACATGTACTGTAAAGCTAAAAGGGATGTGCAAATAAAAGATTAGAACCCAAAAGTGGGCGGGGAGGGAAACGAGTGGAAATTGTTGAGGACAGTGTGCACATAGTAGCTAGTGAAACTAGCCTCCAACAGGATACTCATAGCTTAATAATAAAAGCTGTGCAAAGGCCATGAAAGAATCCTTTTCTCTGTTTGTTTCACTGATACACGCATTACCTCATCAGAGAGTCTGGAGTAAATGTTAACTCATTGGTTCTAGGAAAGCGGCGGGGAAGGGCCGGGCGTGGGAGTGCTGCAAGTGTCAGTTTTTAGAATATTCTTCCATAAAACAGGGGGTCAGAGAGGTGTCTGCAGGAAGCTGCTGGCAAGCCTTGTTTGTTTGCAGAAGTGCTGTTGTAAGGTAAAGTGGTTTTTAATAGGTTACCGATGAGCAGCTCTAGTGTATTGCGTTCAATGTGTAAATAAAATCTGCCCTATCCATTTACCAGAACTGCAGTTCAGCTATTTACCATGCTATTCTTTACACATATCAACATTCATTGTGTACATTTGGAAGTATAGTTGCCTATTTAAATTTGTATTCATTTTATGTTTGACGATGCTGGGTACTTTAGGGTTGTACTTCCCCTTGTTAATGAAGTTTTTGTTCTGTTCTGCTACTTTTTGTACATTTTGTTTTTAAGACTATTACAAGTTTGCATCTTCTCCACCTGCTGAAAGTCAGTTTATTTTTTCCCAGAGTTGGTTCCATAGCTATATGTAGTCAAATATTGGGGCGACCTCTTAACACCTCAACGTACGAACTCGGTAGTTCAGGCTGTGGTGCAAAGACTGATGCAGTCAACATGATTTCATTGCAAAGCCTAGGAACAGCAATTTTTTGCTTTGGTCCATAAAGATCAATAGAGAACAATTCTCCATAGTTTTTGGAAAAACCACCTAATTTATAACAATCAAAAGATTTTGGTAAACTTTTTCATGCCAGATGCTGTTTACAACAATGAACATGCCAATAAAACATTTGTTCATTCTGTTGTGTTATTTTAATCATTAAATGCTGTGTTTTTTATTTTAAAAATTATGGAATTGTTTCATGGAAATACAGAGTTGCCCAAGGCAGTGCTGGAATTGCAAGGCTGTGTGTTTGTGTGTATGTGCATACCCCCCTCCATGTACAGAGTGTTACAGGAACTGGTTCATAGCCTGGCTGCTGCTCCTCTTTACATTCACGCCACATTTTTCTCCAACTGTGAGTTTCCTTTTCCAGAACTGAATTTCTCACCAGTGGAACCTCCAAGTTCCAAGTATGATTGGCAGCTAAATTCTGTTCCAGAGGGAAAGGGGTGTTCAATAACAGAACCTTCAGTTCTTCCTTGCATGCTGGCCCACAGCAACCTAAAAATGCTGAGGAATGTGGCAGCTTGGGAAGCAGGCATTGCACAGAGGCCTTCCCTCATTATTCCTATTTGGACTGGGTGTGCTGCCTCTTGGCCAACATAGGTGAGGTTGGAAGTGGGGGCAAAGGGAGCAGAGAGGGAAATACCATCCCCTGGGTAGGGTACTTCACTGAATTACCATTTACCACAGGTAGAGACTACTAAAGCATCCTTAGAACTTTTGGAAGAGAGAAATGGATCAGGAATTTTCCTCAAACTCGGGTATTTGGAAAGGCAAAAAGGTAGAGATCAAATCCAGGGATGGCAGCACCAAGAACCTGAAAGGAGAGTACTGTCCTTAAGAGGGCAGTATTTACTGAGAGTTACTGCTCTCATGGATGTGGTTTTAAACAGGAAAATAAGAGTGGCATTTAATTCCTTCTCTTTGGGGAGAAGGGGCTGTCTAAAGCACAATAATTTTATTAGGGATAGAAAGGGAGGGTAGACTCAGTGAACTCTCAGAGATGATGTCTGTGTGTGTGTGCTGGTGTGAGAATGGGTTGTAGAATCCTTAAACCAAAACTAAGATAGTTACAATGAAATATTATCCTCCCTGTTTATAATGATAATGGCTATTAATTATTAATTTTGGTACCCAAGGAATTTATTGAAAAGCCTTCTTACACCAGAAGTGGGGAAAGATGTGCAGATTGGCAGCACAGTCTTACACCTGCTCTTGTTACTGGTGGTCTGCTGTTCCAAACTAGACATGAGCAATTGGGATTATCTGGGAAGAAGCACCATGGAAAGTTACTTGGCTGGAACCTCACATCTTGTTTTACCATGTGCAACAACAGAGGGAGAAATCTATCAGAAAACCATTAATAGTGGAGGAGCCATGGTAGCAAACTGGTGAGACAGCTGGTAGCTGGGGAGTTTGGGGGGTCAGATTTTACTCTTAGCTTGCTATTGATTTTTTAAATCAATGACCTTTTAAGATGGTAAAAATAATCACATCTTGTAACATGCACAGATTTGTGCCTTTGAAGTGTATTAAAAACACAAAACAATTCTAAAGAAAAAAATTAAAATTCCATTAAAAATTCCTTAAAATTTATGACTGCAACAGTGTCAGAGTAGATGGTTCTTTCCCCAGAGAAATAAAACAACTCTGAGCATCCATACTCAAAGATCACTTGTATAGTTTCTAGTAACTTGAAATAATTTATGCTTGTGTGTATTTTTTAATGAGTACAAGTACAAAGAAGTTTATTTCTGACATACAAGAGGAAAGTACAAATCCAGAAGAGCACTCCTATAGTTCCCATTTGGCAGAAGGTTTGAAGCTAGGCACTGAATGAATTCCACAGCAGCATGAACTCCACAGGGACATGCAGGTTTGGTGCACAGAGAAGGATCCTCCTTGAAGACCTTTTTTATTGCACTTCTATCCAGTAGTGTGTGTTCAGGGTTCATACAAGCAAGATACTAAACAAACAAAAAAATCTAGAAATAACTAACTAAACTGGTGCTTTGGGCTTTAGATTTCATCTCCCAAAACCAGCTCCTGAACTGCCTCAGGCTCAGGCTTCCAACCTGCTTGGTCCTCCAGGCTTTCTAATTCTCTGCGCACTTCCTGGATGACACTGCTTTCCTCATAATCAGAGAGGAGATCTTCAGGGATCAAGCTGAGAAAGGGCATCTCATCCATGATTAAGGGATCTTCTTTTTCAGTGCGCTGTGTTTCATTGGCAGACAGCTGGCACACAGATGTGGTGCTGTGGCTGTTGGGAAAAGGCACATCTGGTCACACAGCACATCATTTTGAGTTCTTCTGCTAATCTGTGAAATTCTCCATTCCCTCCCCATAGGAAAACATGTTAAATGCACAATGGATCTACCCTAGCTGACCTCACAAGCACCTGATTCTTACATGCTTGACAGCTGGTGAGTTATAAATGTGATTTCCACATACAGAGATCCTAACAGCATAAGATGTTTGATCCTGGTAAACAAGAGCAGTGGCCCTCAAAACAAACAGCTAACAAAAAAAAGTCACTTGAATCTTCAAATTCAGATAGAAACTTCTGGACAGTTCAGCTAGATTCACACCCCAATTAATTTCTGTTCTGTATCGTCATCTGAAACGTTGTTCTTGCTAGACCTGACATTTGCTGACAGACCTTCCCTGAGGTTAATGGCACATTAACAACAATTCTGGTGCTCATAGGATGGGATGGGATGGGATCAGCTCTGCTTGCTTCCTTAGATGACATTTATGAAACAAAATGTTACCCAATTCCTTTTCAAGCATGAAAAACATAGAGTTGGGCACAGAAGAGAGAAATACTAATCTGCATCTCTATCCCAGCTATGATGCCTTGTTGGAAGTTCATATGATGCTGGAAGTGTAGGAGAAAACTTGGAGCATTTATTTCATAGAAAACATTGGTTTTATAAAAATGCTTTTAGCAAAACTGAAATGATCTCACTTTCTGCCAATGAAATTGCTGATGATACAAATAACTCCTTTAAAAGAAATATTAAAAGCATGACACATGAAAAGTTTGTATTAAAATTCCTTTAACACATCTTACATTCTAAAACAAGCAAAAATCTGACAGAAACCCAGTCTCACATAGAGAGTTGGTGGACAGGGACTGTATGCAGAGAATGAAATTGGAGTGATGCATTTCAACAGCTGGTAGCACTGACTGATTAAAAAGCAGTACCAGCCTCATTAATTCACACACTTAATTCACACTGGATTCGTGTGTTGCCAAACTCAGTTGGGCACATCTGTGTGGGGCAAAGCAAAAGGTGTCAATGCTACCGATGAGAAAAACTGTCAAAACCTTTTCTGGTGAGGCAGAATCTGTGAGTTCTGTACCTAGTGACCACAGAAACAGACCCCTCCAAAGCTCCAAGGCACGTGTTTGCCCAGCTCTGGTGCTCACCTCTGCGGCTGGCAGCTCAGGCCCCCTGCACAGGGGCACAGCTCCAGCACTCCATCGGGCTCCAGGTCCCAGGTGATGAGGTTGAGAAGTCTGTTGGAAGGATCATGGCAGGGCTCACCCTCCTCAGGTAAGGGTGTGCACACAGGAAACAGAAGCTCTGCAGGCCAAGGGAAAGGCATTTTAGGAGAAGTCTTTAGCTGTCTGCTAAACTGGGGTGACCCCATGTTTAATTCTGTATGCAAGATATAAAAAGAGGCTGACCTCAAGTTTCCTTATGTGCCAGGGAGCCATGAGCATGTTTTTTCCACTAGGTGGGAGTAAGACATTTGAAGTTCATCCTTCATGAGCAAGATCAGCCTGACTCAGAGACTGCTCTCAAGGCAGCACAGCATCCCTTGGAGATCCCAAACTCTTCTAATCCCAAGAAAACGAACATTACAGAGAGTCCTCTGCAATGAGTAGCATTAATGGTTTGAAATCTGAATAGACACATACCTCTCTATCTTAAACCCTGATATTTTTTTCTATTTCTTTGCAGAGACTGCAAGTCCAGAGCAATTGTTCAGAAACTAATGAGCTTACAAGAACTACAACTCAGATATTTAATTTATTTTATCCATTCTGCTGTGGGCAAAGCTGTCTGATGGCATCTGGGGCTCGGCACCCTCGTTTCTACACAGGGCTGAATTTCAGCCTGTGTAAGACATTATTTAAAAAGGCTGTGTCCTTTGGGTTTCCTCATGTCAGTAACTCCCAATCTCAGTCTGGAATTCAGCTCTTCCAGATGTTCCTAGAAAAGCTCCCTTCTTCCTCTTGTCTTCAGACACCTCATATGGCAGGATGAAATATGAGAAGAATTCAAACTCTTAAGTTTTTTAATCAGGTTTGGTCAAAAAACACATTTATGTGTGTGCATGCACAGACACATGTGCTTTAATGCACATAACCCATCAGTCCCCAGGTTCAAAACATTATATACTGAGCAGCAAACACTCCACAGTTTACTACAGTTTTATATAAAAATACACATCTTTATTAGGACAATCATTTGCAACTCTCCAGTGATGGAGAAAGGCTTTGAGGTTAGGCCTGACCTGAAAAACCCTAAAGCCCTGCTAAAGCAGAGAGCCATAGAGAATAAAAATTCATTGCTATTAATCAATAGCACTATTTTGTGTTCTAGCAAGAGTATTCTATTAATATTCATCAATGTTCTTACCTACTGAGATATATATATAGATATAAAGTGTTCTTAATTCTAGTATTCTATCAATATTCATCAATGTTCTTACCTACTGATATATATATTTATATAGAGATATGAAAATTTTCTTGATTTTAGTATTCTGTCAATATTCATCAATGTTCTAACCTACTTATATATATATAGATATAAAATTTTCTTAATTTTAGTATTCTAACAATATTCATCAATGTTTTTACCTACTTATATATATATTTATATATATATATAAAATTGTCTTAATTTTAGTATTCTATCAAAATTCATCAATGTTCTTACCTACTGATATATATATCTATATATATTTAGATAGTATATATATATCAGTATATATATTAAATTTTCTTAATAACTATATATCTTGCTCCTTCCTAACCAAACTTACTTAGCATTGAAGGTCCACTGTGTAATGCTCAACTTTAATGTGGGGAAGCCGAGCAGATCCTCCTCACTTTTAAATGGTGCTGGAGCACCATTGTTTTCCTGGAATGCCCTGCAGCCTGATCCACCAGCAGCAGGCTGACAGTGGGACAGGCCCAACCATCAGTACAAGGTCTGCTCTGGCTCACAGCAAGGAGAAAAGCTAGGGAAGTATGTACCTGGTGGAGGGAGCTGGCTGGAATTGTGTCCTGTCACTCCTAAAAGAAGGTGAACTGTGATAAACGCAGCGAGGAGCTGGTGGGGATAAAACAGCAGAAGAAACTGGACCCCAGCCAAAGAGGATTGATTTCAGGCCCAAGACCTTCTCCTCTGTGCTCCCTTCTGTAAATCAACTTTCACATTCCCACGTGGACTGACAGCATGATCTGGGACATCGTTCCTGTGTGTCTCTTGGCTGCCTGGTCCCCACTGCATGGTGTGATGCCCTGGGAGGCTCACATGAAACTCGGGGTATGAAATGTATCTGCAGCCTGATTCTTGATATATGGGCTCCTCAGTGCAGTTTCCTATCATCTTTTTAGGAAAAACTGTAATGGCTCGATCTCACAGCCAAGAGCAAAGCAAGCTAGTGTTAGAATCCTGAAGATTTTTCTGATGGGCTGCTTGCTGAGAGGAAGGAGAAGCCACTTTCAGCCAGCTCATTAATTCCTTCTGCACATTTGTAATCCTGTCATTTTTGCTAATTGTGTGTAAATTCAACACAGAACTCCCTTTAGAAATGTACATTTTTGTGCTTCTGCTGCTGGTCGCATCTCTAGTGTGTAACAGGCTTTGCTTTCACCAGCATGGACCCCACCAGGTGTCACAGACATCTTCTATGGAAAATCCTTTCCTTAGGATTTTTCCTCCTGAGAAGCTAAGGTCCTCAGGAACTAAATGTAAACAATGATTATCTGCTGCTGTGGAATGCAACAGGTGGATCTGTGTTTGGTCTCATGTGCTTGTTTGTAATTAATGGCCAATCACAGTCAGCTGGCTCGGACAGAGAGCCCGAGTCACAAACCTTTGTTATCATTCCTTCTTTTTCTATTCTTAGCTTTCTGATGAAATCCTTTCTTCTATTCTTTTAGTATAGTTTTAATGTAATATATATCATAAAATAATAAATCAAGCCTTCTGAAACATGGAGTCAGATCCTCGTCTCTCCCCTCATCCTAAGAGCCCTGTGAACACTGTCACAACCAGGCTGCTTCTCCCTCCTGATTCTATCAAGGTTTCTAATGGAGTTAACCCAGTGCATTCCACAGGCCAAGGGAGAACAACATGCTGATTCTGTGGAGATTTAACCACTTCCCCTGTGTAGCCCCACAGGGAAAAGCAAGGCACAATTCTTCCCAAGAGTATTTCTGGGTTTCACATTCTCTGAACCTCAGAAAAAGGAAACACAATTCTTATCATTTGCTGTGCCCGTGTTTGTGCCACAGCAGAATGCAATATGGAGATTGTTTACCCACAGTGATGGGGTTTTGTTTCCCTGGCCTATCAGGACCAGGTGTGTGTGTGTGGGGACTGTGGGTGACAGCCACAAGATTCTGGGCAGTGTGAGCAGAGTGAGTGCTTGGCAGGTTCAGTTTAGATGTAATATAGTATAGAATAATATAGTATAATAAAGTAATTAATTAGCCTTCTGATATCAATGGAGTCAGATGCATCATTCCCTCTCCCCCTTGTTGGGGTTGCCTGCAAATTCGATACCCCTGGGCTAAAAAGAGCCAAATACCAACACTCCTGCACTCTGAGCTGGGCAGGACAAAGCCCTGGGTACCTTTGTGGAAAGCACAGCAGGTGCCAGGGCTGCAGTCGTGCTGGCTCTCACAGATGGTGCCGTTCTCCCCTCTGGAAATGGATCTCCTGCACTGGCCCCACACGCAGAGCTGCTCCCCACAGCACTCCACATCCCGAGAGCAGGGCTGCAAGGGAAGGGCAGGCACAGAACTGGCACTGCAGCACTCAGAGCAGGGCATCACACAGGGCTACACACAGGACTGAGCACAGAACTGGCACTGCCACACTCAGAGCAGGGCACTATGCTCAGAACTGGGCACAGAACTGGCACTGCCGCACTCAGAGCAGGGCATCACACAGATCACAAACACTGGCATACACAGAGCTATTCTCAGAACCGCCCCTGGGCCTGAGCACAGCAATGTCTACTTTACATATCTGTCACATTCCCACTGTTTAAGTAGAACTGCTCCATTTCTCGGCTGAAGCGCACACGGAACTACTGCCAGACAGGAACCTCCACAGCAGAGCAGCAGCCTTGGGCACTGCCAGGGATCCAGCTGCTCTGGATACCCTGTGCCAGGGCCTGCCCAGCCTCCCAGGGAACAATTCCTGCCCAAAATCCCATCTAACCCTTCTCTCTTTCAATTTAAAGCCATTCTCCCTTATCCTGTCACTACATGCACTTGCAGGATGTCCCTCTCCAGCTCTCCTGTAGCCCCTCTAGGCACTGAAATGCTGCTCTGAGCTCTCCCTGGGCTCCTCTCTTCTGCAATCGAGGGAAACAAAACATTAATAAACGAAATGTTATCACAGACATCTTATATGGAAAATCCTTTCCTTAGGATTTTTCCTCCTGAGAAGCTGGGAGGCCTCAGGAACAAAATGTAAAGATTGATTATCTGCTGCTGTGGAATGCAACAGGTGCATCTGTGATTGGTCCATGTTGGATGTTTCTAATTAATGGCCAATCACAGCCCAGCTGGCTCGGACAGAGAGCTGAGCCATAAACCTTTGTTATCATTCCTTCCTTTTCTATTCTTAGCTAGCCTTCTGATGAAACCTTTTCTTCTATTCTTTTAGTATACTTTTAATGTAATATATATCATAATATAATAAATCAAGCCTTCTGAAACATGGAGTGAGATCCTCATCTCTTCTCTCATCCAAAAACCCCTGTGAACACTGTCACAAAATGTCATCAGTGGAGAACATTACTGGTTTATTTCCATTGTCAAATGCAGTCAGGAACTAAACAAAATTCTCAGAAGAACTGTTTTCAAAGAGCAAAGCAAAAAACAAGTCTTACTAAAATCTGGTTTTTAGCTGCAATAAGAACCAGACCTCATTGGTAACCAATAGTCTTTGAAAAAAATCTCTGAAAAAAATATCTTTGTGAATTTCTAGCTGAAGGTTGCTTTGTATGACAATTGCCCAAGTGCTTCAACTACACACGCCTAAGGAATCAACCCAATAAAAGCCTTGTGTGTCACTTTGTTTCCTTTTTTAGATATATAATATCTATAATATATCTATTATAATATATCTATTATAATATATATCTATTATAATACAGACATATAATATAATATAATATAATATAATATAATATAATATAATATAATATAATATAATATAATATAATATAATATAATATAATATAATATATAGATAATATATAATATATACAATATATAATATGTATAATATAGATAATATATATAATGTATATAATATGTATAATATAGATAATATATATAATGTATATAATGTATATAATGTATATAATATCCTAGCAGGCCAGCATTTCAGCAGCTTTTTCCTGTCTGTGTAAAGCCTGTCTGGGCAGCCATACAAAACCTGTGTTTCTTTCCCAGTGGATCCCACAGGCAGTGCTTACCACAGGGCGAGGAGCAGGACTGCACTGGCACTACTGAGACCTGATCATTGAAGAGAAAAATGCTCTGTAGCTGTCCAGCTTCTAGGGCAGGGAACTGATCCCACCTCCTTCAGCCTGAGCTCACTTTACAACACAAGATCCAGTTTTTACTTTCTTTAGCCTGCAACTGTTCTGCTGAGAGCTGAAAAGAAAAGGTGGGGAGGGGAGTGGGTGTTGGGCCATCGCAATCTTGATTTTTAATTACTCCCTGTTAATGTGAAATTTTTTTTTTTACCCTCATGCAGAAAGCTTTGCAGCTTCTTTTCTGTCAATTTTGACTGGCTGACATTAGCAAGAATAACTTACTGAGTTTCTAAAGATCACATGAAATCCCATCTCATTCAGCACTTACTGTGTGCTGGGGCTTGCAGAGCTGGCATTTGTACTCCAAGGTGGAGAACTGGCAATATTTCCCTGGTTCACAGTCTTCATCAATGATACACTCCTGGAGGAAAGAATAAAAGAGTGATTTACCAAAATTCATTCTCCTTGAAATACCACAAGTTCTTCATTGATTATATTTCTTATTTGGGAACCAAGACAAAAAGTTTGCTGGGGTTCTTTACTCAATCACAGCTCTGTACCAGACCAGTGCCCTCTCCCTGGCTCATCTCAATCCTCTGGCCTCAAATTTCACCTCCTGAGCCTGTGGCAGTGAGGAGAACACAGTGAGGGTGATATATTTTTGCACCCTCATGTCTGGTTCACAGGGAGGGGGTGTTTTCCCATCTAATGGTTACCTCTTAAAAATTGTGTAATTACCTTCTTCTCTAAATATTTTTTTTCCTCCAGGCTGGAAACAATTTAGTCAACAGAAGAATAACTCATAGCACTGTTCTGAGTCACTTGTTTGTGACCTGACCAGCACTGGTTTGTACCATTGTTAGTGGAAAGGAAAAAGGAAAAAAAGGAAAAGGGATTACACAAAAATCCCTGAATTCTCTGAATTAAGCACTTGACTGCTCCTTGGCAGACACTAATCTCACTTGCTGGAGCAAATCATCTGTGCAACCTCTACTGGAAGTTCCCACTAAGCTTCTCCTTTTCTTCAGATCTCCTCCAGGTTCAGCCTTTTGGGGGTTCTTGCCCTGGTGGAGGCAAGGCTGCTCTGCAGGAATCAGCCTTGTCTAAGTTACCCATTCGGGCCACCTCAGATGTTTTCCAGCAGTTTACTGCATTCATTTTTGTGCAAATTCACAGAATCACTGGGTTGGAAGAGACCTTCAAGATCATCGAGTCCAACCCAGCCCCAGCACCTCAACTAAACCCTGGCACCCAGTGCCACATCCAGGCTTTGTTAAACACACCCAGGGATGGTGACTCCACCACCTCCCTGGGCAGCCATTCCAGAACTTTATCACCCTTTCTGTAAAATACTTTCCTAATATCCAACCTGTATTTCCCTTGGTGCAGCTTGAGACTGTTTGATTACTCAGAACACAGAACAGAAGCTAAACACAGTCTGAGGCCTGATTCTTTTCAAGTTCACAACTCAACATTCAGGTTTATGTGTTTATAATTCAGAAGAAGTCATTTTAGCTGTTTTAAGGAATTAGTATCACCAGGCCTAGGCTGCTATAAATTATTGCAATGTTTTTCTGCTTCATTATCCCAGTACTGTGTGTTTTTTTTTTTTTTTTTTTTTTTTTCTTTTCTGTTGCTACATAATCAAGTGGATCAAAATCCAAATATCCAAATGCTATGCAGTATGTTGGAGGTTTTGTGGCTCCAAGTGATCAGCCAGCCTCCTCTCTTCAGCAGCTATGCTCCTCTAGGCCAACTTTGGGTTCGTGGCTTTGTAAGCTGCTTTTATGAATGCCCTGTATAAACCATACCCAGAACAGACTATTTCACTCCTGTTCCATCCCCTTTCAGGCAAACAGCCAGGTCTTGCTGTAGTCAGGTTTTCCAGCTGTCCTTCTCCACAAAGGAGAAACCTTGCCATGATTGCTCTAAGCTCATGGAATAACTCTAGCTCTAAAACCACCTAACACCAAAGCTGCAATTCTCCAGTTGCTGCTTCCTCCTGAATTAATGAGTCCCACACCAAAAAACCTTTTCCTCTTACTGAATTGTGTCCCACCAGTTCAGACATTCCATTTTATGAGAGTTTCCAGTCAGGGAAAAAAAATCCCTGTGTGGTTTTCTTTCCTGGCATGGCAAAGGCTTCCCTGCATATGAGCTCTGTGAAATTGTGTGCCACACTCCACACCAATTTACCTCCCCCAGACACCCACAGTTAATGCAGAACTCAGTTGTGCTTACATGCAGATGTGTAACCATGTATTTTTAAATTATTTATTTTTCCTTATTTAATCATGTAACAGACCTTTTCTGATTCAGCTACCTTTAGACAGAATAATTGCTGGACAAGGAGCAAATCTGAACACCTTCATGAGCTGCAGCAGATTCTGAACAATCCATTTTTGCCTGGAACTGCAAAACTCAATTATCTCTCAGAGTATTTTGTCATTGCAGGAGCTTGGGTAAACTGAGGAGAAGGAGTGCTGGCCTCTGATGTGCAGCAGAGCATACAAGCTGGGCAGGTAACTTACAGACAGAATTAGGCACACTGATAATGATGTACACCTCTCTGAAACCCCTTTTGGTGTAGTAACAGTTAATGCTGTGGCAAAGGAAGAGGCTGTTTGGGAGGAATACAGAGTGAAAGCAGCACTGCCTATTTGTTAATGGGTGTACTGGGACCCAGCAACAACAGAGGCCAGGATGGAGAATCCCATGCCATGAACCTGTAAGGACACACTCAGCATCCTGAGGACTCTTATTATAATATTGTGCTCTGCAGTGACTATCCTGCAGCACCTGGAAGCTATTTGGGCATTAGGATCTGTTCCAAAACCAACAGGGGAAAAAAGAAAACAAACAACAAAAAAACACCCAACGAAAAAATTGAAAATAATTGAAAAGGTTCCTAAGTCTGCTGAAACAACTGCTGCTGAAAGAAATGTCAGGTTTCTTGTCTTTGGTAGATCATGTCAAAGATGATTGCTTTCCTAAAGAATGATTAGTGTCCATTTCATTTGAAAATACAGCAGTGAGTGATGTTGGTGATAGCTGAACGTGGCAGCTCGCAGACACAGAGGCAGCTGGGGCAGGTCTGACTGTGCAGGCCAGAGCTGGGGGGACAGGTTTGCACAGGAGCACTTTCCCCAGGCCCTTGCACACAGTGGGAAGGCACAGGAGAGGAGGTTTCCTCTCTGTGTGATGTGCCAGCCTACAGCCCACAGCATGCACTGGGCTGGCAGGGGCTGCAGGCAGCTCTGCAGAATGGGCTCTGTGAAAAACGCCAATCACTTGTCTTTAACAGTTTAATAGTAATAAAATGATTATAAAAATAGTAATATAATTAGAGTAATAATAATTTGGGCAATTTGGATTAGGACAGTATGAGACAATAAAAACAAAGAGTTATGGACAGTCCGGGTACCTCTTTCTGGGCAAAATAAGCCTGAAAAAGGACCCACGTTAACAGAGGATTAACCCTTAAAAACAACAGCCTGTTGCATATTCATACACCTCATACATGGTGCATAAATTCCATTCAAACCAGGATTCTGTCTGATCAATGTCAACTTCTTCCTCTGAATCCTGACGGCGTCTTCATGGCTGAGTGAGGCAGGAAGAAGTTTGTTTGTTCTGATAAGGGAGCAATAAATTCTTTTTCTCTGAAAGATTCAGGTGTCCTGTGGCTGCTATCTCAGTGCGAGTCCTCTCTTTAGGAAAAGTATCTTACATAGCATAGTTTCTATTTTAACATTTTGTTATAACCTAAAACTATATTTAACACATTACTTAAGAGAATTAATACAGCATAAGTTTCTAACATAACCCATATAATATTCATTTTAATATTTGCCAAAAGCCAATCACAAAATACACATTTTTCACAGGCTGGAAGGGGCTGCAGGCAGCTCTGCAGAATGGGCTGGCTGCTGCACTGCACCCATCCCAGCCCACCCAGGGTCACCTCTGCCCATACCAGGGAGGAGAAACAGAGACAAGACAAGAATTTCTCGTTTCCAGTCATGAAAGCAGAACAACAAGGCAGAGTTAACCAGCTTTCATACAGAAACCCACTGTCTTTGGCAGTGCTTCTCTGGTTTCTGTGCCTCACTGTGGCAATACTTTTAATGCTGTTTTGCTGGTGAAACAGTACATACTGAAATAACACTCATTTTGCTTTGATCTTTTCTCCCTTAATCCTTAATTAAAACCATAATTGTAGACTAAAAAATATTCTGATGATGACTAACCTTCAAGATGGACTCACTGATTTTAAATTCACAACTGGCATTTGATTTATCCATTCCCTCTCCCCACTCACACTCACCCTGCCTCCACATTCTCAGAAAGTTCTTCAAAGGTGACTTTAAACAAAACTCTTCACTACTCTTATCTTCAGCCAGTATTTGTCCGGGAGTGAGTCTTTCTCCCCTGGGATCTCTACTCTTTAGTTTAGAACCCAAGAAAGCAGAGGAAGGCACGGCCATGACAATATACAACATTTCTGTGGTTCTCTGGCACAGGAACGGCAAGATTCAAGCAAGAGAACCCCTTTTCCCCTCCCTGTGTAATCTACACGGCTCAGTTTGCTGGCTTATTGTGATCCAGGTAGAGTTTGTGCCTATAAACTTCTGCAGGAGCTGAGGGGAGAGGCAGGATTGTTCTCTGCACAGCTGGTAAGCCAAAACAGCCCTTCCAAAGTGTTCATTCCTAAACCTCTATGCACTTCAGGTGCTCGAGCCATGAGGTGTGGAGGCAAAAACCAGTGATTTTGGAGAGGTGGGGAAGTTCTGCCAGCAGAAACACAGCACAGGAAACAATTCCACTAGAGCAACTGGTGTGACAATCAGAAAATGAGTTTTAGTAATAACCTTGGAAATGCATGGGAGCACCTCTCACTGTATTTTGGGACAACTGTCCTCCAAAAGCTTCTCTGAACAAAAGCCCCTTTACATGTTTATTAAAAACTCCTCATACAAAGCAATCCCCTTCTCAAAAACTCTGGTGAAACTCTGTGTTAGCCTCCATAAACCACAGCCACAGATCCTTCCCAAACAGTGCCAGAGCTGACCCAGCTGCACCCGTGAGACAGCAGCAGCTCCAGCTGTGGCTGCAGCGCCGTGGTCACACTGGAACTGACATCTCTCAGCAGCGAGTCCTTCTAAGAGTTAACATTTCTGTGTTTACCAATCCCCTTCTAGGTTTTGTTTCAATTTCTGCAAGTTGTCTTCTCACGCAGGGCTGCTCTCCATTACTGCAGCAGATGGCAAAAACTGCTGAGTAGTAGGGAAAAAAATAGAAGCATAAAACCTATTTTATATCCTACATGTATTAAAAAAAAAAAAAGGCAGAATTACATAGAATGGAATATTGTTTTGTGGAAACTACTACCTAAATTTGAAATGCAGTAGCATTCCAGTTCCTAATCTCTCAGTTGTCTAGACAGGGCATGTAATGCATTTGTCTTTAATGAGATATGGATTAATTTGCCTTGAAATACCTCAAAACCTCTGTAATAATTTCCAGCAGCACAAGTCTCTCACTGCTGTCCTGCCAAGCACACAACACTCGTAAAATCAGGAACTTCTGTTAGAAAGAGACGTCCTAAAAAGAGCAGACATGAGCTGAGAGCTGTGCTGGGGGTCAGTGCTGTGGGGAAAGCCAGCTCCTTGGGTGGCTGCTCAACAGGAATGTGGCTGCTGAGCTCAGAACCAATAAACAACACAAAACAAGTCCCCAGGCTTTGTCCTGAACTTCTCCATAGAGCTAATCCCATCTGATCCCTTCTCCCCCACTTCCCAGAAACATTTCATTTGGGAAAACTTCATTTCTGGTTCTCTGCATGGCACAATATAAATGGAGGCAAAATATGTCTACATGACATAACTGAAAGTGGCCTGAGCTTGGCTTTAGGTACCCAAAGCAACACAGCTGTGTTAGCCTTACCATGGTGTCAAAAAGGGAATTATTGAGGCAGGCTGTGATCCCCAATCTGCTCACCACCAGCGCAAGAACTGCATCCCTTCCCACACCACCTGCTTATTCCCCCCACACAAACAGTGATCTTGGCACTGGTCAGACCCTTATGCAGTTCATGCTCAGTGTCAAAAGAGGAAATAAATAAAATATAATCTTATCCACGGCTTCAAGGAACTGACTCCAATGAAAGAAGAAACTACACCCAAAAAAAACCCCAAAGAAACAAAATAAAAAAAAATCCTGGCAAATGCCTCAGAATAGTGAGAAAAATGGTGCCTATGTTCTCTCTCAGACCATGCTCTGTTCACTCTTGGTCAAAATCTCTCTGTATGCCTTGTAATAATTTAACAGCAGGTCACTCTGCAGAAGCAGCCACTTCATTTTCTTCCCTCACCCTTCTTTTTCCTCAGTAAAAATAACCTGATCTTGGCAGGACTACAGCTTCTGCAAATGCTCTTGTGTAGGAAACACAGTGCCAAGTACTCATTTCAATCTGGTTTGCAGTGGTATCAAAGAGGGCACATGAGAACTATTTTAATTTAGTAGAAAACCCCCATAAATTATATATCTGTCAGGTAATTAACTTAGTCTGGAAACTAAGAGCTCTCTAACTAGGAAAGGAGAAAAGGACTGTGTCTGTGTATGTGTGTGTGTGTATACATATTTATGTATATGGGAAGTCAAAATACTGAGGCAAATTTATAGATAAAGCTTTCCTAATGAGTTTGCAATTAACAGTCCTAACTGGGAAATGCATCTACCTGTGGATCTGTTGATGGGAGAACAAGAACTCTTTGATCTTTGATAACCAGAAGTGTCTAAGCACTTGTGCTCTGACAGACCCTGGGTTTTACTCCAAATGTCCAGAGCTCCAGCAGCAGCTGTGGAGCCACTGTAGGGCTGTGCCACAAACCTGTGAAGTGCCATTCTTTGTGAGCAGCAGAGATCACACAGACACAGCTTGGAGGCAGTGATGCTCCCCAGGCAGGAGCTGCAGTCTGACTGCAGGCTTGTCTCTGCAATTGGCAGCTAAAAAGTTCCTGTGATTCACTACTCAACTATGGCAGTTTTGCAAATCTGTAAAAGCAAAACAAGGCAGAGTAGCTGTACACACAGCGAAGATGTGAAACAGCTGGATGAAAAGAAAAGCCTTTGGCAACAAGATTTCTGTACTTAACAGCTGCTGGCTAATCTTCACCACCAAATTAAGAGGAACACACTGAGAGTAAGATGTTGACCTGTGCCCTGAACTGATTTCAAACCCTGAATCTTATGGGCTTTGTTCCTTTATAATGTACTTTTTCTGGTAGTCCATGGTTTCAACAGACTTATTAATTCTGTTAAAGGTGCCAGCCAAAGATAAAAACACTGAACAGAAGCACATTGGTAAGGATCCACGTTCAGTGCATTTTGCCCATGGCAGAGCTGTCAGGGTAGGAGGCTGCTTTTACTGTAGAAGAAATGGAATGCTTTGTTTTCCATGAGCTGTAGATGGAAGCAGAAGAGGTCTGAATTACAGCAACAGCATTGAAATAAATCATCTGCAGCATGCAAGGATTTTGGGAACATGAGATCCATGTCTGCCAAAGGATGAAATAGGTATTTGGGTCATAGGTGTGGACTATTTGAAGCTTTGTCAAGACCTCCTCTTTGGGGCATTTGTTGGGATTACAAAAGAGCCTCTTTTATTTTAATATTCCCTTAATTTAATTTTCATCTGAAATCATGTGCCTAGAGGATATTGACAACATGAGATGATGACTGTTCATGAATATTCATCCCATTTCCTAAACAAACACAAATGAGAAAGAAATGAAAAAGGGTCTTCAGCACACTCTTTTTGTCCTTCCAAAAGGAACATAAGAATATGAATGTACTGCAGATTTCCACCATGTATGAAGTCCAAGACAAACACCTACCAGGGGACCAAAACCTTCCCTTGCTGACAGATGTCAGATCTCTTGGACCCAGGAAAACCACTAAGGCTCCCCTTTGCCTGACACCACCATGTCCTACGAAACTGCTCCACCCCCTGGGCTTTCTAAGGGAAGAATTTTGAGGGATTCCTCATATGATAGAAATTCAGGAGCAGGCTCTAAGTCATTTCCACACAGAATAACAAGTGAACAGACCCAGAATTCCCACCCCACCCTTTGTACCTTTAGTACAACCATGCTGCATTACAATATGTGTGACTGGAAGGGAAAAGGGCATTTGTTCTGAAGGTGAGGATCAGGACAGGTAGGGCAGGGGAGGGGGGCTCTCTGTGCAGGCTGCAGAGGTGAAGAGCCACAATGATGCAATCACCAGAGTGGTGTCCCTCAGTGCTATCAGTGACTGAGCCTCTCACAGGCCAGACACTCACTCCACAAAAGAAGCCAAAATGCTCTTTGTGAATCACATGGGAGGAAGGACAAAGTTGAAACTCACTCAGCTGACACAGAAATGCATTTCTCGAGGCATTGCATTGCATTTCAAACCACCATTCTACAGAGCTAGCCTCCTTCCTTGCTTCCTCGCTTCCTTCCTTCCTTCCTTCCTTCCTTCCTTCCTTCCTTCCTTCCTTCCTTCCTTCCTTCCTTCCTTCCTTCCTTCCTTCCTTCCTTCCTTCCTTCCTTCCTAACCAAATAGACACAACTTCAATTCACCATTTTCCTTCAATTTCCATGGTTTAGCTTAATAAACCACAGTGCAAAACGCCACCAAGCTGGACTGGTAACATCTCACACCTCTTCCTGACTCTACACAAATGGAAATGCTGAGCAATCACTGATGGCATTCATTCTCTCTCCTCGTACTCACTGGTATAAAACCAGTATCATTCTACAGATTTTGTGGAATCCAAGCGTCCTCAAGTCCAGGCAAAGATTACATTAGGCTCATCATATATGGAACAATGTGTTATTGGGCCAACCTCCCAGCCACAGCAAAGTCTGCCACCTTACCTATGACAACACAGATGTAAGCAGCTTTAACCCATTTATCTGCATCCTCTGCATCTGTCTCAACCAGTCCAAGATTATAACAGATGCAAATAAAAGATTTAAAAAAAAAACAACCTCTGCAATACATCCAGTGCTGTAGCCTGTATTTCCTAAAGCCTTAGCTACTGTTGTTACCCTTCCAGCTAAGGCTTGCTGCTGAATTGAATAACATGGTTTCAGCTAGAATCTCAAATAAGCAGCTGCTGGAGCCAATGGATTAAGTTACATAATCAAAACCAGTGGAAAAAAATTTCTCATTTGCCTTAGAGCTTTTCCTCTCATGGGTAATTTGCTACATGTGTATGGCAAGAGGAAAGAAACACTGCTGATGAGCCTTCAATAAAGAAAATCCATACTATGATCTCTTAACAGATGTCACTAGATCACAAAATTGCCACCAGCACACATAAAAGATTAACTCTTCTGGATGGATGTTACCATAACGAGAAGAGAACCCCAAACATTTCTCTTAGAATAAACAGGTTGATCTAGGAGAGGCAGAAAACAAAATCACTCATGGTGATTTGTTTTTAAATCTCCCTACGACTTGGGCAGGATCTATAAAATACAATTGCACAGCCCTGGATCCCCAAACTCAGCGTGCTGAGAGTGGGAAAACTGCACCAAGCCCAGGGAGAAGGCAAACAGCCTCCCTTTGACTCATGGCTTGTTGGCAGAGGAGTTGTGGCAACCAGCGTGCAAACAAGGGAGCAGCAGGAACCTGCATCCCTCCCTGGACATGGAAAGCTTCAGACAAGGCAGGATTTGTTCCCACAACCAACAGGAATGCTGAGAGCTTTAGGAGGGGTGCATGGACACTGCTGGAGCACTGGCTGGATGAGAGAGTTTTGTACCCTTCAGGAGAACTCACTGGTTTACCAATCTTCTCTCACTAACCATGCTCAGAACATTGAATCAGCTCTGGGCACTGCCACTCTATTACAGCGACAGGCCATTTTTGGTGAGGAGACATTTATCACAAGAAGAGCCTTCTCTCCTCAGTATTTAGCTACTCAAAGGGTAACAGTCCAGGGAGAGAAAAACACTGAGGTGACTCTCCAAACAACTTGATAAAAATATTCTTTTTCTTTGGGGTTTAGCTGGAATAAAAATACCACATTACAGCACACGAGGATCTGGCAAATTTCTTAACAATTCCAAATACAGGCACAGACTGGAATGGCTAATGAAGACTTTTGGAGTATCTATTAGTACTACATAGTTGTGTTTCCCTAACTCGACAGAAAACAAACAAACTAAACTAGACTGACAGGAAATATAAGAGAAATCCTAGTCACTCTTTTAGTATTTTTTTTATTACTAAGTAAGTAAATTTACTAAAGTTATCTAAACTGATTCAGACTCCCACTGATACAAACAAGAGCAGGATTTGATACCTTTAATTAGGAGTAACCCTTTTGCTGTTCCATCAGTTTGCTTGTCTGGAAATCTAAGCCACCATTTAAGAGGGGGGAAAAAAAAACCAAAAAGATACTGATCTGTGTTCTCTGACATGGCTGGTTGTGTTTTCAGCCAGAACACCTGCCTGGCTTGCCCCTCAGCAAAAGGCACCTTGTTTCTCCCGCCCCTGGTAAGGTCTGGCAGCTGCTCCCACTTTTTTGCTTTTTTGCTGAGGGTCAGTGAGCCCCAGAGCTGAACTGAGCCTCACTGCTCACACTATGGCCCCTGCACCCTGCAGGGTCACACAAGCCCCTGATGTCTGTGCTCTCTGTACACTCTGTGTGCCCCCACAGCTTCCCACACAGCCTTCTCAGGGAGAAAACCAGCTCAGGGTGGACCAAGCTTGGCAAACAAAGATGAGGACACTGGGGAGTGTGTCAGGCAGCTGGTAATTACAGGGATTTCCCACCTTCCTCCTCAGAGAAGTTTCTTTGTGCAGGATCAGACCTGACACTTGTATTTCAAACTCCTCCTGGCAGCTCTTTCCAGCCACTGAGGCTAACATTCAGACTGGTTTCTGGCCACAGCCCAGTGAACATCAGATGACTGTCAAAACCACTGAGTTTAGATACTCTGTGACTGGCAATAAGGCCATCTTCTCATCCATGACCTAAATTAAATCCCTTAACAGCTTTTGCATCACTAAGGAGCATTTGCTGCTTATGGAGTTACCTGTGAAGTCTCAGAGATACGCACACAGTCCATCACCCCTTTCATACAAGAATAAGCCCCTCTCTACAACAAGATTCACAGCCTGAAAACACTCCAGATTAATAAGAGCAACTCAGAATGTTAATTGAACAATTCTTCTCATCTTTAGCTAAATCCACTTTCCCTGTGCACCCTTCTCCACATCATTTTCTACTCTAACAAACACAGGCTACTTGTCCCCATGAACTATCCCCACTTGCCCCAAAACTTCATATTCTACACTGCCAAGACCAAAACTGAAAAGGGAAACGAAAAAGGGGGTTCAGTAAAACATTAAGAACTGGCTGAGGATGTCTAACCATGCCTGTCTGAGAAGCCATGGCTCTCCAAAACAAGGACAATTTGCCTTATCTGCTCCTCCACCAAGGATCCCTAAAGGGTGGGTGCTGTGCAGAACAGACCTGCATTGGCCCAGTGATTAATGGAGCAGAGCAGGCTGGACAGCTAACAGAAGAGCAGACTCAGAGCACCAGGGAATTAAATTATTAAATACACAAAACCTACCAGATTTAGATATTACGTGATTTTTGGCTAGACAGAGACCTGGATTTCAACCCAGGAATGCACTTACTGTGTCTATTGATAGTTTAAGGTTGTTGAGTGCAAGTCACCAGGGACTAAAAGTTCTGTGAAAAAAGCAACAAAAAAACTGGACCCAAATATAAGACTGCCCAAAACAAGTGTCCTCCCTGAGATATTAGGGAGCAGAAGTCAACATCAAGATGCTGCATTTTCAAACTTCTGCCATTGACTCCTCTCCTGCGGTGCTGCTGATGGAAAATCTGCCATTTCCATTCCATTGATTCTTCCTTCCCAATTTCCAAAGCTTCCTTTCTACAGAGCACTGGTAGGAACTCCTCTCCCTGGAGCAGTATGAGCCTCAAAGAGAGCAGCTCCAGTACATGTGGCTGAGAACATGGCTGGTGAAATCATACACAAGGTGCCCAAAGAGGAACCAAGTGATTACTTTGGCAATTCTGGATATGGCAGGGAACTGGGAGCTTGAAGAGCTGCAGCTCAACCATTTATACCACCCTTTTTCTCTAGAAAAGGGGGAAATTGAACTGTTTTCTTTCTCTTTAGTACTTTCCTGCTGGAGTAAAGATAAGGGCTGACAAAGGGTTTAAATGAGGTTGTTATAGAAGGGATGCCATCCTTTCTGCCTGTACAGATAAACCAGAACAAAGGGTTTAAATGAGGCTGTTATAGAAGGGATGCCATCCTTTCTGCCTGTACAGATAGACCAGAACCTGCCAGGTCA
The DNA here is from genome assembly GCF_901933205.1 of Camarhynchus parvulus. Taxonomy (NCBI): domain Eukaryota; kingdom Metazoa; phylum Chordata; class Aves; order Passeriformes; family Thraupidae; genus Camarhynchus; species Camarhynchus parvulus. The sequence continues at coordinate 6,126,730 of NC_044575.1, read as the reverse complement.
GCCTGGAAAAGGTGTTCCACAGTGACACCTCCCTGCCCAGAGCTCCAGGGGTGCCTTCACCATGGAAATGGAGGCCTGGGCATCCCAGGCTCTCCTCCTAAGGACAGGCTGGTGTTTGAAATCCCGGAGAGAGCAGCTGCTCTCAGTGTTTGCAGAAGGTGTGGTCCCACAAGGAAACTTTGACCTGTGCTGTGTAATCAGAGAGGAGGCACAGCCCTGCCCTCAGCAGCCTCTGCCACCAGGGGCAAGCAAATGGCAGGAATCTGTTCCACAGTGCCAAAGTGAAATGAGAAATGTGTCATATTCTTCCAGTTCCCTGCTTCACTCTCCCCAGACACCAGCATCATTAAAAATCTCTTTCAAAAAAGAGAATTGAAAGCTAACAGATATACTTCTACTAAAATTTGAAAAAAAAAAAAAACAACTGCAAACAAACCCACAAAAACAACCTAGCTAAAAAGAGACATTGCTTTTTTTATTATTTATCATATTACCAGAGAGAAGAAAAAAGCTCAGGTACACTAGCTTTGAGTTACAAGAGAGAGCTTATAATAGAAGAGAGTAAATTACTGCTCTGAATGGAAGTGATTAAGAAATGCAGCTAATCTTTCTGTAGCAAACCTTACCAGTAGCAGTTTTGCTTCCTTTTATTTTTCATCCTTGCTTTCCTTCGTTAGGCTAATATATCACACCTGATACAGGCCTAGCCAACAAGCTAGAAAAGATTTTGATTTTCATAGGATAATGAGGAATGGTGTTATTTCTTGCTGCGCTCTGTGCTCGAACTTTTGACTGAAAATACTTTCTTAATTTGCAAGCTACCCAATGCTCCCTGAAGAAACAAAATACAGAGTATTTGAGCCTTAAATCCAGGAACAAAGGGATGCGAAGCCCTCCGCAGACTTTATGCCCATCCAGCTACCTCTTGCCTGTGTTTGGCCTCTATAGAGACACAAGAGTGCTGGATTGAAGCCTGACATCCACAGGGGTGACTGCCAGCCCTCAGTGACATCTGAGAAAGTGAATGTGAGTCTGGGAATGCACTTGGGGCCTCCCAGAAATGCAGTGCCTCTGAGGAACTGCAGTGCACTGCCAGAAATGGCAACGAGCCCAACCCCACTTGTGGAGACTCCAAACACCCCCAGCCACAAAAGCCCTGCCAGAGGAGCCACCACTAACAGAGAGCAGCTTGAGGAGAATGCTGCTGGGATGCAGAGCCAGGAAGAAATAGTCTGAAAGGAAAAGTCTGTGTGGGGAGGATTCTCCCTCTTGTTTCGGTCATGTCTGCCCTTTATGTATGTGTACATGCTTATATACATTTATTTATATGCTCTGTTTGTGTGTGTATTGGTACCTGCTTCAGGAGGACAAGCGCTGGGACTTAAAATGCAGGCACAACCTGTTTTCCATGGAGCTGCTTCTCCAGTGCTGGATTTCTCATTCCAGCCAGTAAGTGGATTTATTATTGCAATGCAGACACTTCTTTGCCTTCTTGTGAGGCTCTTGTGTCATCTCTCAAAGCCCAAAAACGTCACATGAAAAGCTTTCCGTGATTTCAGAGGCTTCTAACTCAGCACAGAAAATAAATGTAAACTGGGGAGGGGTAGGGTTCCAGTTACCACAAATTACTGCAGTAATGAATGACACTGAGTTTAAATTTCAGAGCATGTGGTTTGTGACAGTGCTTGGAAAATTCTTCTTTCTACCAACCAAATTTGCAAAGAGCAGGAGCTGTGGGAATCCTTAACTTGTACAAGTTAAGGCTGCAAACTGAGCCTATGGAACCAGTGGAATGACTCTTCCACCACCTGTGGGCTGTGAAGCCTGTGGCCTGGAGAGTGACCAGGACATGTCACACAAAACTTCAGGTATGAAAATCTGTGTACATAAAAGTGACCTAAGGGTCCAGTGCAAAGTTTTCTGCAACTCATTTCCCAGTACTTTTACCTTAAGTTTACAGACCTAAGCAACAGTGCCTTTTCATTTGGACAAAATCTTTCTTCTGCTTCACAGATCTCCCCACAGCACCACTCCCCTCCTTGCTGTAACCCAAATCTTGCAATTCTTAATTGCATTACTCCTACAATATTTTTTTATCCTTGTAATAGCAAAAGTGATTCATATTCCCCTTTCATGTCTAAAGTTTGCAAGCATTTTCAGATTTGCTCCCTTTAGGCACATCTTAGTCACATTAATTTCACTCTCTCCTTAACCAAGGACCAAGTACATCTGGAGGCTGCTTTTCCTCCAAGTTGGCAACCTCTAAATAAGGTGTTTGTACCCTGGGCATGCTGAAAAGTTCAGAATGAGTGTGAGGGGGGAAATGAGCATTAAGAGCTCTGTTCCAGCAGCCTGCAGGGGGGTGCTGGGGAACTGGGGGTGCAGGATGGCAGTGAGGAGGAGCTGGCAGCACGAAATCAGACAAAAATCTGCATTCAGCCCTCACATCCTTCAGCTGGAGCTCTGAGAGCACTGGGAGAGCTCTGGATGCAGCACTGGCTTGGTCACTGAGGCAAACTTCCCAGATGGAAAATGCAGCTGTACCTTGATATATGAAGCTTATAAGGAACCATGTATGAAACCTGGAGAAAGATCATTTAGAAATAATTTTTACAGCTGTAAGAATGATTAGCCACCACAGGCAAGCCAAACACATGATGAAAATCACCAGTGTTGTGTTGCAGTGCTAAGAAGGTTAAAAAGTTTGCCTTTGTACACTGGGTTTGAAGATGATGATCACATTTGCTTGGAAAAAAAAACTGGATTGTGTTCATTACTTATTAAAAAGCACTGTGTAGGATGTTAGCACTTTGTATAGAATCAGCTGCAGTTTAGAATAGTTAAAATTTATTCTATACCTTGAGTTTTCACTTGAGCTACAAGCTTTGCAAAATAGTAAAAAGAAAAAAAGTAAAGTTGCTTGTGTGTGCTACATTTTGCTACTTGCCATTTTCAAGCTAAAATAGCACTATAAAAACATGAGCCTACAAGAGGGAAAACTTTAGAAAAGAGGCACTAATTTCAGGTTCTGTATCCATTAAAAATCGGAACTACTGACATAATTTTTCCATAATTACACTTAGAAAATGATTTCCATAATTATATTTATAAAATAGTTACAGAGCTGCTTCTGTGAAAGAACTGGAGGTAAGCTCTTCTAAAAAAAGCCAGGGTATGTTGAAGTAAATCAAATCACAAACTATCAGTTAGATGAAGCCAGCTCTCAGAGGAAACCTGGCAAGCCCAGTCTTAGTAAGAGCACAAAAAATATTCCACTTTAGTAGGACTATAAGCAAAGAAAACCCAATTTTTTAAAGCAGTGGTATGTGCTGAATTTCTCATGTGACTGCTGATGTTTAACAAATGTACCTGTGCTTGCAAGACTCATGTAAAGAATACTAGTGATCTTTTAAACTCCTTTGAGAGTCCTTAAACAACCACATTTTTAGGGGAGGGGGATTTATTGTCCCATCTCTCTCCCTTCTCTTCAAAGTGGCATTTCAGAACCACTTGTCCATCACTTGTTAAGCTTGAAAAGCAAATAGAGCCATATGTTGTTCTAAAGATTCCTCATAAATTAATGATTTGGGGTTATTCATTTTCAATTGTGTAAATCTATAAAACATTTTTTTTAATGGAAGACAAGATCACTGTTATACTAAGGATTTATCCACACTCACTGGAAAGACCTGTGTAACTACCTTTGCTATTTAACATTTACATTTGACAGACAAATAGTCAAACATCTCTATTAACCACAACACTGGAACTCTGTTTCCAAGTCATAATATTCTAAAGTTAAACCAATTAAAAAACACAGACATTTTTGACTGCTTACCCCAATAGTTTTGTGTTTCAAAACATTTCAAAATTTTGTTAGGTGAACTCTGTCACAGTCTTCTGAACAAGGAACCCAAAGTTTTTGTTTGATTTTCAAAAAGAAAGAAACGCGCTCACTTACATGATTCCTTTTGTTTTCTCCATCTCTTATGGATGTAATAACTGTCTCAGAAAAAACTGTTGATCCAGTTTTGTTATCTGTAACCTGATACCAGAAAAGAACAAAATATCAAACTACAGTTTTTTATTAGTCCTTTGTTAGTCTCAGCCCTACATCCTGCAATCATTAACCCACTCCCACTCCCTCTTTTTTTCCCATTTTGCTGTCACTCTTAATAAACCATAATCAGAAGGGAAAAGTAGATGACAGAGCTACCTCCCTGTCTATTTAAAAATGACACTGTAAAGGAGCCAACTGAGCAGGAGATGGTTGGGTTTTCATTCCCCATGTAATAGCTGTAGCTGTGTCCTATTTTTAGCAGGCCCTTTTTCAAAATAAATTGCTATTTCACACTAACCTTTCGTGACAGGTGTCCTTAACACCGTGACTAGCCAAGCACAGAAGAACCCCAAAGTAATTATCATCAGGAAAATTTACACTCCAAATTATTTTGTGAACAAACATGTAAAACTGGGCTGGGGCAGGGGAGGTTTGAAGAAAACCTGTTTAAGAATGGAGAGCTCACCACATACAAGTTTTCTCATACCTTATCAATTTCTTGATGGGTCTGAACAGTTCTGTTGCCCACTCTGGTTTCCGTGTTGGACTCGTTATGGTAGTTGGGAGGTAAGTCCTCAAAGCTGACTTCTGACAGCTTTTTTGCCCCTTCCTCTTCAGCTTCCATCTGCCAAATTAAAAAAAAACATAACAAAACAACCAGAAATTAGCAAAAATGTCACAAGAGAGGCCGAGCCATGCTTCCTGTGCAGACCCCAGTGACAGACACTACCTGCTCCAGACACTGCCTGCAGCTGCTCTTTTCATGGGCCAGAAAAACAGGGCTAAACCCTTCAGATCTGGGCTGGTGAAGCCAAAGTCAGTCCCTGGGAGGGAAAAAAGTGTGCAGACCACTGGTAAGTTGGTATCTGCACAGGCTGGTGTCAGTGGAGAGCCCAGCTTTCTGCTCTTCGCAGAAAACCGCTGAAAACTTCAGGCAGACTTTCCCTTCTGACAAAGAAGAGAAAATATCCTGGCAAGAGAGAGAAACAAAAGCCCCTTGAAGGCAACCCTGTAGATGAGGGTGCACACATCCAGAATTTAATTCTCTGTTTCAGTTCCCACTGTCTTTGTGGGATGAAGAAGGGTGTGAATCTTGTAAACACACAAGAATAAATCATGTTCTTTTATTTGCAACCACTGTAACAGAGCTGGAAGGCCAAAAGTTCAACCAGGATGAACAACAGGATTTTTCCCAAGACAAAATCTCTCCTTTTGGTGTGTCTGTTTATTTTAAATAACAGCTGCAAATCTTTCTAAGTGCAAACCATTTATCTCCTAAGATTCTGCTCAAACAATTCACACTTTGCACTGCACCCAGGCAGCAATCCAGAACCGACTACAGAAAAACAGACAGAAATTCTGATTACACTCTTAAGCATCTTCTCAGCATTGTAAAGAATGGTTTGTCTCGATGCATTTGCAGCCTAAATGAAGTGGATAACAGCGGTAGATTTCAGAAACCATCCAGAGGACAGCAAAAGACCCGAAATTAATTTAATTATAGTAAACCAAGGTCTGTTTCTGCAGCAGGTTGTCAGTTACAGGTTTTTGCATTTTTGAATGAGAGGAAAAGAGAACTTGAAAGGAAGATTCTTAAGAGGTAGGGGAATGGAAAGCCCACAAGAAAGGGGAGTGCAGGGACAAGGTGTTTGGACAACCATATGACGCACTGGTTTGGGGTCTGGTCTCAATTTCTGGCTCTGAAACAGATCCTGGGCAATTCTGGGCCAGCAATTTGATACCAAGACATGCAATTTCACCATAGGCATGCTGCTCCTCCGCACATTTCCAGGACACTTACAGCCCTGAATGCTGGCTCGAGATACCCTGGTGCTCCTTAGCTCCCGCGGCACAAAGACCATCCCGTAACTCTTCCCTCCGCTCCTCCCCTCGTCCCGCACTGTCCCTTTGTCACTCCGGCTGCAGCCGGACCATGGCCCGCACCTCTGCCCGCCGGCCCGGCCCATCCCATCGATCCCATCCCATCCCGTTATCCATCCCATCCCGTTATCCCATCCCATCATCCCACCCCGGGATGCGCACCGGGCGAGCCCCGAGGGCGGGCGGGCACCGGGCCGGGGAACCCGCGCTGCCCTCAGCCGCTCCCTCAGGGCCGCTGCGGGGATGCTGCCCGGCCGGGGAGCTGCGGGAGGAGGAGGGAGCCCCCGGCGCCCCTCACCTCCTGCACGGCGTTGCGCAGCTTGTGCTGCGTGTCCTCCATGAGCGCCTCCACCTCCCGCAGCATCTCGCCCAGGCTGGCCGCCCGCCGCCGCCCGCCGCCCGCCGCGGGCCCGCACAGCGCGGCCACCAGCGCGGCCAGCAGCGCCCAGCGCCGCATCGCGATGGCCCTCGGCTCCCGCGCTGGCCCTGCTGTCCCTCCGCTGGCCCTGCTGTCCCTCCGCTGGCCCTCGGCTGTCCCCGCTGTCCCTCGGCTCCCCGCGCCGTCCCTCCGCTGCCGCCGCGGTCGCTCCGCGCTCAGCGCCGGCGGGCGGGCCCGGCCCGGGCGGGCGGAGCCGCAGCCCCCGCCCCGCCATCCTCGCCCTGCGAGGATGCTGAGAGACGGGGGAGATGCCGAAGGAAAGGAGCAGCGCGAGTTTCCCGCTCAGAGGCGAGACCTTCTCGGTGTTTCGGACAGGTTTGATCGGAAGAGGACGGTGGGAGCTGCGTGGCACCTCCATCGTGTGCTTTGCTTTCCAGCGAACGCTCTCGAGAGATGCTCTCGGCTCGGAGGGGTGACCTGCATCTGGCTGGCAGTAGTAGAATCGTAACAGAATCCACCCCACTCGCCAACTTCGAAAGCTAATCTTCTCTAATATCATCCTAATCATTAAGAAGCTATGAACCAACATTAGCCTTTTAAGCTAAAGAAAGAGGGTTTCCCCCCTCCTTAATGGTATGCCTCAACAAAACCCCAGCCCCTGATTTTTTATCATGCTCACTTCATGACTCACTCTCTTTAATTATCCAACCCATTTCTGCCTGACTATTTCCCTTCAATTTTTTTCTAAAAAAGATTCAGGCAGTGTGGGAGTTTTGCAGGCACCCCCAACATGGGCAAGGATCTGACTCCATGTTTCAGAAGGCTTGATGTATTATTGTATGATATATATTATATTAAAACTATACTAAAAGAATAGGAGAAAGGATTTCATCAGAATGCTAGCTAAGAATAGAAAAGGAATGATAACAAAGGCCTGTGGCTGACCGAGACAGTCCAGACAGCTGGACTGTGATTGGCCATTAATTAGAAACAACCACATGAGACCAATCACAGATGCACCTGTTGCATTCCACAGCAGCAGATAATCATTGTTTACATTTTGTTCCCGAGGCCTCTCAGCTTCTCAGGAGAAAAAATCCAAAGGAAAGGATTTTTCAGAAAATATCATGGCTACAAGGGAGCATCATCATTTTGTATCTGTGTGTGTCTTCCCCAGTTTCCACATTGTTTTTCCTCCTTGTGCTGTACCCCAAGAATTTCACTGACATTTTTTGCTGCAGTCAGCTCAGAGCTCCAGGACAACACTGTAGTGCCAGGATAGAACTGTCCTATAAGTCTCATTTTGCTGTGGAGCCTGGGTGAGAGGTAATGGTGGGTAAACTATGAAAGTTCTGAAAATTCCCTGCAAGTGCATTATTCCAATAATCACCAGTATAACTCCAGTGCTCCTGGCAGCTTTAGGCAGCTCTGAACGCCGGCAGAAATGCAGCAGAGCTGGGGATGTGCCTGTCCCCACAGGGAAAGCCTTCCCTCCATCTCCCAGCAGCCACACATGATGCCTCTGTCCAGTGCCACAAAAGGCCTCGTTCTGGACACATCATGAATCTTAGCTTACTGGTGCAATAGTCTGATTTTTCTTTTTTTTTTAGATGCAAACCTCTTGGACTACACAGTGTAAGGAATAAAGAATGTTAGCAGTTATCAGGAATCAATTAAGAGTTCAGCTGTGTTCCATCACATCGCAGGAAGCACGGCACATGAAACTGTGTCAGCAGAGAAATATTTAGACAAGGTATTCCTCTTTTCCACCTCTGCCTTTGTAGTTAGGTTCCCAGTTCATCCACTGCCTCAAATCAGCTCAATAATATTGACAATGTACAGGTGACACTTAGGTAACATTTAGAATTTAAACTCAGCTTTGAGCAGAAACTGAATGTTAGATTAGGGACAATGAAGTCATTAAAAAAAAAAAAGCCTGAGGCCCAAATTCCAAAAGGTCATCAGACTCCAAGGAAATAGACTAGAAGCTAGATACTTCTTTATAATATCTTTGTGAATTTGGGCCTCGATTCCCAAAAGTTCCAGAAGGACTTACACTCTAAACAGAATAACTGAGGATCAGAAGGAGTTTGTAGTATTGATCACATCTTCTGGTCATTTGTTCTACTGTTTTTATCTTGAATGATTAAAGCAATAGAGACAAACTCTACAATTAAAAAAAACAAACAAAAACAACAAGCCAAACGCATCTGTATTTAATATAAAGGAACCTTTGTAATCAGGCTCTCTCTACCGACTTTTTACAATGGGAAAAAAGTCATGTTTATTGAAAATACTGCTTTTTACAATGGGAAAAAAGTCATGTTTATTGAAAATACTGCTTCTGTATAAAAGCAAACAATGAATGGTAGGTTCTTATGTTGGACTGGAACAAAGTCTTGTCCAAAATGATGTTAGGTAAGTAATGGATGCCAGAGAAGGTTTTGGACTATAACAAACTTTTATAGTTAAGGTGCAGCCCAGAGAGCTAAACTTTTTCTGAGGCAAACTAACAGAGCTAAAAAGCATCTCATATATAGCACAAAAAATATACATCACATAAAAACACATATGATCTTTTTGCCAAGGTATAATTTATTAATTTAGAAAGAACATAATGAGCCAGAATAATCTTATAATATATACACACATAGTTAGAAAAAGCACATTTCAGAGCTATTACATGAAAGGAATTTGTAAGACTTAGGTCAGTGTCAATACAACCCTCTTGAGATGGATTGGAGGCAAAACCAGCCCCCTGTCACAGGGAATGCACTCTTGTCAAAGGCATCATCTGAATCAGTGATTCTGGAGAATAGAAATCACCTTCTGCTTGGATGAGCTTGCTGACAAAAGACCACGTTCCTGAGAGCAGCAGGGTAGGGAGTCGTACATCTTTGATTTCTTTTTTTCCCACACATTGTTTATTCATTTAGACACAGTATATTATATTCTGCTCTCCATGTTTCAAACATCTGGGGTTTTGCATGTCCATTTACCAATTTACTTAATAGCTCTCTTCCCTTTCCAACAATTGTACTGTGGACAATCTATCAATTGGTCAGCAGCAGAAAAAAGGAATAGCAAGATGTCGTAAGAATGCTTTTCCACCCATATGAGGTTTTGCAGTATTGAAACTTGTAAATGTTGGGACAAGAACTTTAAGTTACTGGATTATTGTAAAATTTCCTAGTAGTTGGATTATTATATGTCAGGGAGTCATTAAACACTGACCTACCAGCACACAGTATGCCCTTGGTAGTTTCCTCAGGCACAGCCCTCATGTGGCAGCTGTACTTTACTCAGGAAAAACAGCATTACACGAATACAAATATTGTTCACTTTTAATGGCTCATTATTTAGCAAGGTAGCAGCTATACATCTGAAACAGGAACAGACTTTGACCTCATTTTTATTGGTTTGTGGACTGTATTTTCTTTTTAAGGTACTCCAGGTTTAACTGGTGAAGACCTAACTAATGGCCAGTGCTGTTTCCTTAGTGTGCCCTGCATTGTGTCAGTTCCTCATGACCAGAGCAGATGGAGCAGTGAGTCACCTACCTGACCTTATCAGAGCTGTGACAACAGCAGACCAGATGAAACCTCTAACCTGGATCTGCTTTCCAGCCCAGAGAAATACAGCACATTGAATTTGCTGTGACTTACACAGACTGCACAGCCTGGTAAGGGCTCTCCTCTGCTGTCACAAGAGCAAATCATGTATGCAGGCAAGCAGCTGCACTCTAGTACCTGGCCTAAACACTTAAAATGCTTCTCCAAGACATTGCTTCCATTTCAAAATAATGTTGTGTGGCATAAAGGCTCTGAAAGTTTTAAGAAAGTATTTATTTATTTATTTTTACATGTAATGCATAAGTCCATGGCAATAGATGGGAATATTTTTGCTTCTCAAATGTATTGTCCACGTGCATTCAGATATGCAGATGTGGCACTCAGGGATGTGATTTAGTGCTGGGGGTGGCAGTGGAAAGTTAACAGTTGTTAAGGTCTCTTGTGGTGTTTTCTGGGGTCCCCCATTGTGGGGAGAAAAGATGAATCTGACTCCATGTTCTTAGAAGGCTAATTTATTATTTTATGATATCTATTCTATTCTATTCTATTCTATTCTATTCTATTCTATTCTATTCTATTCTATTCTATAAAAGAATGCTGTACTAAAACTATAATAAAGAATAGAGAAAGGATACTTACAGAAGGTTTAACAAGACACTAATGAAAAACTTGTGACTTTCCAGAGCCTCAACACAGCTGGACTGTGACTGGTCATAAAGTCAAAACAATTCACATGAAACCAATGAAACAATAACTACTTAGTAAACAATCTCTAAACCACATTCCAAAGAAGCAAAACACAGGAGACGTGAATCAGATAATTATTGTTTTCATTTTTCTCTGAGGCTTCTCAGCTTCCCACGAGAAGAAATCCTGGTGAAGAGGTTTTTCAGAAAATAGGACAGTGACACTGTCTCTAAGTGACCTTAAGGATCTTTTCCCTTACCAACAGTTCTCTGATTCTATACAGTCAGTTCATGCCTTAAAACTCCTGCATGCCATTTTGTTTCCAACTTCCCAGGAAGCACAATATTGTCTGATGAATGAAAAAGTTAATTCTCTTTACACAAATGTGCACATGTTTTTCCTGGAGAGTGGAGAGAGTGTCAACTGACAATCCACAGCCACAAACACCCTCGTGAGGACTGTGGTAGTATTTCATGCTTTTAAGACTTTGTGGTTAAGAAAACTGGGAGCGGAATACAGAAGCTGTACCTCCTGATGTTTAGCAAATACCATAAACATTTATGAAGTTAAGAGGAAAACAAAATTATATATTAAATCATCAAAAACATAAGTTTTAATTCATTAAGACCTAAAAAAAATAGGTCTTTCTAATTAATACACTGTGAGTTTTATTATTCAGATTTTCTCATTTATTACATAGTCAAAACTTAGTTTAATATCATTGTCATTTCAAAATAAAGAAAAATGCAAACAAAGTGATAAAACCTTGTAAAAAAGCATTCATATACTCTGATTTCCCATTTGCTATTTTAAATGTTTCGAACTTATTTCACCTGTGCGTATCTAACATCACATTGTTAATTTCACAGAAGCCTGAATAGGCATTGTACTTTCACAGGTTTTAGCAGATTTGCCGTTATTTATACTCACGTAAGAGGAACAGCTCCAACAATTCCAGTTTAAAATTGCCTGCCATTATGAATTACAGTATTTTGTACATCTTTCCATTATGGAATTGAAGCTGGCTTAAATTAATATTCCTTCAAGAGTGGGTATTGCTGCCTTTTTTTATTTTTACTGTTTCATGCCACACAGTTTTTAATGGTTGTTATGGTGAATAAGTTTGTGTCTTACATGAAAGAGAACAGAAATCCCACAATAAAGGTTAGCCATTCACAGCTGGCTGCTTCCCTGAGGCTACAAAAACACATGAATCCTTCATTTGGAAAGATCTGACTTTTAAAATCCATAAATCAAAGATGGTCTAATCCCCCTGCTCAAGGCAGGGCCAGTGTTCTCGGCTGACTGTGAATCTCCAGAGCTGCAAGAGCCAGTGCAAAGTCACTGCCACGCTGATATTTAACCTGCACATGGTCTTTGTCAAAGTACACAAGAAAAAGCCAGGCAGTGGTTCAGAACAGAGAAATGCATTTCATTAAGGAAATCTAGGTGCCCCCTCCATCTCGACTGCTTGAGTTTGTGAATCATTACACAATCCATTTTTCTTGCATTAGTATGTTTTTTTACTTTAGCACTTCTCTGTGAATTTGGCTTCCTTTTTCCAGTTTTTTTTTTTCCCCCAGTATTTTCCTGGCAAGATGCTTACATAAGTTCCTATTGAAATATGGAGGGCAAAGTTCATAATCCATATGGAATATCATCTTTACAAAAAACATCCTGAAGAACATCCCTCTGTAAGTTCACATTATCTGCAACCTAATGGAACTGTTATTCATTTTAACTTTAACACCAGTTTATTATGCACAAAAACATTTTTAAGCAATTTTCTTTTAAATACAGGATTTTTAAAAATTGAAAGTAATGGACTGCGGTAGCCTTTGTAGTTTTTGACATGAAATTTTTATTTTTTATGTAAAAAACCCCATAAATCTACTGAGATAATTGAAACAGAGTCATTCATGGGCAAAATGTTTTCATAAGCATCCTGATTTTTTAAAAAATCAAATACTTCTGCATAGTTCAATACAAGGGAAGGTTCCACTTTTAATGGAGTCCTGTGTTTAAGAATCAGGAAGGATCAGGGGCAGAGGCAAAGACAAAACTATGAAAATTAAAACAAATCCTTTTGAAATGCTTGGATGCAAGTGGGCCAAAGTGCTACTGTGGAGTGAATTTTTGTGGTCACACTAAAGGAACAGGGCCTGCCAACCACATGCAAAAAAAACCTCCTAGGTGACACTGACTTCACAAAGTAGAGACAAATGTGCTGGATAAAATGTGCTAGAGGAGTGGCATGTGGGTAGCAATGGCAACGAGAATTGCTGCAAGAACTGTGAAAATAAACAAGCGATACCATGAAAGCCATCTGGCCAAAGCTCCTGGAACATGGAGGTTGTCACTGACCCTAAAATGTTGCTAGGAATGATCATCAGAAAGTGCAAACAAGCAGCAGCAGGAGAGGCTTTGGCAGCAGCAGATGGTGCAGCCCTGCAGCTGGAGGGACACGCAGGCAGCTCAGGTGGGGCAGGAGGGATTGGCCATAAATGTTATCAGAACTCTGTGGCTGCAGCTGAGCAGGATCACCTGCTGCTGCACAGCCTTACTGACAAGCATTCAGCCTGTGTTTGTTTTGGTTTAGGGCAAATTTGGGAGAGAACTCTTAAAGGGTTTTTTTTAGAAAAGCAGATTCAATCGGCCTCTCCCCCAACTGGTTTGGGAGAAAATACCTCCTTGGAGAAAAGTGGAAAAAAGCTATTTATTAAACAATAAAACCTAAACAATATTAATCAATCAAACCCCTTGCTGCTCCAAAAGAGATGACAAACTGAGAAAGTCTCCTTCCCGGGTTGCAGCTCAGCTCACTCAGGCTCTGATCAGTCCCTCAGTGCTGGAAATGTCGCAGGCCAGGCCCGGCCCGGAGGGCCACAGGTGCAGCTGCCGGTGCTGCCCTGGGTGTTCAGTCCACAGCAGATTTAAACAGCTCCAAAGAAAAGGGAAAAAACCACAGTCCAGGGAACTTCTTTGCCTCAGCTAGCTAAACTAACTAAAACAAAGGAGAGCTCTGTCCCGCTGTCTGTCCATCCGCAACAACACAGTGCAGGAGCAGGAATGTGGAGGACTGAATGCAGTGTCTGAAAACAAACTGAGCTTCTTCTCTTCCCCCTTCACTCTCTGGAACAAGGCTTAAAGGTGCAAAACTTATTATTCAGCATAAACAGAACAGACGGGGATAAAAGCATCATAAAGTCAACCCAGGATGCAGCCCAAAGACAGGGCTGGCCAGGGAGCTGCAAGGCCTGGAGATGCATTCCTGGTGCTGATCTTACCCTTGTGCAAGCACAGGAAGAGGAAGGATGGTTAGAAGGATGGTTAGGAAAAGTTTGCTTCATAACATGGGATTTGTGGTTACAAACAAAGAAAGAATAAAAGAATATTCAGAAAGATTAAAAGAAAGGCTGATGACGGGGCTAGGCTTTATTTAAAGTCAATAGAGTCACAATGCCTGCTGAAAAGCAGAATGCTCATTAGCTGTAGGGAATAACTGGGAGGAAAAGAACAAGTTGTGGAGAGAAGGCAATTAATCAGAGAAGAAAATTCATCAAGAATATCTCAAAAGCATTATCAATGGCCACTTTATTATTGTCTTATTCAAGAGAGGAAGGAACATCCAGGATTTGCCCAAAATGAATATAGGGGTAAAAGAAATCACCATTTTCTCAAAAGAGAGAATCTGGGGAAACTGAGGGAACATGATGTGTCTGACCCAGCCAGGCAATCAGTGACTGATTTAAACACAGTCATACTTCAGAATAAACCAATGAATCAGCACAGTTGTCAGCCTGCAGCAAAATCAACCATGGCAACTTTCTGGAGATGAGATCAGAGGTGTAGAGCAGGTGTGAGACAACTTCAGGGACAGAGCAAGGAGGGATTCATGGCACTGAGGTGACCGAGTCATTTTCTGGGCACGTTTCAAAGCACATTCTTTTCACCTAGGAAGCCTTTCTGGTTTTGAGTAGTGTGACTTCCCTGGCCTTTGGAGGTGTGTTAGTCTTCCAAGAGCCCACTTTTAAATTCAACATCTTTGAGCATCATTCTGGGTTTTTGAACATCAACAGATGATAGGTTGTACCCTTGCCCCTTGTGGGGTGTATTCATGTGCTGATGGGAGAGTTTCCTACACTTGTGTGAAACCTTTGCATTTCACCACGAGGTTTGGTGCTTGCTGCAGTGAATGCTGCAGGTTTTAGTTGCCCCTCCAGCTGCAACATGGAATATTGACTGTACAGAGCCTGTCCTGACCCAGCAAGGAGTTTGGCACCAGCAAAGGGGCTGACAGCACCACAGACCCCTAAAACAATCCCTGCAATGCAATAAGAAACAATAAGGGCAAAACTGTAGAAATGTATTTTTTTTCCTATTCTCTGTACTCTGGAACAAAATCTGGAAAGGAGATAAAAAGAGATTTCATTTATTTGGGTTTTGGTAATCTTTAAGCTGGGCTATATCACCTGGCAATTCTCTTGTATTTGTGCCATGAAAACACATCTTGCTGCAGAAATAAATGAGTGATAAAGTAAATGCTGTAGCCACAAGATTCTGTTTTCTCCTTATCAGAGCAAGAAGTACTCTGGGCATGCAAGGAATCTTTGATTTCTACATCCTTCCATATCTCAAGGCTCGTGATTTGCAAGTTGAGTCCTCGCTTTTTTCCTAGGCTGGCAGAGCCTCAGACAGGCAACCTGTGGCCAGAAGCTGACTGGGAATATGTCACCTTCACTGAGCTGGAATAAAACATTCAATACTTCAGCTTCTCCGTTTCACAAGGCTGCAGCCTTGCTTATATCCTTGCCTGACTGCTCCCAAGCCTCCAGTCAACACTTTCACCATCACTGACCTGTCAAGTCCTGCAAAAGCAAAGCCCAGTTTCTGATCCTGCTATATCCTTCATCCTTCTGGGATGCATATGTGGTACAGAAATAGCAAGGGACAGACACACTTGTGTCTCATTTCCCAGAAGGCTACAATATTGCCATGATTTGGGGCAATAAAGATAGCTTGATAAACTAAAAGATAGCTTAATAAGCCATCTATCTCAAGGTTTTATTAGTAAAATAATATGCTATTCAAAGGACAGGTTTTCCTATGGAATTTTAAGATACACATGTTTCTTTCCAGCATAATTCACAGAAGTGGGTGGATTTGTGTGTATTTGCTGCATGGACTGGGTCAGTCATGGAAGAAAAAGGGTTTCACCCCAAATTATCTACTTTGGCAGCACTGTAATATTGAATCCATTCAGATTTTTTTTTCCCATTTCAGTCACAGTCTCTCTCTGGTTTCCTCTGGGACAGTTGAAATGAGGGTGGGAGGGTTGGGCTGAAGGCTGATCCATGCCCCACAGCGAGCTCACTGCTGTGCCTAAGCCTGCTCAGAACTGGGTCTGCTCTGACATCACTGGTGTCTCTACAGCTGTTCAGCTGGTGAGAATGGCTTCTAAATGACATTCAAAACTCTTGTAGGCTGTTAGAAGTTTGATTAAAACTGTTTCCCTCTCTCCCATGGTGGGAATGACGTGGAAGGATAAAGATGTGCTGGTGTGATAAGGAGCTGTGAGAATGAGACTTGCTGTTGAGCAGCACAAACCATGATAGTGGTAGCCTTTTCATAAAAAGATAAGAGAAGGTCATACTTGCAGCATGGAACACAGCAAAGCTGTAACAAAAGCATTTTCTAGTGAGCAATATTTTTTTTGTAAATGCCAGTGTTAAAAATGACTCATTGTAAATGATTGTCTTTACTCTTGTCTATAATTAATGTGCTGCTTTGGGCTAGCTCTCAGCTGCTGTGCACCACTCTCTTTCCAGCTCTGCAGGGCTGGAAAACAAAAGTGGTTTTTAATCTGGGGGGTTCTGTAACCTCTGCTGAACTGCAGAACTGAGCTCCCTGATGTCTGAGTGTGTCCCAGAGGGCGTCTGCACCACCACAGACTCATCCCTGCCTTAATGCAAAGGCTGCTGAGCTGGGGCCTGTGCTGCCATCCTGCCTCTCCCCCTGGGCTGACCTTTTCTCCCTTTGGTCACAGCTGCTGGACTCTGATTACGGTGTTCTCTTCTGTAGTTTGTATCTCATACCCTCTGCCTACCTCCCTGCAGGCTTTCACCCGTGGTGTTTTGGTCTCTGGGAGTCATTCACTTTATGTATTGGAAAAGGGACCTCAGCATTGCACATGCATGAAGTTAATTTAGTTGTTTTGGTTTTTTTTAAAGAACATGTAATTATCAGTAAAATTAATTATATTAATTATAATTATCAAGAAAAGCTTTAAAACAGAGCTTCTGATTCTTTTTTTCCAATTGTATGTAGTCAAACTGAGGCATAAGATGCTCCCCCCAGCACTTGCTGTTTTAAGTTAATTATTTTAAGGTAATGGGATGTTACAGTTTGAAGAAGTAGCAATTTTCTGATAAAAACAAAAAGAGACTGGGCAAACACTTCACTGAAAACATGATGTTACAGAGAGCACCTTGCTTTAAAATAAAAATTTCATTTAGGTTGTCTTGGACAATGATTTCTGGCAGCTCCACTGGGTTATGTTACCAATGCTGGAAAGTTTTCCAGAATTAAACTTGCATGGCTTACTGACTGATGGTTTATTTCAGCAAAACTGCAGGCTGTGGCTACATTGTCAGTTTTCATACTTGTGCTGTGTACAAGCAAGGAGATGGGGTTGTAAGTTGGGGGTTTTGTACATACTCTAGCTTAAAGCATGCCTCCAATTTGCCATTTGAGATACTTCTGAAAGAACAAATTAAGAGGGGGACAAAAGAAAGCACTTCAGAGAATCTGAATTGCAGCTGATACTAAAAGAAAAGCTAGTTGTGTCACAGAAATACAGCAGAGACCAAGGAGTTAATTTGTTCTGATGGATCATCGCTACATACTTTTCCCAGTCACCAGCTGAGTTATTTCTCAAATGCCAGCCAAGAACTACTTGCAGCTGGCAAAACCCCACAGTTATCAGTGTGATGGAAAAGAGGTGAGACCGAAAAACCCAAGCAGTGTGTCCCTGTTGATAGTAAGGTGTGGGTTCCTGTGCTCTTATCCACTTCGTAGGTGTGAGGGAGTGATAAATAGTTAACAAAGAGAACGTTTAGGGAATAAATAGTTAACAAAGAGAACATTTCAGCAGTGATTCAGCTCAGTGGTATTTGTGATGACTTCCTAGGTCTCTGGAATCTGTTTTGTGTTGTGGAGTGTGAGAAGTTCATGCAGGACCTGTGGAGCTCATGCACAACCTGGTTTCCCTGAGGGTCACAGAAGGAGCATTTTAATTGGAAGTGATTTCAAGAAATACCAAACAATTTGTTCTTCAGTTATTTTGGGTATGACACATTAGGAACACACAGCACAGATAAAATACTGGTAAAAGAAGACAGAAATCTTTAAAAATCATGACTATGTGTGCTCAGTGTGGAGAAAAGGAGGCTCAGGGGTGATTTTATCACTCTCTAGAACTGCCTGACAGGAGGCTGTGGCCAGGTTGGGATCAGCGTCTCCTCCGAACTGGTGATAGGAGGAGAGGAAATGGCCTCAAGCTGCACCAGGGAGGTTTAGATGGGATATCAGGAAACAATTCTTCACTGGAAGGGTGGTCAGACCACACTGGAAGTGGTGGAATTGTCATCCCTGAAGGGATCTAGAGGATGTGTAGATGTGGCACTTAAAGACAAGGCTTGGTGGGATTTGCCAGTGCTGGGTTAACAGATGGACCATCTTAGAGGCCTTTTCCAGCCTAAATGGTTCTATGAATCTTGCAAAGACAAAGTGATCTCTAGCAGATCCCCAAATCTGTGCAACATAGAGTGAAAACAAGGTATACTTCCATGTTCTGATGCTAGCACCTGTGAAGGAAAAAGGACCTTATAAAACTCAACATTTCTGTAATTTCTTATTATCAGAATAAGTGATTACTCTATGTAGGCCTTTTTCCCATTGCACAGAGACCAGATTATTACAGACTGGAAAACACTGGGCTGCAGAAAAGGATTTACACGTACACAAAATGCAAATTTCTGATTTTCAAGCACACCTTTTAGGAGCATCCTGCGAATACATCTGAAATGTAAAACTGAGTTTAAATCTCGTCTTAACAAAAATCAGAAGGCCATTGAAAAACCACTCTATGCCCAAAGTCTCACATGTCTGAGATGTCTAACTTTCAACGGGTGTAGAACTTACTCCAACTAAGGAGCAGTGGGATTTTCACTCCATTTAGGCTCTTGAATGCACCTACATGTGCAAGTGTGTGTGTACTTATATGTGTGTGTGTGCACAGGCATGCGCTCATCTGGTCTCATGTAAAAACAATTATTTGGATTGGCTGCTCTTTAACCAGAAAGCCTGCCCCAAACTGAATTAGTTACTGCCCTGAATTAGTATTTATAACGAATTAATTTGATCCAGTCCAAAAGGGGAGAATCTGAGAGGTGAGTGAGCTGGTGCAGCACTCTGAGCCCTGCCGGGAGTGTCCTGTGGAAATGTCCCCATCTAGTGGGGTCCCGGGGCTGAAAACACACCAGGACACTGCTTCTACAGCAGTTCTGCTGTATCTGTTATTTTCCTCAAGGGAAATGAAATTAGGAACCTTCTACTGTCTGTAATACTGTTTCCAATTTTACATGGGCATTCCAAAACCACGTGCAAGGGTTAGTGTGGAGTTTCCATTACAGACTGCTCTGCTTTTTTCACCGCAGAGTCCATTATCCCTAAAACCCACAAAAAATATCTCTGATTCTTTGTCCAGAAATTTTCTGAATCCGTTTTAAAAGAAATTAAAAACACTGAAAAGTTTTCAGGCTTGACATACTCTGCCCACAATTAATGCTTTTCTCAGAATATATTTTACATGACAGGAAGGAGTTTATTAGGGTTTGAGAGCTGCTATGTTTGTACTTACTTGTTACTGTGTTCAAGACAAATTCATGTGAAAAGATGAAAATACAGTTATTGTCCTAATGTGAAACATAGCTACAAAATTCTGCATCTACTCCCTCTACTATTTTTTGAGGGAGTTGTTCTTAGCTGATGGGGGGGAAAAAAGGTTTTTTCCTAGACCCACTAAAATTAGTAGGAGTTTTGACATTAATAGAGTTAGGGCTTAGTGAGGAATATTTCAGGAAGGAAAAGAGCACGACAAAAACGGCAGTACATTCAGTCCCACAGAAAGTACAGTCAGCAATGGTTACCCAATTAATGCTTTCTTACTTGTCTTTCTCAGAAAGGATTAGTGGCTGCAATGGTGTCATAGCTATTTTAGAATGGTTGAATGATGGCATCTAACTAATCAGATGCCTGCTGCTGATATTTGTCAGCAAGGCTTCAGGTCCTCCACCATCCCATCCAGGCTAGGTATTTCTGCCCTAAATCCAGCAGCACACCCCAGGCAGAAATTGAGAAGGTTCTCTGGAATGAACCATGTAGCCCCTCAGGTGGCTGGAATTGTAAAAAGTCCTTATCTTTCTTGTCACATCTTTTAATGCTTACCCTGTTATCAACACACAGAACATACCTAGTTTTATACACACACACACATATATATTCCTAAGAACAGGTAAGATCCTTCCCCTACAAACACACTTATGAATACATATTGCTTACTCATGTTTTTCCTTTTCACCAAAATCTCCCTCAAAACAGTTTCCAATGCCCAAGGTGTTGTTTTAAACTGCAGGTCTGAGCTCTGTGGCTGTGAAAGCAGGGATCAGTGTCCCTAGCTCAAGGCAGGCACCATGGGGACAGGTGCCATGCATGTTTCTCTGGGTAGCTCTGCCAGCGCACATTAATCTTGATCTGCAGCATTCCTGCTATTCCAGTCCTGGGCCCTTCTTGTGCCAAATTTTATCGTTTATTTGTTTACAGCTACAGCAGTGCTTACAGTGAGGCAGAAGTTATTGTGAATAGCTTTTGTGCATTTTCAGCTTTCACCTCTTCCTCTGCTGGCTGGATAGGTCTCCTCCTCGGAGCCTGCTATGAAGGGAAGGGCCCAGACACGAGGCTGGCTGGCACTGCACTAATCCCATGATTCTACATGATCTGGATGCCAAAAGCAGAGAACCCCGAAGTTAATCATTGCTTATGATGACTGACTCAGCCTCTCTAATCCTTTTCCATCCCCAGTCCTTGTCACAGTGCCACTTGACCTGCTTCCTCAGGGCTGCAGAGCGGGGTGTATGCCTGCCACACACTGCAGCTCAGCCTGAGGAGGGGAATGTCGCCACATTTCTCTTCATAGGGAAAAGCAAGGCACAATCCTTCCCAAGGATATTTCTGGGTTTCACATTCTCTGAACCTCAGAGAAAGGAAAAACAATTCTTATCTCATTTGAGATGCGTGAGCATGTCAAGAGGAGGGCAACAAGGCTGGTGAGGGGTTTGGAACACAAACACTATGAGGAACGTTTGAAGGAGCTGGGGCTGTTTAGCCTGGAGGAGGCTTAGAGGAGACCTCATTGCTCTCTACACCTTCCTGAAGGGAGGCTGCAGACAGGTGGGGTCAGTCTCTGACAGAAGCTGAGGACACAGTCTCAAGCTACATCAGGGAAGGTACAGGTTGGATATTAGGAAAAAAATTTCACCAAAAGAATAATAAAGTACTGGGATGCTCTTCCCAGGGAGGTGGTAGAATCACCATCTCTGGATGTGTTTGAAAAAAGACTGGACATGGCACTTGGTGCTATAGTCTAGTTGAGGTGTTAGGGCATAGGTTGGACTTGATGATCTTAGAGGTCTCTTCCAACCTCATTATTCTGTGATTCTGTGAATCTGTGCCCGTGTTTGTTCCACAGCAGAATGCAATATGGAGATTGTTTATCCACAGTGATGGGGTTTTGTTCCCTTGGCCTGTCAGGACCAGGTGTGTGTGTGTGGGGACTGTGGGTGACAGCCACGAGATTCTGGGCAGTGTGAGCAGAGTGAGTGCTTGGCAGATTCAGTTTAGATGTAATGTTATGTAACATAGTATAGAATAATATAGTATAATAAAGTAATTAATTAGCCTTCTGATATCAATGGAGTCCTCATCATCATTTCCTTGGTCGGGGGTGCCCTGCAAATTTGACAGGGGAAATCATCCTGAAAACTTCAGGGTCACACCAAGAGTCTCTGCGAGGAGGGATGGTGATGTTGAGCTCCCTGGACATAAAACTTGGCATCTCATGCAGCTGCTCACCCCTCTCTTGCTGCGCTTGCAGCAGAACCACTCCACCTTTCAAAGCAGAGAGGAGGACCCGGTTCCAGACAAATCAGACATTTGTGTGCAGGAGCTTTGGCTCCAGCACTGGGAGGAGAGATGCAATCTCCTGCCACCACCACACCTGTTCTGAATCTGCAGGAAGTCACTTTAATTTCCTTTCATGGCATTTATCACCCCTGGCAGAGGGACAAGGGCAGCAGAACACTGCTGGACAACTGATGATGAACACGTGATGTGCTGTTCTTCTTTGAAGACAGAGGTTGTGCATCCCTCAGCTCACACACTTCTAGTACATCCTGTTACAGAAAGAAATTGAATGATGTGTTTTACTCCTACCTTGCTCACCTTATATATTACACCAAAGAAATGAAACATGCCAAGTACTTGTAAAAGTAAAAAAAATACAAATTTGGCCTTTGTAAAAAATCCTGTGAGCTGATACTTTGATTTCTAACAGCTTTCCTCTGTTCTTGCAGGGTCTGAACAGAATCTTTTCCTCTGTTTCTTGCAGGGTCCCCTTCTTGTGCAGAAGGGACCAGCTATTTATACATTATCAGCAAGGCAAAATAAAGTACAGAACTAGAAACCACAGGATCACACTGCTGATATTTCCAGTTTTAAGCAGTACAAAAAAAAAAATCTCGATTTTAGTTCCTTAGAGCATCCAGCTGGTGGTGCCAAATAGTAACTGCAAAGGAGATTTTTTTCTATATTTTGAATGCTTGGAATACAAATTGTTTGGATAAAGTCTTAGACTCTTCTTAGCAACTGTCCCTCTCACTCACAGTGAACTTAGCAGGTCAGCTTCTAAAAGTCAACTGTTGTGTGTTTATGCCTCACACCAAGGGAGATGACCCCTTCTACTCTGATTTATTTGGAAGCTTACTCCGTGCATGGGCTGTAGAAGATGCAAATACATGTACAAGATCATAAGCAGTGGAAAATCAGGCCCAGGACATTTTGGCCTGGCATAATATGTTTATTACTTCATAAATCATAGGAAACCTTAAGAACACACACACCTGTTTCCCTGGGTGGCGAGTATCTCTGTACCTGGCATTTATAACTTACGTGCCCTGATGTCCTGTCCAGGCTCCTTAAGAGTCCTGCCTGCTGATGAGTCAGCTTGTGACCTTCTTTTTCTGTGAAGTTCAGTAGTTAGAAGTATTTAGCTTGGAAGAAGATACCTGTTTTCAAATTTAAAAAGAGGCACAAGGGGGAAGTGGTGAAGGAACACCGTGTTATGTTTCACTGGCCAAACAGTGACCTACAAAATGTGCTGGTGAGAACAGAAAATGTAATGCACCATTGGCTGCAGCCACAGTTTGTTTTCATTCTTTTTGATATTTGATGGTAAGGGTTAGAGCAGGGGGAAGGGAGTGCTAGCCTGAAGTGCTACCCTTCCTGTGGCTCCCTGCCACCTAAGTCGGGGCTGATTTGCAAGGGTCGTGTTCTTTGCTGCCAGGCATGAGGCAATGAGGAATAAACTGCAGGAGGGCTGGTTCTTACAGCAGGTCATACTCAGGGTTGTTTCAGGGACTGCTTTGCCCTGTTCTGCAGGGTGCCATGGGGCTCCTGCTTCCCGCTGGGAGATTGCAGCAGCCTGCTGCTTGCACAAGCCGCGTTCTGCTGAGCCAGGCCAGGCAGGCGGCACAGCGTGAGTGTGAGCAGGCAGGGCAGGGAAAGTGTCACAGGGGTGAGTCAGGCAGAGAGTGATGTGGAGAGTGACACAAGCCAGTCATGCTGCCTTCACCTGGAGCCCAGAGGTGCTGGACTCGTGGCCGATGCAGTTCATGCGGGCACAGTCATTTTCCAGAGAGCAGCTTCTGTATTTTTGGCCACTGAAACAGAGCAAGAAAATGGTATGTGGTGAGTGAACACTGAGAAGGACTTGGCTCCAAAGGCATAAGATTCCCACTTGTCCACTTTCCAAAATAATTCCTTACTTGATTCCAGGGATGAAGACACTTCAGTATGGGTCTTTACGGTAAAATCATGACATGAAAAGGAATATCAATTACATAGTAAAGAAAAAAATTGTGTATAATTTCTGGTGCAGTAAAATCAATCAGTGTGATTGGTTTGCTCAGTATTTTAAAAGACACTGTGCAGTAGAGATATTAGAAAAACAGCTCGCTCTGTCCTGAGATCACGTGTCCAGCTGGTGTGACTTTGTGTTGTTGTGCTGTGCTGAAGCATACCTCATAAAATCTCCCAAAGTATTCCCTGAGCCACTCTGAAAGCTAATGATTTTACTCAGGCTCATTAAGAAAATTAAATCCTCCTCAAAGAAATAAGCCCAAACATTCTGCAAGTGTTTTGAAACCCAATGGCTGCACTCTGCCCCAGGGGCTCTTGTGAAATCCAGCTGTGGTGAACGTGTGAGGATGGGGCTGGAGCACAGCTGGATGAGCACTCACAGCTCACCTTCACAGCAGCTCTTCAGGGAACTGGGCAGATCATTTAAATCCCCACAGAACCACTTGTTCTTCTCTGCACAGAGCCTTGCATGTGTCTTACAGCAATGGCCTGGGATGCAGCAAGGAAGAAAGCCAGGATGAACACTGCTGGCTCTCAGATCCACATAGACAGGGAGGTACAAGAGCGGTGCCTGGCTCAGCTCTGGCTCTGCTTTGGCTGTGTGGCTGCAGCAGGGAGCAGAGGGTGCCTGCCTGTCCTCGTGTGCATGCCCAGCCAGACAGCTTTCCACGAAACCAGGAGTGTGGGGGTCCCAGTTGTTGGTTTCTCTGGGTCTGGATTGAAGGCACCTGAGACAGTAATTCATGTTCAGACTCAGGTGTTTATTATTTCTTATCAGTAAAGCAGTCCCACTACTGTGAGTTCAGCAGCTTTTCATTAGAAGGCACAAAATGGCCAACAATCTCGTTACAAGGTCTTTTAAGATTAAACTCTCCAATTATTAACTGACACCTGGATTATTTTCTCTTTTAACCCAATAACTGATCCCAAAGAGCTGCAATGGGGACTCTTCTGCCCAATTACAAAATGCCACCCAAACTCAAGAAGAAGAAGGAAGAAGCAGCATGAAGAAGAAACCCAGGATGACACCCTGTGCCCTCCATCTTGCTTCCATCCACACATACTAAAAATCCCAAAACCTACATTTCTCACCCAGTGATACACCTACACTGCTCTCTATAATCTATTTCACACTTTTGTGGATTCCAGTCTATCTTGAAGTCTGGGAAACTTTCTCCATGAATGAGGGTCAAAGTCAGTGCTGCCCTGGGGTCAAGGGCACCCAGAGCAGACAGGGAAATATTCCCTGTGGTGCCCTGGGTTTCCACACAAGAGGATAAAATTGTACCACGGATGGAACTTCTCAAGCTCCCCATCTGCTTAGTTAAATGACCTTTTCCTTTTCCTGCAGGCCAACAAATAGTTTCCTTTTTTCCTTTTGATGTCTCAGGACTCTGTTTTATACCCTGCCTGCCTTGCCTTAATTCCTTTTGATAAAAGAGCCTTTTATCATGCCTGCTAAAATTGTTGGATAGGTCTATTTGCCATGCCAGGATGAAAATAAATAAGCAGCTTTTTTAAACCCCCTGCATCAGTTCATTTTTCCATGTCTCATCAATGGATTTTCACAATGTCATGGGAGTGTCATGATTTTTTGTGGTTTTTTTTTTTTTTGAGCTCCAGCTTCTGGATTTTTTAACCTAAAAATAAATATGAAAATACCTTACCTATTAAGCTTTGGTGGTTGAAAAGCACTTAATAACCTGCTCAGTTTTATGTGAAAAGCAAATTACAGGCATATTTATTGTCAGAAAGCTTCAGACTAGGGCCATGATTATCAAATGCTTGGGATCAATGATATTTAATGCACATATTTTCTTGTTGTTTGTTAGCAAGCAGGCAACAAGATAGGATTACTGAAACATTCTGGATTAGGAATTTAATGACTATTTAGACATACTTACTGACTGAGCTGTCTTAGGCACGTGATAGTTTTCAACATATCTAGAAATGTGACTAATAATTTAGCCAATTACTATAAAAATTAAATGTATTTATGGGCTGGTCAGACAATCTCCTGCTTATGAGTTTTCCTAAACCAGGAATATCAGACCTACTTAATGAGTGTGGCCTTTAGTTACTAGGAAACACCTACAATGAACACAGTATTTTAAAGGATGACTGGAAAAAAATAGGGTTTGCATAGCTTTTTAAAAATAAAAAAATTTATTAGATATAGAATTGTAACAAAACCCTCAACAATTCAAGATTTTGCTTGGATAAGGGTTTTAATTTTTTCTTCCAAACCGTTCTGTGGCTTGAAAACAGCAGTCTATTTTTATACCCTGTCACCTTTTTTTTAAACAAATAACTTTGCACTCAAGTTTTCAGTTCTAACCTAATTAACACAGAATTCTGCGCAGTAAATAATGGTAACATATCCTTCTCTTCTGACAGAAGGCATAGAAAGATACTTCAATTAGTGCCTTGGTTTTTCACTTGTCTAAACTAAATTTTAGAAACTTTTTTGACAGACTGGGAATGTACCACTATAGACTATTTCAGTCTGCAAGGAATTAAGTACATATGGGAACTTGAAGACTCTAAGATGTAATTTAGCAAGGTCAGTTCTTTTATTATATTATGACATTTTTGATTTTAGCCTCTCCTCCTGTA
This sequence comes from Camarhynchus parvulus, assembly GCF_901933205.1. NCBI lineage: Eukaryota > Metazoa > Chordata > Aves > Passeriformes > Thraupidae > Camarhynchus > Camarhynchus parvulus. The sequence goes on along the minus strand of NC_044575.1, from coordinate 6,100,281 downwards.
TTTCTGACTTGTGCATCTTTTCAAGACCTTAGGACCGAAGCTTTTAATAAGCTACTTTGATGTGAAGGTTTGTTCAAAACCTTGAATTTTGCACCAAACCTCCTGTAATGAAAGAGGGGCAATTTCATTTGTTTATCAGGACTGAAATCAATACACAAGCAAGCACAGAGGACACATTTAGCTGTGAACCTGCTGTGGGAGCAGGGACATGCTGCTGTAAAACAGTTTTGATTTCATGAGCTCGGTTTTACAAACCCTGTGTCTCTGCAGCCTGTAAAAGCAGAGTTGGCTCATTACACAAGGACTGGAAATGAGCTAAGAAGGACAACAGGAAGTGATGTCCTCTGCAGAAACATCTGCCCCAAATGTTTCCCTCACCAGGGCAGGTATGTCTGCCTTGTGATTTATAAAATAGATGGATTGATTTTATAAAGAAAGGCCAGAGTCTGAACTAAGTTAGATGCTTAATTCCATGCTAAAGCTTGTTCCTTGATACTGCACTGTTCAGTACTTGAACAGTCACACATCGCTTTCTGACAGGCAGGAATTTATGAACTTACTATTCATACTCTGGTCTTACCCAGTTTTTCTTCCTCTAGTATCTGAATCTTAATTGCACACTGATCAACAAAACCAGCATTAATTACTGTTGGGTTTTTTTCCTAGTCTCAGTTTTATTGCAGAAAAAAAGTAAAAAAAAAAATTTGTAATAATTGGCATTCATCCTTCATGCATAAATTGAATAAACCAGATTCCAGGTCCAAGAAGTTGTTTTCTTCCTATTTTGTTTCCAGAACACTTTTAATTTTTCTGTGAGTGTTTATTCTCCCTGTGAGAGAAGATGTGTAAGAAACAGGGCAGAGGCTTTCTAATGACAAACACGTGCCCAAACACAGCAGGGCTGTAGCAGATCCCCAGGCAGAAATATTCATGGAAAATTCGACACATTTTTCAATTATCCAATATCAAACCTAGCAATGACCAAAAAAATGCTTCTTACCTGACACATCTGTAATCTGCCCAAGTTTTTAGAATATATTTTGTTTGGACACCTTCTTCTGCTCAGTTTCCTCCTCCCTCCCCTTCCCTCCCACCCCCCTCCCATAACCACACAAAACTTGTTCAACAAATGCAACTATTTTCCCTTAAATTAAACTTCCAGTGCTTTACACAGAAGGCAAGAGGCCAAATCCACAGCCAGAATTTTTCAGGTGGCAAGGCAGCTCAGCTGAGAGCTGCAAACACTCGTAGCTCAGCTTTCAAATTAGAGAGCAGCTTCTCTCTTTCAGCTCTCCTATTTCTAGTGTTATCTTGATGGCTGTTGCAGGTAAAAGCCTCACAGCATTTGCATGCTGAGGTGTCCAAGGTGTCCAGTTTGGAGCATGAAGGTTGAAAAAATGGAAGCTTAGCAACAAAAGTGGTAAAACGCTAAAATAGGCATTGGGTCAGGGCAAAGTGCAGAACATTTGTGTCACAATAAAGACTGCTGTAGCCCAGTCCCTATCTCTTGCAGATTTACTTAGCTTTGCATGCTGATTAAAATCCTTTGAGGCTGATAGGAGTGAATATTTGTGGGTGAATTTAATCTGATATCTAAGGCTTGAAATGCTGCATATTCCTAATAGTCAGGTTCTCTCAGCAGCCACCCTGACTTTTTCCTCGTTTCTGCTGTATGCTTGATAGCTATAACCAAAGTTGGAATTTGTTGAATTTTCCAGTTCTGACCCAGGTCCTCCAACATCCCATTTAACCACTCACATGATAAAATTATTTGCAAACGCTAAATCTTTGCAGGATTATGATCTAAAGGAGTATTAGAGCCTGATCCAGCTACTTCAGAGGCCTGCCCTAGATTTTGGTGATCAGTGTATCAGAGCCATACTAAGGGGATTAAAATGCTGCCAGTGCTTGCTGAAGGTAAGGTTGGCCTAAAAGCACAGTCCAATGTCTGACACATCCAGAGCACATTATGTGGAGCAGCTCACCCTGCCTGGGCTGGCACCCCTCTGATGGGTTCCAGTGGCTCCAGTAGCCTTCTCTTTGTTTATGCTTCCATCATCCAAATGCTTAGCAGTGTAAATATTTCCTCTCTGTGGCTGCACACACAGAGAGATGGATTTGCTTATCCAGAGCGTGAGGCTGTGTCTTGGAGAGGTGTCAGGGGTTTGCCAGTGCCTGTGTGACACAAGTGGGTCACCTGCTGCAGTGACAGGGAGGGCATCACCTCCATCCACCTGCATCCTTTCACTTCACCTCCCTGCTTCCCTGTGTCAGGAGAAACTCCCCCTCCTTTCACACGTGTGGCAAGCAGGACTGGGGAAATGATACAGGGAGAGATTTGGCTCTTTTTTCTTTCACCTGATGGCAGGAGATAGAGCCAACAGTGAGAGAGGGGTGCCCCGAAGGTCCAAGAACCTGGTGATTGAAAACTAGGCAAAAAAACCTCCCAAATCTCTTTTTCTTGTGGTGAATCCCTTTTTGGTGTGTTGTAAATCTGCTATTGCACCAGAAAGGCTGGAGGCCTGTTGCCCTGATTTTTTAAGTTTTTCTAAGCCTTCTGATCTTTACATTCTTGTAATGAACTTTCTGACACACTTTATGTAAATAACTTATTGTTTTGTATTCTTTTCTAGAAAAAGAGAAATTTGATGGACTGTTGGTTTGTCCAGTGTCATTGGAGAGGTGACATTGTCACCCTCTAATCCACTGTCACTTTTAGAAATCTATAAATAATAGAGTCAGAAATTAAAAATTCTCTTTTTGCCTTAGAAGAGCTGCATGTCCACATTGTGTTATTTTGTGTCCTGTAGTGACAGAAGCCCAGAAAAGGAAAGCAACATGCAAGACTGAAAGACTTTATGTGCAGAAAAAAAAGCTATTTCTTTTTCCCCATCTGATTTGCCACTTATTTCAGACCCACAGAAATAATGTTGTCTTGTCTGATCTGATGATAGCCCTGTTATGATGTGTTCCATGCTGTGCATGTGTATCCAAGCACTTTCACACCCATCACAAACACACATTAGTTCTGCTAAGAACACTAAGGGAAAAAAACACCCTTTTATCAGTTCTCTTTTGTGGTCAGGGTCTGTGATGTAGCTGTGTAGCATATGGGCATGAAAACTCTGTGGCAGCCAGAATCCAAGTTCCCTTGCCAGACCTCGGTGTCTAGTTTAAGAATTCTTCCTTCCTCATTGTGTTACATCATAAGGAACAAATTATATTAACTGGTATAAAATAATCATTCTTGCATAATACCTTTACCTTTCATCTTGGATTTCAAAGCGCTTTACAATCATTAATCTTTACCTCTTAACCCACTAATCACATGAGTAAAGTCTTCCTCACAGAGAAGAAACATTTCTTAATACTTTTACATCCTGTAGAAGATGAGAGAAGCCAAGTTTACTCAGACAGGAACTGGGATTAGAACTTGGTGCATCTGCTGTCCTTGAACATTTTTCTTCCTTTCAAATGTATCTACAGATCCAAAAGACCAAATAAATATTGACATGTAGGTGGTTTTGGTGCATATCTGAAACCTGATGCTGCTGGGTTTAAATTTAGGATCTCCAGCTGACACAGCTCTGTTGCTGTGCAGAGACATCATTCCGTCGTGTCACGTGTGTCACCACAGCTGTCTTGGCCTGGTGATACTAATTCCTTAAAACAGCTAAAATGACTTCTTCTGAATTATAAACACATAAACCTAAATGTTGAGTTGTGGACTTGAAAAGAATCAGGCCCCAGACTGTGTTTAGCTTCTGTTCTGTGTTCCAAGTAATCAAACAGTCTCAAGATGTGCCAAGGGAAATACAGGTTGGATTTTAGGAAAAAGTATTTTACAGAAAGGGTGATAAAGTTCTGGAATGGCTGCCCAGGGAGGTGGTGGAGTCACCATCCCTGGGTGTGTTTAACAAAGCCTGGATGTGGCAACTGGGTACCAGGGTTTAGCTGAGGTCTTGGGGCTGGGTTGGACTGGATGATCTCGAAGGTCTCTTCCAACCCAGTGATTCTGTGAATTTGCACAAAAATGAACATAGTTTGTTTGTTTCCCACAAACAGCTTTCTCCACAAGCTGGACTTTGTTCAATATGCATTACCAGTTCTGGCATATCTGTCCAGCAGTGTTTGGAACAAGAATAACTCTTAACTAGATGAAGAATCTTCTCCCATGTGGATAACCAGTGACCCCTAATCCACTCAATCATTCTGTGTAAATTATACAAACAAAATCTATCAATGGGATAAGAACAGAGCTTAACTCAGAAAAGGTTGTAGAATATTACCAGCAAGTTACTGGAAGATTTAAATTCTTCAAAAAACATAAAATACCACTATGACTTTTCAAAGTCAAACATTATTTGTCATGTTCTGTGTGCTGATTTTGCCCTGATTAGTGTTGTACTAATTTTTGTTCAAGGGTGAATGGGCTTAGTGTAAATGTGGCCTTACTGTGTGAGAACCAAGAGTGCCAACCCCGTGAATGAAATTATTTCTTCTGATAGATGTAGCTCTGCCACAGAAATCCACAATATCAGGTTTTGATCCCTGCATAGCTACTGTGTATGATGCAGTGCAGCCTTTCCCTATCTGCTTCTGCAAAGCCTTGATCACCCTCATGTTTGTTTCTGGTGACCAAAAGCTGCCTCTTTGATATTACATATCTTTAGAAGGAATAGGGTTGGCAACAATTCATTGCCAGAAACCCAGCTGGCACTGAGCCCTTCTAAATATAACCATTTACTGAATTTACTGATTTTCTTTTTTTTCTTTATATGGAATTACTTTTCAGCTACTGTACCCTTTTGGACTCAGGCTGTTGCGCTATTTTTTAATTTTCCCATTGAGGAACAGTATTTCAAGCATTTGAACATTTTCTTTTCGCCACTTGTAGGAGAGTCCTAGGCTTTGACCCTGTCAGCACCTGAGATGTTTTGAAACTTGCCCACACCTTTATTTACCTCAGGCTGGATTACTGTGAGCCCTGCCAGACTTCCTGCTGAGACACTGCTGTTAGAAGGTTTTACTACAGTCAGCACAGTGAGAGCAGAAATTTATAATATTTTTTAATTTTCCAGTCACTTCATTATTGATTCTTTGCACTGTGTGATGACATGTCCCTCTTGTAATTCATTTTACACACAAAACCATATTTTCAGCTTTGATTGTAGTCCAGTACTTCAGAGGTATAGCTGGGATGATTAAAGAATTTTTTGACCAAGTAGCATTTTTACCGGATTGTAAAAATGGATAAAATGGACAAATCCCAGATGATATACCAGTATTTTAACTGGGAAAAGGAACTTCAGAATAGTTACTTTAAGACTGCCAAAGGCAAAGCCAGACCAAATTCGAGACAGTTTGCAAAAAGAAAATAAATAATTGATGGTGCCATAAACAGCATCAGTTGACAAAGTTTTATGGGTGATGGAGCTTCATAGTGGACATGTAACATGTATTTGTAAGTGTGGCTTATAAACACACCTATGTTTATAGAATATATTATTAAATTTTCCTTAGAAAATTCTAATTGAAAAAAAAGAGAGAGAGAGAGAGAGAAATGTAATGTTGAATAGCTGGTTAAATGGCAGTAAAGGCAAGGTGACTGTCAGCTCCATAATCAAGCAGAAGAAACACCCTAAATTTGGAAGGAGGAACTAGATATGTTCAAGCTGCAAATAACCTGCAGCAGCAGGAGTTTTTTATTCTGAGGCAAGCTAGCTCTTGGTGCAATTTCTTCTTCTGCAATTTCAGAATCTTCTTTAATATTCCAGCCTTTTAAATTAAGGCAAAAACACTTCTAAAAGGTGTACTATAATGCTATCTACAGAAAGAACATAGTTAAAAATTAACAACTGGCGTTAGATAGGAAATCAAACTAAGACAAAGTTCCTCAGGTACTCACTTATGTATGTATCTTCCTTTGAGTCCTATTTTCCTTCTGATTATCACTAATCTCTGCTATCAGGGGTATATTCAACCTGTATTGAACTGGTAGAAGACATGGCTCCATTCCTGTTATTTGCTGTCTCACACACATACATAAAACAATTCACATAGAACTTTATCAGGACTGGTAAGGTAGCGAATTATTTTAAAATAATCCATTACTCTGAGTATTTTAATGTCCAGTTTCAGCAAACAGCATGGCTTAAGATGCTCCCTTTACTTTGCATGACAATTGCATTGCTGTTGGATAAGGTGCTGCACGTGGGGCAGCAGCAGCCCCCAGCCAAAGCGCCATAACTGAGCTCAGAAATCATTCAGCCTGTCCTCTCTGCAGCCTCACCTTTTTGTCATGTGTGACCAGCTTCCCAAAGGGCACTGAAGAACATGGTCCCAATTTGTTGTAAGAAAAGAAGTCATTTTCTCATCACCTAGATGCAGAGCTGATCCTGCAGCAGTGAAGCGGCGTGGGGCTAAATGGTTGTTAATTAGTCTTAGTGAACTTTTTATGTGTGTAAAAACGTGCTCAGGCTGCATCCCTGCAGGTCAGGGGACAGTGAGGATCTTTCAGGGCAAGTTAGACACAAGGTTTTAATCTGAATTGTCACTACCTCAGTGAAGGCCTCTTCTCCTGTGGCGTTTGTTCTCCTTTTGGAATGATTTCTGGCATAATTGACAGATCCTTGCTTCTTAAGCACTTCTTAACTGAAGGCCAGCTGATATCTTGCTCCTTGGTGAGGGGTTTAATTGTTCTGTCTGACAGGAAATATTTATATCAACAGCAGTTCTTACTTTGGCTGGTCCCAATGAAGTTTGCTTCTGTGATGTCCCAGGAAAGGTGCACAGAATTCCCTGTGGAGGGGATGTGACCAAGCTGAACTCAGGCAGGTTTGCTCTTTGCATCCACAGCCAAACTCATCATATCAGGGCATGGGGAAAGTGCAAAGGAGAAACTAGACAAGTTACCCTGCACAGAAGAGAGTGAAGGACTTTTTAAGAACACAAGAGAAACGGGGCCTTGGAAAGTAACACTGATGCCCAGTGTTACTTTTTGTTCTGCACACAACTTATTTTGCTCCATCTAATCTGAAAAATGCAGTTGTATAATGACTTTTTGTTAAATAAAAGGCACACTGTTGAACTGTTTAATTATACTTTGGCTGACTTTGGCTTGTATTTCCAAATCCTTATTTTCTAAGAATTCTAAAGTAGATGGAGTTTTCCAAGGTCTCTCTTTAATTATTTCACCTATGTTTACTTGGGGAGTTTTCTTTTAATCCAATTTCCTCCCTCTTTTCACCTTCTTTGCCTCTTTCCTCTCTGTTGCAGAATGCAGCACAGGCATTCAGACTTGGGCAGCTGTCCAAATCTATTTTAAAACAAAATTTTAAATCAAAGCTTCTTGCAGCTATAGGGCAAGGGTCACGTGTGCTTGCCCTGGATCAGCAGCAAAACTTCTGATGGTGTTGCAGACCCATCTCTCTGTCCACTCCCAGTAAATATGTGCACCATGTCAAGCTATAAAAAAGTTATTTTTCAGAGGAAGTCAAGGTGACCTTGTCCCATATAGGACCAGTTGAAAGAACTTGGGCTTGGAAAAAAGAGGGAAAATGGGTATATATTACCTAAGAAATATATTTTTTCCTGATTAAAAGAAAAGACTTAGCAAAGCATGTCTAGGGTTAATGAGCAGTTTCATTATTGCCATAAAAATATCACTGGGTATCTGAGGCAGAAAACTGGAATCTGAAAGGCCAAGAAGAGACAGGAGAAGCCACAGCATCCTGAAGACAGTGAGACACACACTTTTTAAGAGCAAGTTCATTGCTCACACATGTCAGTTTTGCATCCTGAACCGCCAGTGAACCTGCAGTGACTTAGAAAGGTTGGTGCTTGGGACAAAGCTTGGAGTAGAGATACGTGGTAACACATCAGAAACTGCACTTGCAGCTGAAAAAGTGCCGGTATTTTGATTTTCCCCCGATGTTTCCATGGTAGTTATCCCTGCATGCTTTCCATGTGCTCTGGAGCCCTGCTTTGGTGCTGGCTGAGGCAGTGAGAGCAGCGCCTGCAGATGAAAGAGCAGCGGTGATAGGGCTGGAATGTGCCCTGGGCCGTTTATCACAGTGACATTGTCAGGCAGGCGACAGCGACACCCCATCCTTATTTATCCCGCGGCTTCTGGCACCAAATCAGGGCACTGCAGGATGGGGCACCCACGGCCATGCCAGCCATATGCCCACAAATGGCCTGTGAACACTCTCAATATGAATTGAGCTCAGTTAATGTGGAAAACGCTTAATTTCAAAACCCCATTGGGGAAAAGGTTTAATTTCAAAACCTCAATGTGGAAAAAGTTTCATTTCAAAACCCCTCTCTCATTTGTAGCTGTTTACCACATTCCTCTGCCACTTCCAACCTGTTTTAAGGATCTGCTTGAAAAAAAACCACAGTGGCATTAGAGAAAGGCTGTTTAGTCTCTCTGAAAAAAGCAAACCTAAATAAATTGAAGTAGGTATCAAATGAAGGTAATTTTCTAGCTGTGGATCATGTGTGTTCTTCTGCTTAATAGGCCATGGTCTCACAAACTCTGAGACATGATTCAGGTTCCAAAGGGTCAGGAATATTCTGGGGTTTTTTAGATTAGGACAAGACTTGCAGGTGATGCTCTCTTTAAGCTAAATGGCTGAAATGCCAGAAATGTGATGCTTTTACATCCGGACAAAAGGAAACACTTCTCTTTTTCAGCTGTGGAGTGTGGAAGAATTTCTGTGGTTGTGGCCATGATGAATCATGCAGATTGCAGCTATGCATCAGTTCTTGCTTTAGGATGGAACTCCATCCTGTTTTTGATAATGCTCCTGCTCTTGAAAGGAGAATTGAGAATGCTTCTGCTCTGTGTTCCAGTTCCATCTCCAGTTTTTTTGCAGATTAACGTGCTGCAGGAGGTTTATGGATTATTTAAATAGTGTTCACTTTTGTACATGGAAAATGTAGCAACATCTCTCATATCCTAGAGCTTAAAAATCAGTAGTGAATTAGTAAATAAGCTGAAAATCACAATTTTAACCAATTGTAACCCCAATATAGTTTCTTATGCAAGCTATAAGTATAAATTACTTCTTCATAATAATGCCCACCGCAGCCCAAAGAAGAACAGTGGGAGGCTTGTCCATGTCACAGTTTTTGGCCATTACTTTTGAAATATAATACAGTGGTAGAGTAATTACAGAGATAGAAAGCATTTCACAGTGAATAAATGAACAAAATATTATCATTCTTGGAGAACAAGCACCTAAGTGCTCCCAAATGACAAGGTGAACAATTTCTAACATGTACCTTTAGAACCAAAAAAAAAAAAACGACCAAAAAAACCCCCAAAACCCAAAAGAATCAGTTTAAAGAGTATTTTGCCTCATCAGTCAAGTTTTGAGCATGTTCATGATTTTCTCCCTAGCTTTGAATCCCATGTTTGGGAAGTGACTGGACTGATTGGCTGAGTCATTTTCTGCTGTCTGAACAGGAAACATACTGGAAAAGGCTTAGGGGTTATAAATAGAACATGTTCTGAGGGAAAATTGTTACTCAGGGAGCAAAGTCTCTTGCTACATGACTGCACAGATATTGTCTGCTGTACACCACCAGCATTCTTAATGAAAATTTTCCTAGTTTTTTTTTTTAATTTAGATCCCTTTAATTACTTAACACTATTTCTTTACACCTTTATTGTATTTAGATGAATGTGTAGGGAGAGTAATCACTTTATAATTAAAAATAAATTTCCTTCATAGCAGGTTTTTTTTGTTTTCAGGGCCTGTGCTTTTAATTCCAAGAACATGTATTTCTTTAAACTTGTTAAACTGACAAAATCCTGATTTCCTGTGCACTTCCTACGGGCTTTCTTCTGTGACACAGTCTGGAAATGTCACATGAACAGAGAGAGCAGAAATGGGACATGAGCTAGATATTCCTGTGTTTATTTAACTTCTGCCATTGGCCAGCTAGGGAGTCATAGGAGGGCAGTTTTCCTATAATTTCCTAGAGCTCTGATTTATCTGCTAGAAAGAAGATAACATTGTTCTTCTGGAAAGGTGGGATAGCAACTATTCCTCCATTTCAGAATGCTGAATACAAAGAATGACAGGATACTGGGTGATTCCCCTGAAGCCAGTGACAGCCCACAAACCCAGAAAGAGGCTTTTCACCCTTTGCCATCCAGCAGCAATCTTAGGATGCCTATCTGGTCATATTGCAGTGTAATTTACTGACAAATGGATCACTTGACTGGAAAGATCAGTTCTGTCATTGTTTAAAAAGGAGCTATGTTGTTAACACAGGCAAAGTATATTGTGGACAAGTAATGGAAATAAAATCCAAGTCCCATAATTTACAGCTGGATCCAAAGCTAACCCAAAGCCAGCAGGAGTCTTTCCACTGACTTCATTAAACTTTGCATTTTTGTGCTCAGAAGCGCTGGTAACAGAGCCCAGCCAGGCCCTGGGAGATGCTCCAAGGCCTTGTTCTCAGCTGACCCCTTTTGGCCAGAGCTATTAGGGTGAAAGTGGGGCTGCACACAGTATCAGGGACAGGCAAAATGAAAATCTGGAACAAAAAATACTGCAGAAACACTAAACCAGAAAAGGATACATATAAATAACAGTCAATGGTAGCAGTATCAGGGGCTCTTCTGCCTCCAGGCAAGCACCTACGCATTTATAAGTAATGACATGCAGACATTAGTTTAGTTTCACATCCTTATTGGTGCTTTGTAGACTAATGTTTTAAGCCAAACTGAAGGCAAGACCTGGCAAGTTTCCAAAGTCTGGATATGTTGTGAAATAAAAAAATACAAAAATATAAATCTTCTCTCCGTGAGCACCCAGCAAAAATCCTAACACTGTGCACTAGGAAAAATGTCCTGCTCTGTCACTGCCTGGAGTAAATGACAGGAGAAGTGGCATGAAGGAAAACAGCCCTTTAATTCAATTCATTAAAATGGGAGCCTGCTCAAAATGCAAAACTTTTTTTTTTTAATAAGGAAGTTTTGTCTGTGATGTTTCTCAAGAAACCATTCTCTGAAACAGTCTTGGATAGCATTCATACTGTATTGAAGTTCAATATGAATCATCCACGTACCACTAAAGTTTTGTTTGCCGTCTGATAACAAATATTTGTCCCTGGGAGAGTGAAAGTAAAAGGCCAGTGATCTCTTGACCACCAGGAAGTAAATGAACCATTGGAATCTCTTGATCACCAGGAAGTAAATAAACCATTGGAATCCAGTGGAGATATTTCCAACTGACTTTTTTTAAAATTCTGAAAATGCCTTTTATTCTTTATCTTATACATCGCTACACAGTGTGTTGGTGAATGGGTGATGGCAGATGAGTATCTCGAAAGAGCAGCATGATTGCTGCTCTTTAAGGGATTGCAAGGATGCAATACAGGGAGCTAAAAGGAGCACTCACATGCAGAAAGAAGGACTTTTGAGCTGTGCTGTTTCACAGGTCCGTCCCACTCCCACATGGGAATTGCAAATACTGCCAGAAGAAGGGCACTCATAGAAATGTCAGCTCTGTGAGGAAAGAGGAACAATCCTGCAGCCAGCTGATGGCCAGGGTTTCTGCTGAAGAGGATTTGCCCTGGGAATGTGGCGTTGTTAGCGTGCATTTCAGTGGCTGAGGGAACGTACTTGTGCCCAGGCTTTGTTCCCTCCCCAGGTGCTGCTGCTGTCCTTCCAGGCACTTCTAAGTGGTTCTGCTCTCAGTGTGTTCAGGCTCTTCCTCCGCTAGCTGGGAGCTGTTATTTCAAACTCTGGCTGTCAAGGAGCAGGAAGGGATGCCATCTGCCCTGCTGACAAATTTGCAGATGCACGAGACCTATTTTTTTTTTTTTTAATTGGAGAATACTCCTTTTTTTAATGCTGGCACGGACACAAGAAAGCTACTGGCAGATGGTGCAAGTCTGAAAAGGTCTCTCCGTAAGCTCTGCTTGTTTGTTTGAAGTTGCCACCATGACATGTTTAAACACTAAATGGTGAAGTTCATAGAAATATTTTGCAGGTTGTCAGGAACAATATTGCTGGTGCTGTGATCGTGTGCACTGAGACAGCCAGGGAAGGGAAAGGAGGCTGTCCAACAAGCCCTGCTGTCACCCTGGCAGCGGGTGACAACTTGTGGGCTGGCATGGCTTTGCCAAGCACTGAGCTAACGGCCAAGTGCTGGCAGGAGATGTGGTCCTGCATCCCTGGGGAGGCAGCAGCCGCAGCATCCTCGGCATCCCCAAAACCGCAGCAGGGAGAATGGCCATGGCCTCATCCCACACACGGTCCCAACGCTGTCAAACACTTGCTAAAGCCCCTGTCTGGCTGTGCCAGGGGGGCTGTGGCACTGGCTTTTCCTCTTGTTAGCAGTGCTGAAGGGCATTGTCCCCGTTGTATTTGCTGGGACCCCCATGGCAGGAAGGAATGAGGAATCTGACTCCATGTTCTCAGAAGGCTAATTTATTATTATTATTTTATGATACTATATTATATCAAAGAATGCTATACTAAACTACTAAACTAAAGAATACAGACAGGATACTTACAGAAGGCTAAAAAGATAATAATGAAAACTCGTGACTCTTTCCAGAGCCCTGACACAGCTTGGCACTGATTGGCCAAAGAGTGAAAACAACTCACACAAATCCAATGAAACAATCACCTGTGGGTAAACAATCTCCAAACACATTCCACATGAGCAAAACACAGGAGAAGCAAATGAAATAAAAATTGTTTTCCTTTTTCTCTGAGGCTTCTCACCTTCCTAGGAGAAAAGCCCTGGGCCAAGAGATTTTTCAGAGAATGTGAATGTGACAATCCCTTCCTGAGCCCCTCTGAATGTGGCAGAGGGGTTCTGGCAGTGCTGATGTCTGCGCACATCACCAAGGCAGCACTGAGCTTCCCTGGGAGCTGGGATGTTAAGTAAACCTCCCCCACAGGGTGATGGAAAATTGACAATGCTGGCAGGGGGCCAGTTTAACTGGGAAACTGAAGTTGACTAAGCTTGAATAACTTAATTATCCCACAAGGTTAAACAGGTAAATGGCTTTAGGCCCCATTTAAGAAACCAGGGATGAAAGGGTGGAAGCAGGAATAAGCTGCTCTTTTTTTTTTTTTTTTTTTTTTTTCTTCCCCTGTGATCAGATAAGAAAGAGAAATTTCAGTGCTGCTATAACTGGATAGAAAATTAAAAAAGAAAAAAGACTGGAGTTGCAGTGAGTAGTTAAAAAGCAATTAAACTTTGAAGAGCATATTCTTGAGTAGCAGGTTGAGAATATGGCTGTATTTTTACCCAGCAAGAAACGCAATCTTTTGAGGATAATTTTCCTAAGTTTAAGGTAGTGATTAGAGACCTCTAGCTCTCAATTTTATAACACCAAATTTGGGGAAAAGTCTCTTCTGTGTCTGTACTGTGGGCAGCCTGACAGTGCAAGGAATACCTTCAGGTTTAGCAGTTGTGTTGCTGTGCTGCCATTTGTTGTTGTATTTTCTTTCTTTTGTTTTTTTTTTTCTCTTTTTTGGCAGTGAGCAAGTTCAGAGGAAAAGAGGAAAAGTTGGTTTCTGGTTTAAATGAGCATACCGTTGACTCCAGTGAAATGTAGGAGGCTGGATGAATTTTCTCTCTTAACAATAAGAACAGTAGTGAAAAATATCAAGATGCACATTTCACTGGGCATACCCACTTAACCTCCTAGATCATGACAACTGATCAGTTTTGGACAAAGTTTACATATACAATTATTTGTAACATATTTAAATCGTTCTGAAATGCAAACCTATAGGTAAACCAAATTTTTATCATTATCAGCACTTCTTGCTGAAGTATGTTCAACTATAATGAGCAAAACTTAAGTGGAACCTATAGGTCCCCAGTTATTCCCCTCCTATTGACAGGATCCTCTGACCATAAATGGCATTAAATGTGCATAACTCTTGTATCTTAGCAACCTTATTTTTTAAACAAAGGGGGTTTGAATACATGTAGTTTATTAATTTTATGCTGTCAAGACTGACAATAATGTATAACAGACAAAACTCATGCCCAGCAGTTGCTGGTTGTTTTCTATTATCTCCATAGAGCAGGTCAGAAACATTTGTGTTAGATGATTTTAAAAAAAGAACAAATCTTCTTCCTGGCCATTCCTTCCTGGCTGAGCATGAGAAGTGAGGTCACCTCTCCTCTAACACAGTGTAATGCAGCACAGTAAGTGATCAGTCACCAGAATGTCCCAAAGTAAACTCTGGCATTGCCAAAGAAAGCACCTCAGTACCTCCTTCCCCAAGGTTCAGCACCGACCTTGTAACACAGCTTTGCTCATGTGTGTGGAGTCACAGCAATTAAAGCAGCAATTTCAGCAGCACAGACCTACTGCAAGTGGTTAACTTCAAAATGAAGACTCTGTGAGACTGGAAGGATGGCACTGAGAAGTGTTGTGGTTTCATCTTGAGTTAGGCAAGTATGTTTGAGTGTTCAGCTGAGTGAGAAATGGTGATTTCCCTAAAACATCTCTGCATTCAGACTGATGGTCCTCCCTGGTTCAAACCCTCTGTCACTCTTCCATTAATGACACTCAGGGAAGTCTTTGTTCAGTAACACCCACAAAACATAAATAACATTTAATTAAATAAAGTCTCTGCTAAGATTTAATATGCTAAGATCAAAGCATGTGGAAAGTGATCTTTGTCTCTGACAGAAGGTTTCCCACAGACAAGAAATAATCTAGATTCTTGCTGACAACACATACAGAAAAGTTAATTTGTATTAAGAATATGTTCACAGAATGTTCCCCTTACTCACTGACAGTCACATTCTAGGAACTGTTTCCACGCAGGTGTGCGAGTTGTTTCTATTGTTTGGGTTTGGGTTTTTTTTTTTCCTTTTCTCACAAAATTTCCCCAACATGTCTCTCACAGAGCACTGTGTTTTTCTCCTGATACAATCTGAACCCTCTCTGCCTGTTTTGCAATGTGACAATCCCTCAAGCAGCTGGCAGTTACTGGCTCATGCAGGTGTTTTAGCACCCCAGCAAGGCAGAATCTATTTCCCAGCTGCACATAGCCTGGAATCACTTGGCTTGGAAGAGTGTACATTAACTTAAATTCCTTTATCACTTTATCACATCAAAGTTTTGTTTTTCTCTGCAAAGCCTCAATCTGAAATCAAGTATGGCCAAAGTCAGAGCACATTTTCAGGGAAGGTGTTAGCACAGCAGTGCAGGAAGGAAATCTTATCAGCTTTGCTGAGCTCGGTGGGTTAGTTTTACAGAGAGTCATTTGTCAGCACAATCCAAAGCAGCAATGCTGCAAGCACTGGCTGGGGAAATGAGGCCTGATCCAAAGCCTGCTGGAATCCACGCAAAACAACACTTAATTACTTGATCCTTTTCTCTCTGAAGTCAGTGAGATGTTGACATTTATTTCAACAGAAGCAGCTCCATGGCTTTGATATCTCTCATGTATTTCTGAGTACTGACTTCTGCAAACCAAAGCAGAATCAAAAGCTTCCTTTTTTATTCTTTTGAGCACACAAACCCAAGTGTCAGAAATGAAAATATTCAATATCTGTGGAATAAACTCTGATGACTTAACATTGATAAAATGAAGGCTTTTAGTGGTACTCCTAAGGGTAATAATAAAAACATATCCTTATGAAAGACTAAATCTTTTAAGAGCTGACTAAAAGACTGGCTACAAGAAGGAAAGAAAAAGATGCAACTCTTTTTCATAATCGTTTATTCCACCCCTCATAATGTCCACCTTATTTGATTATCTGTCAAGTCTTCTCAAAATTCAAATACACCTTACAAGATTATATGTGCCCCATGAGAGGTTTAAAACTTCTTAGGATTGCGACTGTTGCTTTTCAGAAGGCAAAAAATGTTTCCAGGATTTGTAATTACAGCATCACCAGAGCTGACATTATCCCTTAATGAAGTAAAATGACACTGAGACATGACTCCATTATAGGAATAAATACGAGAACATAATTTCATGCCTTACTAAAATTAAAGTTATCTTAGAGATTCTAAGATTAATTTCTTCTACCTTCAAAGAAGGATTTTTTTTTGATTCATGAGCTGAAGATTTTGAAGAGGCTGGTGCTGGCTAACTGGTCTGTCTCTCTATGAAATTGCATTTAGCAAAGTGTCTTAGGAAATGAATCAATTAATGCTGAATGATACCAGAAGCAAGAGATCATCCTGTGCCCATATTTGGTGCATTATTAAAAATTTCACACCCTTTTTAGCCTCAGGGAGATTTAGCCAGCAAAGACATGTGACCCAAAGAGTGAAATTTCCTAGATTTGTGTCAGTAATATGCATCAAACAAGCACTAACTCCTGTTTGTCAAAAAAGCAGAGAAAATACACGTGGAAAACTAAACCCACCCCCACATGTGGACAAAGTTCACTTAGAAAACCCAAACAAGAATATTTGCATGGAGGGAAGAAGGACTAGTGCTACCAGCCTGGGGGTGTGTTACTGAGCAGGTGTGCTGAGGGATGGTTTGTCAGAGCCCCCAAAGGACACAGGCAACCCAGGGCAAAAACAAACCCTGGCAGCCAAGAGAGCCCTGCTCCTGTTTCTGCAGCAGCAGCACCGAGTGTGTGAGAAACTGCTCACAGGAGGAAGGCAGGATGATGAAGGACCCATCCCCAAACTTCCCTAACAAATGAACTTGGAGCCTCCTGTGGGAAAAAGGCTAGAAAATTAGCTGTGTGTGCTTCACAGGTATTTCTGTCTGCTTTTTCTTCTAATGAATCAAAGTGTTTTGAACTCTGCCTCAATAGACCTGTATAAATGTGTTAATGTGCTTGGAAACTTGAACACAAACGTTGTTTGGAAGGTGTCTCACCCTGGAATAGTTCCTTTATATGCCAAGGGTATTATCTGATACACCCAGGACTGGGTAGGAAGGGCTATTTCCTGCACATGTGGTAAGAAAATCCAGCTATTCCAGGCCCCAGGAAAATTACATGCTCCCACGTAAAGAATCCAGCTTCCTTTGCTTAGATCTGTTTTCTTTTCCTCACTCTATAAAGCAAAATTCCTTTAAAAGAACCACCCTAATGGCTTTCTATGTTGATACAAACCAAAAAGCATTAATGAAGGAAGAGAACACGAAAATTTGTATTTAACTACTGATTCTCACCAGAGATGAGTACGATGAGCAACTTCAAAACAAGAGCAGGAAAATACCCATAGTGGCCTTTCACGTGATGCAGCAGAATGTCAAAGCTTCAGCCTCATAAGAAGGTTTTATCCTCATAACCCCCATAAGGGAAGGAAGGAATAGACTGCTATTACCTGCACCCTACAGATCACAAACTGATTCATGATGAATTCTCCAAGTCATAAAGAAAAGAAATGACTGAGGAGGGAGCTCAGCATGGTCTCCTGAGAGCCAGGCCACCTCTCTTGCATGAAAAATTCAGTTAACTTTGAAGACACCCACAGTTCATCAGAAAGGATCAGACAAGTTGTTTGAATACCACAAAAAGGGCTTTTATTGTGCTGGATATGTAGATAAGAATCCATTTACAAGAATTTGAATAGACAGGCTTGCACACTTCAGGAAAGGGAGTGCTGCACATCACCAGCCACAGAGAGGGATCAATATCCTACAGCAGAGTTAGCAAGCACAGCTTTATACCAGTTAATAAGGCTGGATTGTTTTTTGTAAGAACCATTCTTACTCCTTTTTCCTCTCCTTTCAATGCAGGAAAACAGGCTAGGATTGAACAAAACAAATTACAAAGCAGCCACAATGTTAAAAAAAGGGTCAGGAACTTGGTCTTGGGAAGGTGAGGCTGTGCAGCACCTGGGGAAGCTGCTCTTTCCCTTTGTGCTGGTGTGTCCCATACCTCAAAGAAGGGAGGGTGGGCTAGGATATCCCACAGAGCCCCATGTAATGCCAGACTGGTGGCTCCTGATTAATGATTTTTAATCTAATCTTTCACTGATGTGGGTTCATCTTAGCCCAGAGTGATTATCTCAGTTTGAGTACCTCAGTTATGTTTTCCTTTGGAGAGAGGTAGGTGTGACTGTGAATAAAGAATTTCTTAATTCTGGTTAAGTAACATCTAATGAAACATAATTTTTAAAGATGGTTGTGATAATAGTTTAGTGTGAATGATACAGTCATCTTTCAGCCACTTTCAAAGATCAAACAGTTAAGGACAATGAGTAAATACACTAATTATAGTTAATAAACAGCAAGATTCCTGCTGG
Organism: Camarhynchus parvulus; assembly: GCF_901933205.1. Classification (NCBI taxonomy): domain Eukaryota; kingdom Metazoa; phylum Chordata; class Aves; order Passeriformes; family Thraupidae; genus Camarhynchus; species Camarhynchus parvulus. The sequence goes on along the minus strand of NC_044575.1, from coordinate 6,082,059 downwards.
TCTTCATGCAGCCCCTGATGATGCAGAAAAGCTTTGGAAGAACCTGGCAGGAAAGGGTTATCTTTTTACGGACTTATTAACTCTTTCTGAGAGGCATGGAAGGAAGAGGACACCTGTGAAGGTGAAGACAGGTGGGAGACCAGTGCTGCAAGCATCTTTCCTGACCAGAAAGGAACAGCTATCCTCAAGAAAGAGGTTTTGGAATATTTCCCAGTAGGGGCTAAAGTCTTTCAGACTTTATACTTTCTGGGTTCTCTGACCCTCAGTGGTGGACTGAAACAATTAAGACTTTGTAAAAATAATAGAAATATTATTTCTTTTATACACACATACCCCTTTGCTAACTACAGATCACTTTTTTCTGGAAGTTTGCCAAGAGGATTTTCTCATTCCTTGTTCTTGCCTTCCCCAAGGCTGCTAAAGATGATAGTCTTTTAGATAACAGGGAAATGGTATGCACCATTATTTCTATATTCTTGCTTTTATCACTTGGAGGAAAAAGTACAGTTAATCTCCTGAAGTTAAACCAACAGACAAACATATTGCAACTCAAAGTTAATCACTGAGTAAAACTTGGGCTCAGCCAAGCACAATGCAAAAAACTAGAAGACAAATTTCAACCCAAATGAGAGATTTTCCACAACTAAATTCTCGCCTTAAGATCGACAAATTATTTTCGAGAGCTGGCTAAACCACTTGGGTCACTAGAGAGTTTGTTACATTCAGCTGTACACGGATGAAAAGGGCCACATTCACATTTGTTTTCCCTCCCCGTTATCCAAAAGCCGTTTCAAATTTGGCTCAGGTGTGAAAAGGGTCAGAGCTCAAGTCACAGCAGGCCAAGGGTCCCGCTGCCTTGCCCTGCCACAGCCTTCTGCAGCACCTCTGAGGCGCAGTGACTGTGTGGCACGCGTCAAAATGTTTATGACTGAGGTTACCTATAAAGTGGGCCTGCTGGGGCTTTTGTCAAGCCTTTAGGTTGGCAGATATGGGCTTCAGCTCATTTCCCCTTTCTGCACTTCAAGTAATTCCTGATTGTTTTTCTTTGTTCCTCTTTTATACAACTTCACATCCGCCGTCAGCAAGATGTTACTGTCGATGGGAGTCGGGGAGTTACAGCGCCAGCGCTGCTAGCTGATCTTGAACTTTCTCCCCAGTGGTTTTCTGTTTGCCTGCAGACCGAAACCTTCTTGAACCTGCCGAATACGTGACAACCTTTACGCTTCCTCAAAACCAGAACTTTAGCAGCCGAGAGGAAGCGCCCCGGGCTCCCCGTGCCGCTCTGTCCTCGCAGCGCTTCCCCATGGCAGGTGGGGCCGCTTCGTCCCGCTCGGGGCACGAAACCACCGGGACGGCTGCGCGAAACTGCCCCCAGAAACTGCTCCCAGAAACTGCCCCCAGAAACACCCCCGCGGAAACTGCCCCCAGAAACTGCCCCCAGAAACACCCCCGCGGAAACAGCCCCCAGAAACAGCCCCACGGAAACTGCCCCACGGAAACAGTCCCGCTCGGGGCGGCGGGGGACGCGCACCTTGCGCGGGGATCAGCGCGCCCTGCGCAACTCTGCCGGGGCTGGGGCCGGGCCGGGCCAGGGCTGGGGCGGGCGGGCCGCGGGCCCCGCCCCGAGCCCGGCGAGCCGTGCCGAGGCAGCGCCGGCAGCATGAGGAGCGGCGGCGCCGCTGCAGCCGCTGGGTCCGCGGGACAGGCGCAGCAGGTGCGGCGGGGCCGGGCGGGGAGGGCAGCGGGGCACGAAGCGGGACCCGTGGGCTGGCGCCGGGCACGGGGGTCCCTCCGCGGGCGGCCGGGAGGGACGGAGGGAGCGCCCCGAGCCGGGCTCTGCTCCGCGGGCGGTGGCGCTCGGGGCCGCCCGTGCCGGGCTGAGCCGTGCCGGGCTGAACCGTGCCGGGCCGAGCCGGGCTGTGCTGTGCCGGGCTGTGACGGGCTGAGCCGTGCCGGGCCGAGCCGTGCCGGGGTGAGCCGTGCCGGGCCGGGCCGTGCCGTGCCGTGCCCCGCCCCACCGGCGGGTCCGGGTGCGGCGCTCCCGGAGCCCTCCCGGATGGTGGCACCGCGCTGGCTCGGACGGCCACGCAGGAAAAGTCAAAATAATCTTTTCGCTCTGTGAGTAGCCTGCGATGAAGGCAGCCGAGCGCCTTACAGCGTGTTACAACGCTGGAGCGGGCTGTTAGTTTGGACGCGTCTTAATGAGTGTGTTAATCAGCGTAACATCCTTCTCTGCTCACCTTTTGGGTTAATTGAGAATGGCATCTGCCTAGTTTCCCTTTGCGCTTCGAAGTTTTTGTTAATTGTGATTGTCTTGTCGTGTTCACTCCATTTTTCATTCAGCATGTGACTGGAATTCAGATAGCTGCCCCGTGGAGTGGTGATTGTACGTTTATTTGCCCCTATGCCTGTAAGGTTGAGCCAGTATCAAAAAGCTTTAAGTTCTCTCTTAAGTTTGTTGAAACAGATCTGGAGGTCTCTGTCGTCTTTAAAAGCTGTTTACAATTGGCAACCTTGTTGGTGCCTTCAGCCAAAATGAGATCTGAGCGTGGAAATGGAACTGCGTTCTTGTATCTAAAGATGGTCCCTTGCAGGTCAAAACGTTGGCATGGACAGGAAACTTCATGGCAGCGTGAACTTTTTTTTGCCCCCCCGCCTTTCTTTCTCTGTAGAGACTCCAAACCTTTCAGTAAGGTGGAGCAGTGCAGTCCTCTGCTGCTAGTCCCATCTGGGGTGTAGCTGCCCCCTCTCTGACTCTGCTTTTGGTTTTGAGGAAGTTCTTAATCTCTCTGTGACTCAGTGTTCTAATCTTTAAAATGGCTTAATAAGACTTGTCACGCTTGCCTCCCAGGGACATTAACATCTAATTGATGCTCACGAAGTGCCTTGATCTGGCAGAAAAGAGGGCATCTTGCTTCCCTCATTTCGCCACTTTATTTTGGGTGCTAATTATATTACATGGGTGGAAAACAGATTGGCTGACAACCGAACTGGAATCCATGTCTGTTATCATTGACACGGGCACTCTGAGTGTGTGCCCGCTTATGCTTAGTTTGAGGTGTCCGGTGTTTCTCTAAAAACAGCCGGGTTTATCCTTTCTGGAGGATGAGAAATTGCACTGAAGCAGCGACAGACTTTTGCTCCTAACTCTACAGTTTTTTCTCTGTGTGTTAATGAGGTCAGTAAAGGTTTTAAGAATTAAAGCTGTTGACTCAACTCTCAGCGTGTCCCTGATCTTAAATCTTACTCCGCCTGAATCTTACCATAGTCTCCGTTTTTGTCGTGTTTTACTTCTTTAGAAATAGAGAAAACATACAATTTTACAGTTCTTTGCTTGAAAATACAAGCTTTAGAGTATAAAATGTATCTTTTTAACCGTTTTACTTGCGGCTCAAAGGAGTAATTAGCCACTTTACTCCCGTGACTTGAATCTTGCCCCACCTCCTCCTTATCGCTGCTGCCTCCCCCTCGGGCAGATAGCAGAGCCTGCAGTGGCAGTAGCAGGGCTCTGGCATGATGGGGTCCCCATTAACACACACCAGAAGACATCAGCAGTGTTCATAAAACAGCTGATGTGAGTGGGCACCCTGCCTTAACAGCACCGGCGCCATGGGTTTTTTTCACCTAAAGCTTGGGGTTGCAGAATTCCCAGTCCTTTCCCTACATTTGGTTGCTCTGTAGGGCGGGTCTGTGTGCTGGGAGGTTGCTTTGTGACACGGCATTTCGCTCATCCCTTTGGTTCACTTCTCCTTTTCACCATTGTGGCCGCAGAATTGTCCTTCCCCGTGCTAAATGGACCTGCAGCGTTGATACCTGACAGCCTTGATGAACCTTCATCAACCAGCGTTGATACCTTTTAAAGTGCTGTTTGATGTTTGTTAGTGCTGTTCTTTTCATGGTACTAGGAAAAAATACTGCTGCTGCATCTCAAGAGTGTGTGCATGGTGGAGGAATGAAGTTCTGCAGGGAAACTGAAGCATTCTTCATTCCACTTCTTCTTGCCGTGTGGTCTGCCACAAGTGATGTGACTTTGCCTGCCCTGTCTGTAAAATCAGGTGACTTTTCAACAAATTAGTATAAAGGAAAGCATGTAAAAATGGGAAGTCGTCTCCTTTCACTCTGAATTTCTTTTTTGCTTGTTTCTAGTTAATTGCCTCAATGTTGCTCTGAAGTTGTATGGCATTCCCAGATCCCTGACATCAGGGTGGTGCTGTTTGTGGGGAGATCAGATTTCCTTCAGTTTCGCCTAGAATCTAGACAGATGATCTGAAAAGGTTTTGTTTTTATTAAGATGTACTGAAGCAGGGTTTTCTAGTCTCCTGTCGATATCCCATTCCTTGTGGAGGTTGAGGAGCCTATGTTTTGGTTGGAGATGTTCTTTAAGTGTAAGAAACCATAAAACAGAAGAGGTGATTGCTCTCCAGTTTCTTCGTGAGTGTGCTTGAAGTCTTTCACCTCTTTTAGCACATACCTTGTATCTGCTCCAGCTGTCTCACTGCTTGGGTATTTTATAACTAGTACCTTGAAAAGGGGAAAAAAAGGGAAAACTTTGAAATGCTAGATGGGACTCTCCCACGTGGCTGTGACATTTGTTGTGAATGCTTGGTAACCTGTGTCTGTTTCTTTGCCTCACTCTGGTTCCCCTGGTGTCAGCAGAAAAGCTCTCTTTTCCCAGTGGAAGGGGCTTTGCTTCTTAAGGACATGGTGTGTTTTGATTCCCTTAAAATGAAGACAATTTCAGGTGTCTGAAACTGAGATCTGCCTCCCAATGGTCCTTCTGTTTTCTCAGCTTGCTCACGTGTTGCATCCAGAGTCAAGGAGCTACAGAAAAGCTGAGGGGTTGCTTTCTGTGGCTGTGCTGGCAGCCTGGCTTGCATGCATCTCTAGAATAGCTGTGTACCTGTATAATAGGAATTTGGGGTGTGAGTTTTGTGTGTGAGCAAATTCTTGGCTGCACCTTTCCCCTTCAAGCTCTTTCTGTGTCACGAGCCCATGAACTTGAAAAGTGCAGCCTCCTCTCTGTGTCTGGCAGCTCAGCTGTGCAGGGAGGGCACACTGCTTGTTTCTCATCACTGGGACCAGTTTTAGAGGTGTTTGTACAGCAAACTGACTCTTTCAGAAGTGGTATTAGTAGTTCAGGGTACATTAGTCTGATTCTGGAAAATATAGATATTCTAAATTAAGGCTATTAAGTGTCCACTGATTCAGTGACTGTGCAGATACGCAGTTAATATTGTATTGTGACACATTCTGAAAATTGCTGTGTTTATTTTTGACCTGGAGAAGATGACTAACTCTTTCATGTATGCATAGTTACGTTTACAAGCAAGCAAAAACTTCCCCAAAATTATCTTTAGACTCCTAGTTCCATGAAAGGAAAAAAATTCAGATTTGTCCCTAAATCTGAGCTGTGTGTGCTGTCAAGCCTTCTTTCTGCTCTGGGTTGATAACGCTGTGTTCAGTGGGGGTTTGGTTTTTAGAGGTTTTATTTATCTCCTCCAGATTTTTGTGGGCAATTTACTGTGTGGGGAGAGGAACGAGAGCAACCCCATTCTGTGTTAGGAAAGGTAGGTGGTACCACAACACAAATTAGAAAGATACTACTGTGGTAGCTTATATTTAGTTAAGTTCTGATTGTTCTTATTTCAATGTCCCAGTAACACTGATGAAATTAGGAGACGACTTGGGTTTGTTTTTTCTTGCTTTTGGCCCCCTAGAGTTGTGATGGCAAAACCTGGTGAGGCAGGTGGTTTATGGAATTGTGTGATGGAATTACGTGGACTAGATTTAAACTTTTGTTCTTGGCTCTGGCCTCTCCTCTGCTGTGCTTTGGAGAAATAATGGCAGCAGTTTCTCCAATTGCTGCATTCAGCCAAGGGGACATTACCAATTCAGTTTTTAAAATGACTGGGCCTGGCATTGTGTGTTGTGGAGTTTTAGCTTCCTCAAAAGCAGTTTCTTTGGATCTGTTAGTCCACTATAAATCCTTCTCAGACCTTTTAAGCTTGCAGCTTATTGCCTGTTTAGACTTCAGTAATGCCCAAAGGGGTGCTACAGTTCATAATTAATTCTCTATTGCTGCCATCGCCAAGCATCAAAATAGAATTTCCAAAGCCATGCGAAATTTTTGTTGGGAATAAGCAGGGATGCTTTGTAATCAGCTTTAAATAGTCCTGTGGTAATTCATCAGACCTTAGACCAGCCTTCCAGTACCAAAAGGGGCTACAAGAGAGCTGGAGAGGGACCTTTTACAGGGGCAGGTATTGATAGGACGAGGGGTGATGGCTTTAAACTGAAAGAGGGCAGGATTAGATTAGCGATCAGGAAGAAATTCTTTGCTGTGGGGGTGGTGAGACACTGGAACCATGATATTTTTATTATATAGTGTTACTTTTAGAAGACTAAGGACATTAAAATACCTGATTCTGATAACATATTTCATCATTTTCATACCTGAATAGGTGACTCCCATAGCTAACTGGAAGATTTTAAATCTTCCAAGATTTTTTTTTCCTAGCCTATGACGTGCAAATCATGTATGATGGAGTCCAGGGAAAAAAAACAAAACTATTTTGTTAACAGCAAAGCAGAAGGTGGAGCAGAAGACAAATTTTCCCCTCTCTTTGAGAAGACTCGTGTTTGGCAGATAGTGGAATTCTTTTTTGTGTGTAATGGGATAAGAGTGTATTGCAAAGACCATAATCTGTGTTATTGGCTGAGCTGAGCCCCATCTGTTAGCGGTGTCAGGGATGTGCAGTAGGCTTGCCCTCTGAACTCATGCACATGGGGAGCAGCACAGAAGGGTTTACAGAAGCAAGTGCAGGCTCTGAAGGCAGTTGCTAAAAGCAAAGGGAGGGATTCAGAACGGAATGCAGTGTTCTCTGCTGACACCCTTTCTAGCTGAGGAAACCCTCTGGCTAAAGAACTTTACAAGATACTGGGTACTTTTTGGTTTCTGCTCATTCATAGTCTGACCTCCTTTCATACAGGTTCACCCTCTGTATATGCTTGTTATCCGGTTGGTTTTTATTGATTGTCTTTATGGCACCTTGTGCTGATCTGGGGAATAATTTAAAATAGTAAACTGAGCTGGTTAGAAGAAAAAATGGGCTTGTGTTGGACTTGACTTCATGGTGGTAAATATGCAGTCAGTGCTAATCAGCCCCATGTCATCATTCACCCCAGCTGTGGGTCAGACACAGGATCTGCTTGTGCACTTGAATTGCCATTGCTTTGCTCCTTGCAGAGGCAGTAAAGGAGTGAGCGTGCTGACACAAGAGCTTACTTCTCCAGGTCTCATTTCCATCCTAGGTGAACTCAAAGAACTTCTGATGGAATGTGATATCTGGGCCTGGATAATTTATGTGAACGAGTTCTCATTCAGATCTGATCTCCTGGCCTTCTGCTTGGTATTTGATTTTCCCCTTTCACTGAGTGCTACAAATTCCTATGGTTGCCACCAATGCAGCCAACTGTTTCTGTCAGTTCAGAAAATTGTTTCAGTAATTACATTCCTGTAGGGACAGAAGAATATTGAAGTTTGGAGCCACTTTTAAGATTTCAGAGTGTGAGTGCGGAGTGTAGGTTCCTCCTGTTTCTATCTATGGATTTTTAAAAGTAACAGCTGACACCCCTGTGTACAATATTTGTGTTCAGAACATTCGTGTGCTTGACTGAATGTCAGAAACATGCACATGGTTAAGGCTTGGACACAAGCTCCATAGATATGAACTATTAATGCATTCAAAAACTGAGTTTGTGGATGTAATCAAATACCTCTTGCTGTACTTACTCTCAGAAACTTTGCCCTTGCACCAAGTCAACATTAGGTGTCCCAAAAATGCATTAGGAAGAGCAAAGCTTGTGTAAAGAGCTAAAATACAAGACAGTGAACCTGTTCAGACAAAAGAAACCATCTTTCTGTTGGGGGGCTGTGTATGAGAGGGGAGAAGGGTTAGGGTGGTTAATTTTATTTTCTGGAAGTGAATAGCACACATTTTTAAGTGCAGCAAGCAGGTATCACTCTGTTTGTGACCTGTTTCCTTGTGAAAGTGACGAGGAGCAGGGATTGGATTGAATCTGTTGCCTGCACTGCTGGCACACAGCGCTGTGTGATGCTGCCCTGCCACGGTGGATAAATAACCCGGTGTGGCAGAGAGAACTGTGCAAATGTTCACGGGTGTGCTTGGCCTTGTCCTGGCTACCTGGGATCTGTCTGGCAGTGGGTATCAGTGCAGCAGCACAGCGGTGATGGGTAATACAGCACTGTAGGAACGGGCTCTTTGTTGATGGAGTGACAAAACTGGCTTTTGTCTTTTCAAAAAAGAAAAGAGCTCAGAAGTCTTTAATTAGGTGAAAAGACATTTCATAGGATTTGGGGGATTTCACTTTAAACTTAAGGATAGCCAACTGGACAGAGGCAAAAAAGTCTTACTTGAGCAATTTACTAGAAAAAGAAGAGAACAAAGAAACTAATTGCTTTTATGAGGTGTTTTACTAAAAGCAAGAACTTTTTGCACTTGGCTTGGTTTTTCTTTATAAAGAGTTTTGTTATCTTGCCTTTTGTTAAACTTTTTTGTTTCCAACACTACCACAGAAGCCACCCTGCTGATTTTATGCCTTCTAAGGTAGCTGAGCTATCTTGGGTGAGAAATAGATCTCTGAGAGCTGATGAGACCTGGCTCGAGGAGACCCCTATTTCACAGCACTCCCCAGCACCTACTGCAGAGCTGCTCTGCACTCTGCAGGGAGGCACAACCACAAATGCCACAGCTCAGCCACTTCGCATTTGTAGCTGGGATGCTTAGATAAGCAGACAGGAAAATAGGTTAATGTGCACCAGGCCAGCCTTGTGCACATCGTGGGGAAAGGACTGCCTTTGGTATCCCCCGTGGAGTAATTCTGATGGCTACTTCACATACCAATGTCAGGTTAAAGATAGAACAGAACAGAGCAGTGCTACTCCTCCCAGAGCATCAGTTCTCCCCTGGAGGGGGCTCAGAGGGATGCTGACCTTGGGCAGGGCAGGTTTGTGCTTCAGGGCAGAGTTAGGGTGTCCTGGGAGGGAGGTGTGCCTTTGGGAGATGCTGGCACAGGCACCAGGAGCAGTGTCAGGTGCTGGGGGCCTGGCAGAGCTGGGTGCTGCATCCTCACTCTGAGAGAAGGGTTTCCTCTGGGCTTCCTTCCCACCTGGGAGTGAAAAGTCACAGTGGAGCATTCACCTCTGTGTATTTATGTGGAAAAGGAGGGCCACAAGGTTTTTATTTCACACTTCCCTATGCAAAAATGCAGAAGGCAATGTTATTTTCTCTCTCTCTGTTTTCTTTTTGGCTGAGGAAGGAGTGTTGTGATGGTTTGCTGAATATGTTCACACAGAGGGCTCCAGGATTTGCAGAGTGCATGCACTTAGAGGGTTCCAGCAGAATTTCTGATGCAATTTCATGACAACTGCAGAAGCTTGACACCTTAAGGCCCTATTTATGCATTTAGATATAGACCACCCCACCTGTCTATAGCTACTTGTTCAGCTCCTAGCTGACTTAATGATTGATGGTATTAGTAACTTGTGTGTAGAAGCATCTTGAAACTCAGTTATGGAATCAAAGCATGCCTCCCAATTATTTTGTTTATCAGGCATTAATAGAGACCAAAAAAACCTATATGGCTGTTCCAGAGCAAGGTGAGATATTTTTGTGTGTTGTTCACTATACTCTTCCCTTACAGAGGTTGGTCCAAGGTTCTCCCTGACACTCAGTAAAACACATGAATAACTTAATGCTGTGTTTGGCAGAGTTTCTTGGCTCAGCCTTTTCTAAGGCAGCACCTGTATGCATCCTTCATGGTGGTCAGGTGTTCTGCAGAACAGTGTCAGTATGAAACTTCTGCCTTTTGTTGTAAGTTTTGTGGATTCTGACCCAGAACTTGATAGGATACATGTTCGTGATGCTATTTGGCTCATTTGAAATCTCAAGCCAATAGAACTACAGCCACTGGCTTCTGAAAACCAGCTGTGTAATTATCTGAGTGTCTCTCTTAGTCCATTAATTTCCAAGATAAATGCAGGAATGACATACATGGTATAGCAGATTTACATTTGCACACAAGATTTAATTTAGAGGTAAATATTGATGCAGATATATCAGAGGGTTTTTTTGCCTTAATAGTTCTAGTGAACAGAGAATGTGAACCACTAGTTTTCAGTTTGATTTGCCCTACTGAAGTAGCAAAGGATGGCAGGGTTTTCCTTGCCTCTCTTCCTAATCATTTGTTATCCAGCTAGTAGGCCAACCCTCATGCAAAATTTATTGAAAGTGTGGGCAAGAGAGAGTTAGTGGGACTTCTACAAAGCCAACTTAGTTAATGACTTTGCCCAACTTCCCTGCTAGGTTTCATGAGGCATTGTAAGGTTGTGATCAGAGCCTCTGGTGAGTTCATGGAAGCCATCACTACGTTAGTTTTAATAACTGTTTCCTCTAAAGAAAAAAACCAAAAAACGCACCTTTGTCATACTAAGAACACCTCATGTTTTCAGTCCAAATTTTCTACATTTCTTTTGGGTTTTGTCTGTTGTAAAATATTTAGCTGGGATATTTTGCCAGTCACAGGGCTGAAATAAGTGTTTCTTTTAATTTTGGAGGAGGAGGTGAAGTCAAGCAGTGTTTTCTTCCTTTTGGCTGATGATTCTAGTATGATTATAATGGTGATTCTGATTTCTTCAGGAAGAATATGCAGAGCAGTGAGCGCTTGTCTCTTTTCTGCCAGGTCTGGGGAATTTAAAATGAAAACTAATAGATTATTTTGAACCTCATGACTAGAAACTAGTATTGGCAACACAATTAGAATGAAGCAAAAAAAGGTAAAATTTACATTAATTATTTAATTACCAAACAGATTTATATTCCCATGGTGAGTCTCTGTTAAGTGTATATGCATTTCCTTTCTATTTTTGTCAACGGAATCCACATTTCTGATATTTCTTACTTGATAAAGTTTAATCTTAAAAAGAGTATTTGTAGTCCCTGTCCTGTGTGAAGAGTTATTTTTGTTTTGCATCTTGTGATATGTTGGGCTTTTTATTTTTTATTATTATTCATAAGGTTTCTCAAGCTTCATTTGCAATGCTCTGGCTTACCCATATTCACTGGTCTGTGGGAGGGGGAGGTGAGGAGAAATTCCCTTTCTTTCAGCTGGGTATTGCCATAGCCAGTAGGTGCTTAGTCATGGGCTGTGCTGATGGCAAGTTTCGTTTGGCACACCCTGGCAGGGGCAGTCCCTGCCCTGCTCTCAGCAGAGCCATCCTCTCCCTGCTGCAATTGCAGATGACTGGGCTTGTTTTACAGCAGTGACACTGTAATGATAACCTTGCCAATGCTCAGGAGAGGTGGAGACAGCTGAGCTTTTTGCTGGTATAGCACGTTTGAAAATTTCACTAAAGATGCTGTGACTTTTGAAGGTTTTGGTCAGTGTCACTTACAAGGCTGTTGTGAACTTCTGTCAGAAAGTGTCAGAGTGGCAGTGAGACTTAGGCCAAAGGTTCTTCCACCAAAATTCTACTTTAATTGCTCTTTCAGTTTCTTTGCCTTTACCTGTTTCTTTTCTCCCCTAAGCCTGTATTCTAGATTATGTTCTTATCACTGTTGACTAAATTTCCAGCAGTAAAATTGTCAGCTTTGAGCTGTGGGATGCACCGGTGAGTGCAGCCTTGCAGGGTTCAGAAAAATAGGGTGTAGGCAAGAAAGGGGATTTGTGTAGGTAGCTGTTGCTAAAATCTGGGTCTTCTGTCTGGGAGTGCAAGGATGTTGTATTTATTGTATTTAACCCCAGAAGTGTCCGTGCCTGTGCAGTCACAGTCTGTCAGAGCTGGGTGCACTCTTCCCCCTCATCACTGTTCCTCACAACATTGGCTATGCTCTTATGGGCACATGTGTAAGAAATGCCAACTGAGTCATTATTGGAGTGGATGTTCTTCCAGCAGGTGTTTTAAAGGCAAAATTTCAAGTCTCTGAACAAAAAGAGACCAAATTGCCAGTCAAGAATTTATAAGAAGGAAATGGGTGAGCCCTTTCTCTTTGACCCAGAGCAGTTCTCTTTCCTGACACCCCTCTGTCCTGCTGCAGGTACATGAAGGCAGTTTGGCAGCCAAACTGCTGCACCAGTCAGGGTTAGTGTGCAGGGACTGCCTTTGAGATGGAGCCTTTCATGTTGCTTCTGCATGAAAAGGCAGGTGGGTTTGATTTTTAACAACACACCACCGTCATGTTGTTTAATCTGCTACAAAATTCAGACATCTGCCTTTCTGAGCAGCTGTAGCAGGTACATGCAGTGCCTCTTCCAGACTCAGGTTTTATTTTGCCTAAACCTATTTTAGATTTAAACTCCACAGAGGTGAGCAGAGGTGCCCAGGGTGTTTCCTCTCCCACTCCAGCGCTTGCAGACCCGCAGTGGTGAAGCCACATCAGCAGTGGCTGTGCTGGACGTCCTTGTTGTGATCCTTGCCCCTGCCTGCCGGGCTCTGCCTTAAGCAGATTTACTCAGCTGACCTTTTAACCTGCTGGAGATGATCAGAGCTCTGCCCTAAGAGCTGCCAGACCAGACAGGGTGGCCCTGCCAGGCAAGGTAAAGGAGCCAGCACCTAAGTGCAGCTGCCCCAGCAGCAAGAATTTGGGCTGGAAGGGGCCTGTGCAAAGCTGTCAACTCCTGTTTTTGGAAAGCAAGGATGCTCTCTGCCTGGTGCTGCGCTGACCTGAAAATACCGAGGTGAACTGTTCATGTCTTGCCATACCCTGCCTGCCAAGATGCCTTGGGTGAATGGGCTCTGCAAAGGTTGATTCACAATTAGTTGATATGCTGGATATTAGGAATCCAATGAAGTGCTGCCTTCTGCACTTTTTTCTAGCAATCTCCCTTAGACTCTGTTTATATATTCATGGGCAACATGTGGGTTGTAGCAGCCAACTCAACATTTGTAACTTCCCGCTGTCCCAGATGAAGCAGCACACATTCAGTGGGTCAGAAGCCCCTTTTTATCCTGTTTTTTGTCCCTTTGGATTGGTTTCTTTTTGGATCCTTCATTTGCATGAAGGTTTAAGGCGCTTGATTGGCCCATTACAGTTCTGTCCACTTTACTTAGGTGTATTGAGTACCCTATTTCTTATAACTACCCTTTTAACCCCTTTTACAATATAATAACCAAACTAACAGTACATGCTTAGCAATCTAGCAGCTATTTTACAACAGTTTTTAACCTATTTTTAACAAACTTGTACCTCTCTGCAATTTTTTTAGTCTTTTATGCCAACCCATGGCATCTTTTTTTCCAGTGAAGAAAAGAGGATTCTAGCACTAATAGCTTGTCCTGTCAATCACAGAAAGCTGGGAATAAACTATTCTGGATGTCGTTGACTTATGCATTGGGGTATCTGGTAAGCAAATCCTTGGTTACCAAGGCTTTTGAGGTTTTTCTGTGTGTTACCTTGTGCTGCTCCCCCAGGCAGGGCACTGGTTGTGCTCTCTGGTAGGATTGGTGGTCAGCAAAGGGCAGAGGTGGAAGAGCCCCTGCTGTGTGTGGTGGAGGGAGGCAGAATTCTGATCATGGAGAACAGATAAACCATCAAATGAAATGCAGAAAAAGTTTCTCCTGTGGAAGGCTCCGCGTCATTAGTGGCAGCAGGAGCGCTGGAATATGTGCTCCCAAGCCAAATCACTGTAATGTTGCCTGGATCTGTGTGTGTGTGGTTTCAAACAGGCAGTTTGAGGTAGCAGGTTAATCTGCCTAGAGAGGAGCCCATTTCCCGCAGGCACAGCCTGCTCTGTATGATGGGCCCAGTTTGGAAGGAATTGCCTGAAGTTGATAGCATCCGTGGAGCAGTTGTGCTCAGTCTGGCTTTGGTGGGAACAGGAGGGCTGAGAGCCCTGCCCAGCTGCACCAGGAGCAGCACCAAGGGGACAGGGGTGTTCCCAGCCTGTGCTGGGATAGTCTGTGCTGCACACAGGAGGTGCTGGAGGATTTGAACTTGATGTGCTTCATGGTGCTCTGCGCTGGCAGCAATGAGGGCAGGGGTAAAACCTCTCATGTTGTACCTTAAGGAAATGGGCTGACTCAGTGACTGTTGCAGTCACTTCCAGACTTCCTTTCATAAGGTTTTCTGATTTAGAAATGCATTATGGAAATACCTGGCATATGAGCTTTTTTTTTTGTTTTTTGTTTTTTTTACTCTGGTTACTGATGTGAGCGTTTTCTTTGAAGTAGTATATACCTGTGGTGTAACTTGCACACAAAATAAAGCACTGTTTCTTGAAAATTTTGTTTCTAGAGCTGATATTAATATCCTTTAATCTTCACCTGAGATTTAGTTTTTCTGTTGACTCAATTTTTTTTTTCCCCTTGGTGCGGGTGAGCTCACAGTATGTAAATTGTATCCTTTTGGACCTGGTGTGCCAACTGTCCCAAACTTTTTTTTATGCAGTATATCACTGACTTGTTCTCTTTGGTACTGCAAGTAGCAGTACCAAGCAATTGTTGGGGAGGATAAAATATATTTAAAAAATCCCTATCTGGGTAGAAAAGCTGAGTTTTTGTGCTGTTTTCATGTGTTTGTGACCTCAGAGCCCGTGTAGTGAGCTCTAAGGATGTCCTTCTTTTGAAAGACACTGCAACAAAGCCTGTTCTGTGCATATGGCTTTTGGGGCACTGCTCGTGTTGGTATTTAATCATACTGGGAATACAGTATTAGGGCATTAGCCAACTCCTTATTCCTGGTAAACTAAACCTTGATAACTGGAGCATAGATAAAGATCTGGTTACACATTTCAGTGAAATAAAAGCAATACTGTTTACCTGCATGCAGAAGAGAGGGAGAAATCTGTACTAATATAGAAACAGAATGAAGTCTGAGCCAACATAAGGTCTTGGGCTCAGTAACAAAATGTTTAAAAAAAAATCATATTTGTAAAGTGGAGAACTAAACAGTGTTTCTTATGTGTGGATAGTTTAGATTCACACATTTTTCCCTCCATCCTTTCTTTGAAGGTCAGTTCTCTGTTCTCCTTCTTGGTCTCTATAAATTGGGGAATACTAAAGCTCTTTGAACTATATATTAAGGAACTGTAATAAAGAAACATCTTCGGTGTCTTCAGTTGGTCTGCTTTGTGTAGGTACATTGGATGAATGGATTCTGTGTTTCCTGATCAGCAGTTGGATAAGAACTTTCAATGTTCTGACCATCCCCATTCCCCAGTCCCTGCTCTTGGCAGAGCAGGCACAGTGAGGGAGGAATGTGATGCCCAGGGGATCAGCTAAAGCAAAACCAACTTGACCCAAGACGTTTTCTGCGAACCACTTGCCTTCCTAAATTGTTGTTTTCTCTAACAAAGCCAGTTCTAATCAGCACCTTGGGTACTGGGCACTCTGTGAACCCAGAACCAGTTAATCCCTTCCCTTTTTGAAAATTACAGGCTCTTTGAGAGTTGGGGCACCAAAGCAGCTTTAGCTCTGTCTTCCTGTAGCTGTAGGGAGAAATGTGATGCCTCTTATCTCCTCTGCCCTGAAAACACCACGCTCAAGTGAGCACCGTGCAGTCACACATGGCAGCATTTCAGGATCCCCAGTCAGCTGTGGCTGCTCCACATAACCTCATGGCAATAAATGGGAATGAAGTGGCAGTGCTGCCTCAAAACTTCCTGGGTCTGTGTGGCATACTTGTGATGTTTCTGCACTTACACAGGCCCAGCTCTTTAAATGCCCTGTTCACGTTGCCTGTCAGGTATGTGTGTTGATGCTGGCCACAGATGCATGCTTTCACTGAGAGATTTTGGCTCTTCTGTGCAGTAAAAGGAATGTTAGGACTAGATGACAGTAAGAAAAGGAACCTTTTAGAAAACAATCCACATTGTCCGTTGCCTTGTCACTTCAAAAGTGCATTCTTGCATTCTACAATGTCTGCCCACTTACATGCAGTGAAATACAGGTGCATGATAAAGTAAGTTTTCCAAATGAATGGATGACTAATGAAGAGCATGATGATAACATCTACATATTACAGCACAGGTCATTCAGTTGGGGAGGTGACTGGAAGCAAATGGCCATTGTTGCATAAAAACTTCAATAGAGAAGGTGCAACCTCTGACCTTCAATACAGATAGGACTTATGTAGAGAAAATCTTTAGGCAGTGTGATGAACAATTACGATTAAGAAGTGGTTTTTTTGGTATTTCACAGTTTCCAGTAAACTTTGCTGTGCTGGAGAAGATGAATCATAATGTAATCATGACTGTATCTCAGCTTGCCTTGTGAAAACAGTGATGCATTTGCCATCCCTCCTGTTGCTGGTTAATGATGTTCTGCCCTCAGAGTTGTTTTTTTTTTTAATTTCTTGATAGGACTACTTCCTAGCATATTACTCCCATGGGTCTCTTTTTTGTTTTTTCTTTTTCTGGTGGATCTCCCAAAACTAATATTTTAGGATGTATTTTATAGCTTGACCAGGAGGATTTTTCTGCAGCAGAAATGGATTATGTTTTTGTAACTCTCTTGGCATCTTCATTTGGGTTTTTTTTATACTTTGTTTTTCTTCATTTTTCGGGAAGTCTGGGCAGAGGGAGGGTAGAAATTGTCCTGCACATTTTCTTCCAAAAATACTGTTTCTACTTTCAGAAACTATGTCTTTTCCAATCTCTTATGGTAACTGTGGGTCCAGTTTACAAGGACAAAAAACATAGAACAGATACAAAACTAACACAGTAGCTTTCTTTCTGTTTTTGTCTTTTTATGTAAATACTCCTTGGAGCAGAGTTTTGTGTTTAACATAATCTTCTGGTTTCCCATCACCCTCTGGCTGACTTGTGTGGATGCAGCTTCTCAGTTCTCCACTGCCATTCAATGGCTGGTTTTTGGTGTTTGTTTTTTGGAATTGGCATTTCTGTACCCAAGGAACCTCATTTATAACTCAAAACTGCTTTTGGGCATCTTTGATTCTTTAACTATGAGGTTTCCATGGATTTCAGTGTGACTGATAACATTAATGCCCCAGTAAAACACAGGAAGAACTGTGTAATACCTTGTGTTGAAAAAAGAATAAAATTACAGTAATGGAAAATGGAATGTGTTGATTCCTAAAAATGTGTGTGTACGCATATGAAATATTGCCCAGAATGTTTCATTTCTTTGATCATTGGCAAAGCAATCCTGTCTGTGTTTTCAGTGGATTAATCCTCGCTACTGATCTGGAAGTCTGATGTCTACAGATGAGGGCAGCTCTGCCAAATGAATTACTGTGGACTGGAGCCCTCAGGGTCTTGCAGCCCCAGTGCCAGCTGTTTATTCCTCTTGGGTAATTGCCACAGCCCCAGTAACCAGAGGGACACATCCTGGAGAGCAGAGATCTACAGATCCATGCTTGGAGAGATGATCTGAAATACACTCCTGAGAGCTTTTGGCAGAAATCTATGAAAACTAATGCTGGTGCTGTTCTTTCTGCCCCAAGACATAACCTGGAGTGTTTGCTTCAGCACAGCCATAATTTCATATTTTTGCTTCAAAAGACCCTGAACAAATATTAATTTCCTTTCTCACAGAAATCCTGAGGAGAAACAAAGGACAGCCTTGCTTTGGCATCCAGTGTTCTCTGAGGGCCCTTTCTGGTGTCTCCAGCAGATATTTTTGGGCAGCTCTCAGAGAAGCAGCATTGCTGCTCTTTTTTGCTTTCTGGGTTGGGGGAGATCAGTGAGGGGACAGACAGGTGTATATGGGCATCAGGTGGCTTCAAGGATTCCAGGCTGGTGACACTCTTTGTCCCTTGCTCCCTGCTGGGGTCCACCAGAAATGAGGTGGCCCCTCCTGGGCTCTGGCAGTGTCACGTTGCTGTGTCAGCTCATGGCCTGTCATGCTGCCCCATCCTTCTGCATTATTCCTATTCTCCAAGTGCCATAAACCAGCATCATTTCTGTGATTGCTGACTAAGAGAGTCTGCTTTTTACTGCTTCATGTGTTTGTTTTCTTTTGTGGTGCATTTACCTCTGTAATTATGTCCCCATGCATAAAGGGAATGCTGTAGTAGAGGAACTGCTGCCGAATGTGGCTCAGTTTTGTTGGTATAACTTTATATATAGCAGAGATTTTGCTGACAGGGCTCTGTCAGCTGCAGGGTATGCTTTTATTTGTCTTCCTCATGGTCACAGTTGTGCCATCAAAGCTTTGCCTGTGACCTGAGGGTGAGGAACAGAGAGGAGGACACAGGGCTGTGAGAGAAGTGGGATGTTGAAGTTCCCACTGGCAGCTGGGCAGGAGTGGTGCCAGAGTTCCCTCTCCATCATCCTCTTGTGTCATCCATGCCTGCTCAGTGTGTCTGGCCCTGCCATCTCCCTGCTGCTGTGATTTTGGGAATGGAAAATAGGGTATTACTTGCTCTCCAAGTTAGTCTGGCTCAATGTTCCAAACATCCTTTTGAAAGTAAAAAATCTTGTGCTGATCAAAGGACAACCAGCACTGCCTATTCTGCGATTACTATCTATGTTCTAGCTTGTGAGCTTGAAATTATAAGTGTCACTGTAGAGAAAGAAAGGCAGGAGTTTCAAAGAGCTTAAATTGTTTTCACTGAGACTACATCCATAACATCTTTCTAGCTTAAATAACAGGTGCTTTTTCTTAAGAGTATGCTTTCTTTTTCTTAAGAGGTAGGCTGATGTTACCCTTCTGGTATACTGTCTTCCTTTGTTCTTGTGATCCTAACCTAGGAAAACATCAGCATAAACTTTCTACTGTTGTTTATATTGTGTTTCTCATCTACTACAACAGAGCTGAAAAATGTTCTTCCTCATAACCAGTCTAAACAAGAGTCAGGTTTTAATATCTTGTTTATGCATAGCATTAACCCCAAATGACTGTGGTAGAATCATCTACAGTTACCTTTGAAGATGTAAACTATATGGAAACTTGGGACTTTGCAGCAGAGCTTTTAGCAGGCCTGTAAAAAACAATTTTTAAGTACTTACTGTAACCTGCACAGAATAAGAATTGAGCTAGAGACATTTCTCCTTAAAACCATTGGACTTGAAGGTTTAGAGTTATAATTTCCACTGGTGTATCTACAACAACATTGCTTTAAAATAAAAAATAAAAAGAAAATTTCTTTATTTTAGAATTCATTCTTCAGAAATTATGGTATGACTGATAAGTAGATGAGTAGTTTGAGTATAAGCTGCATACAAAATGATGTATTGTCGTTCATTTGAAAAATCTGTGCCTTTGCTTTGCAAAATGAGTATCTGAG
This sequence comes from Camarhynchus parvulus, assembly GCF_901933205.1. Classification (NCBI taxonomy): domain Eukaryota; kingdom Metazoa; phylum Chordata; class Aves; order Passeriformes; family Thraupidae; genus Camarhynchus; species Camarhynchus parvulus. The sequence goes on along the minus strand of NC_044575.1, from coordinate 6,062,794 downwards.
GGTTTTAGTGATGTTTACAGGACAGAGCTTCTTGTGCAGGCATCAGAACAGTGAGAGGCCTGTGGCTGCCAGTCCTCTGTGGGATTTATCTGAAAGCTGGCGAGTGCTGTGTCCTTGTGCCCAGCAGAGGGTCTGGGGGTGCACATGTGGCCCCTGGGGCAGCCTCCCACGCTTTCCCCCTGCCAGCACCGTGCGTTTCTGTGAGTGGGGACACATGCAAGCTGCTGTCTGCCTTACGGGGCTGATCTCACTTTGCTTGTCCTTGTCTTAGTGCAGTCCCACAGCAAAGCTCAGATTGGTAACATCAAGAAACAAACCCGACTATTTTTAAAGCTTCCAGCTTTAAAATGTGTGGAATGTGACTCAGTCTGTGTTGTGGCAGATAAAACCCTACAGATAGGTCATTTTATTTTATGCTTCCTGTGAACAAATCTAAAATACCCAGTGCCAAGCCGTAGTGCTCTTGTGCACATTTCCAGCTCTTTCCACATTTCCAAACTTTAGCTGTGTTTAATCGTGGGTGCTCCCAGCTGCAGCAGGTTAAACGGGCACAGCAGCACTTGCTGCAAGGCCTGTGTTTGAAATGTCTCATATAACCACTGCAAAACGAGCTGATAGCGCACATGGTAACCTTGTAAGTTCACAGGCACACAGTGTCTCAGCAGGAGCTGTTTGGAATTCCATACTTGGCCCGAAAAGTTATTTTGCAGGGGTTCCGTGGAAGTTGGCTTTTTATAAAAATACAGAAGAGTAATCTGGCTGATTAGAGAGACAGTTTGTCAGGCTTTGTTCAGAGGCAGCTTCCCTTCACTGATGTTTGGTTTGTGGTAGGACTGTGCATCTGAAGGAATGGGTTGTCTGTTTGTAGCCAGCACAAAACTAGTATTTCAGGCCAACATGCTTTTAACTACTTTTATAAGCAAAGCAAATGAGAGCTTCACTTGTTACCAGAATTACATACAATTCTTTTTTCCTTTTATGTCATTTTTAGGACAACATGCAAAGAAACCAAACCACCAAAAAGCTGTGTTTCCTCCAGATAGAAATGTTTACATTTAAAATGGTCTCCACACAAACAAAGTGCATCACAATAGAAACTAAACTGAAAGACTCAGGAAGTTTTGTAACAGAGCCAGTTTCACTTGCAAACTTCACATTTTATGATGGTATTGATCTCTTAGACAGTAAGCTGCATACAAAATGATGTATTGTCAGGGAAAGGGGCAGCAGAAATATTCTACTTTAAACTGATGATGAGAAAGGGCTGGAGTAGATGACTGCTGTGATTGCTGCAGTCGTTGTTGTTTCTAACCTTAAGCCAACAATAAATGTATTGTATCCTGCATGCCAAACTGGAGTCTCAATAAAAGAATTTATTCTTGGTAAACATGGCAGAATTAGGGTTGGATTGAAAGTGGAATCAGGATTAGTGGTATTGAGTGCTGGGAATTGAATCCTTTTTTGATCTCCCCAAGGAACATGTTCTCAAGTATTAGAAGCAGTGCATTAAGGGACTAAGGAAGAACTTAAGTGCTTCAATTTTGAATTAAATTAGGGTTGTTCTCATTCCAGTGGGACACATAAGCCAAAAGAGGGTTTGAATTTTTGTTGGTAGTACCTTGAGACCTTGCTGACAAGCAATTTGCATGGTGCTGCTGTCAAAAAGTTATGTTATTTTCCTGTAATGACTGATATATGTCAGCTTTACTGCTTGCTCAGCTTGCTGCCGAGAGACTCCATGTGCAGATGTAAACCAGCTCCATACATCCATCTTACTAGAGATGCTTAGTGGAATTGCCCTGACAGTGGAGCTGCTTTTTTCAGTATTCTCAAGATCGTGTGCAGTAGCAGAGCTTGTTTTGCTGACAGGAAATATCAGCCAGGACTGGAGCCATTAGTTTTCCTATGGATACATGTGTGCATGTGCCATTGCTGTAACTTCTGCTTTCTCCCTGCCTCTTTTGCCCTGCTTTCCTTTTAGTTGTAACAAGATCTTCACTTTCTTCTTGGGCAGCCACCAGGCATGAGCAGCACTTCTCAGCTTTCCTTATCTGACATTCCTGTTGGCCCTGGCTGGAGGCACAAAGGAGGCAGGAATAACTTCTGACGGTGGAGGGGCCATTGGAATGGAACCCTTCTTCTTCCCAGTGTACTTTGTGTCCTCCAGAGATTCCTGCAATGCCATGGGAAGCTGTGTGCAAGGCCAAGTTCTTGTGTATGCTTAATGCATCATGCAGGGGACCTAAAATGGCAATTCTTGTGTCTAACCCACAGATGCTTCAGTTCTGACTTAAAAGAACTGTTTGTGCAGCCTATTTCTTGCTCTCTCATTCTTTTCCTTTCACTGACCCAAATTTTTATTGGGCTCTGCATCACTTCAGTGAAGTTTAAAATAAAATGCATTTTATTTTTGGATTGTGCTACTAGAGGAAGTTTAAAAGTTACTTTAAAAAGCATGGTTTGCAGTTTCAGCATCAATACTCACCTTGATGAGATTTTTGGCTCTATATTTCATCCCTAGAGTGATCTATATGATGAAGGAAGTAAAAGGATAAATTATAATACTCTAAGAACTCAAGTACTTTGCCAAACACTGTTAATTTTTCTGCTACAGGTAAGCAGTTAATGCATTGCCTCTTAAGTCTTTGAGACATTTACAGAACAGGAAACTTATAATTATAGGCAAGAATGACCCTGTTGAACTCCTTATCCTTATTGCATTGCTTCTAGTGAGTTATATGCAATACTGCAGTGAAATACCAGTGACTCCTCAGAAAGAAATGCATACTTTTCCATCAGCTGCATATACTTAGAGCACCATCTTCAGCTCTGTCATCTGTCAACACAGTGTTCATGCCAAAATAAAAAAAAAGGAGAAATTAAGTGGTGTTTCCAGCAATCCAGAAACCTTAGTAACCAGAGTCTCCTGTCTCATCCTGCTTTTTTGACCACAAAATGTTACGTTTTTGGAGAATATGACCTCTGACACAGCAAGGAGAAATGCTTCACTAGTGAGCAAATGTCTACTGAGATGCCACTCCTCAGTTTTTCAGTATGGGCAAGAAGGGAGTGTGTTGGAAGTTCCTGAGGAGAAGATTTTGTGCCCAGAAAAAATAGTCTCAGTGGTGTTGGAGAAGGGAGGTTTTATGGCTGGAGATAGTCCTGCCTGTCCTCCCCAGTGGAAAGGCAGAAGAAGGCTAGGCCAGGCTTGTGTGTGTGCAGCACCTACTTCCACTCCATGCTAAAAATGATTTTGTCCCTTCCCTTTGCCTGCAGTGGGTCCTGCCTTGTCCCTGCTGTTATCAGCACTACCTCATGCTTGCTTTTCTTCTTTGCTTGGTTCAGATACTGCTCTCCTCTCTTAGCACTGCTCTTCCCCCACTTCTCTGCTGGATGGCAACAGCTGAGGCCATAAAACTCCAGTCTCTGGGAGCAGAAAAAGGCACTGAGTTAAGAGCTGGTGATCACATGCTCTAACCAGTTATGCCAAGAGTTACCTTTCAAAGATATTTGTGTTTTACGGACGCAACCGTCTTGGGGTGAGCTAATAAAGCAGTGGAGAGGAAGCACTGTTTCATAGCTGTGGTGTCAGCAAAGCCTCTGGTAGGTGTGAGGGAGGCAGCAGAACGTGAGTTTCTGGTGACAGAGTATTGTATTTGGAGTGTGCCCCGTGGCAGGAAGGAATGATGAATCTGACTCCATGTTCTCAGAAGGCTAATTTATTATTTTATGATACTATATTATATTAAAAAATATTATACTAAACTATACTAAAGAATACAGAAAGGATACTTACAGAAAGCTAAAAAGATAATAATGAAAACTCGTGACTCTTTCCAGAGCCCCGACACAGCTTGGCACTGATTGGCCAAAGAGTCAAAACAACTCACAGCAGAATCCAATGAAACAATCGCCTGTGGGGAAGCGATATCCAAACACATTCCACATGTGGGCACAGCAGAGGACAAGCAAATGAGATAAGAATTTGTTTTCCTTTTTCTCTGAGGCTTCTCAGCTTCCCAGGCAAAGATCCTGGGTGAAGGGGTTTTTCAGAGAATGTGAATGGCACAGCAGAGGAGAGCATGTGTGGCTGCTGCTCGCTCCCTCAGCAATGTGGCCTCAGTGGGGTGTGCTGCTCCCTGAGAAGCCACTTGGAATTATTTTGAGAGAAAAGGAAAATGAATACTTCTCTATTAGAGAAATATCTCAGGCAAGTATAGATGTTGGGTAAAGTAAGTGTTCAGCCTTGATTTTAATTATTTTTTTAAGTGGGCCTCAAATCCTGAGGCGTGTGCACACCGAGCCGTTCAAGCCTCATGAAACACACCTTGTGCTGTGTTTCATGGTTGATCCCTGCCTTTCCTGTGGAACTTTTGGATCTGTTGGTCCTTTTTGGACCGACCTAAACCCTTTGTGTGCTCTGCATTCCCAAAGGCGGCCCCATTGAGGGGAAGGCCAGGCCTCCCTCGTACCTGTGTGGTATTTTTATGGTCCTCCGTGGCAGGAAGGAAATGATGAATCTGACTCCATGTTCTTAGAAGGCTAATTTATTATTTTGTGGTATTATATTATGTTGAAGAATACTAAACTATACTAAAGAATAGTGAAGGGATACTTACAGAAGACTTAACAAGATACTAGTGATAAAACGACTCTCGCCAGAGTCCTGACACAGCTGGACCATGATTGGTCATTAACTAAAAACAATTCGCATGTTGGATAAGCAATCTCCAGCCACATTCTAAAGCAGCAAAACACATGAGTAGCAAATCAGATAAGTATTGTTTTCATTTTTCTCCGAGGCTTCTCAGCTTCCCAGGAGAAGAAGTCCTAACAAAGAGGATTTTTCAAAAAATATGATGGTAACACACCTGCCCTGGGCTGGCAAAGGCAGGCTCCCTCCTGCTGACACACAGCTCTTGGGGCTTTGATCATTAATCATTGAGTGCTTCAACCCGGGAAAGTGCCCCAGGAATGCAATGGGAGTTCATGGCACTCAGCTGCTTGAAAAATTAGATCTTCTGAAAGGCGGGGCATGTAAAGCGTTTGTGCTTTTACCTCACAAAGCTCTGTAGAAGAGGGCATGAAACGCACTATAAATGAAGTATTCAGAGGGGAAAACAAAAATTTCCTGATTGTTCTTGGCACCAAACATTTAATCATGACATTTGGTCTTAGAAAATGTACAAACTCTCAACATTGCCAATTCATTTTACCCACAAACCCACAACAGACTGATGATGTGCATACAAAGGTTATTTATTTTGAGCACAGACAGGGAATGTGAGTATTCCAAATGCTTCCTTATATCTCCCTGTGGGATCTCTTTAATAAGTTGCATAATATTTTTCTGTATTAGAGGATGGTAAGACAGACATGGTGGGGCTCTTCTTTGCTTAAATACGCTGGTTATGTTTTCTTTTTTTTTCTTTGAAGGAAATGCAAGCAGAGAATGAATAGTTTGTGAACAGTGTTAGACTGAGAAGCATGACTTCAAAGGCCTTTCTAACAATTTATTCTGAAACTATCAGCCAACAGATGACGTTCCAAGTAAAATAACTAATTATGTGGGAAGTTAGGCAAGAGTTGATTTAGTTTTTGGTTTCTTGGACTGGCAGATAATTCTTTAATAGTAAGAAAAAGAATACATGACTTAAATTTCTGAACTTGAGTCCAGGTAAACCTTCTTCTGAGGACAAGTTTATACATAACCTGTAACAATATTCTTGGAAAATGTGAAAGCCACTTGGATACTTTCTGTGGACCTTGGCTGACTCTAAGATGCTCCCCATTGATGAAGAACAAGGTTAAAGAAGGATAAGGGAGTGCCGCAATGAAAGTATTTTAGTTCTTTGAAACTTGTGTTAATTTAGAATAGCATTGCTCTTGCAGAATGTAAGGGTATTTATCTGGAATATCAGGCACAGTCTGACAGTAATCATGTTACTAGGAAAAGCCAGTGGGGCTTAACAGGCCAAACATCATTACTTTATATCATCAGCACATGACAAGGTGAGACTCCAAACACATAACTTCAGCACGGAACATGTGGAGACGTGGAGATAAAATTCCTTTCTATGCGCTAGAGCACCAAACCCTTTCTCATTTTGGCAAGAGTTTTAGAAAAGGGGGGCTCTCTGTGATGACTTGTTTTCTGGTTCCTTTAGTTCTGGTGTAACTCGTGATGATGTTTCTGCTTAGCCTGTTATGTACATTCGCTTGTGGCAAATGATTGTGCCAATTCTAAATTGCTCTGGGTAAGCTGCACCCTTGGCCCTAACTTGTGCAACAGCAAAAAAAAAAAAATCCATCAAACCATGTTGACTTTTGGCTGCAGGTTTCCATGAATTCTTAAGACCAAAATATCACTTGCTTTTATATAAATTCTGCTTGGGGAAAAAAATCTGGACTTCTGGGGTTTGTACATCAGTTATCTAGGACTGAACAAAAAAAAAATTTAAATCATCAAGCTTTCAGTGAAGCTGGTTCTTCTTGTAGCAGTAGGCTTGAGTTAGCAGGGTTTTTATAACAGTCTTTGTGAGTATAAGTCATGACAGCATGAATGTTTTATGTTTGTTTGTGACACTACAGTATCACTACTAACTTTTTGTGCCTGCTTGTCTAGTGTAAGAGCCTGAATGACGGATGTGGGACTCCAGGGGCTCTCCAAAATGCAGTTTATTGTATCCATTGTTACAGCAGTCCAGGGTCATGGGGGACAGAGCTGTGCCTACAGCTGTCAGCTCCAGCTGCACCCTTAGTTTAGGTTACAATGCATTCTATACTTTTCTTTGCTGAGCATCTTAATACAGTAGAACCAATCTATACCTTAACTTTTATCTATAGTCTATCATAACTACTATAATTACCATATTCATGTTACTGTTCTCCAATCACTAAAAGTTAGTACATTACAGTTTAAGCTAGAAGATGCTTTTCAGTTTTCTTGCAGTGGGAAATTCTGAGGCCCTTTTTCTACTGCAGCATTTGCTGCCTTGTGTGCCTGTGCTATCTTTCTGCTTGGTAACAACATCTTCTTGTTTGAGGTGGGTTTATCCTTTGCTCTAAGCTGTAAAAACCCCTTCTAACTAACACACCCTTTGCCTCCTTGGTTAGCCAGTAAGAGTGGCTCAGCAATTCTTTTCTTCTATATCAAAACTTGCTTCCATCTCTATTCTTTCATCAGACTCTACATTTAAAAATCTTTCTGCTAAGCATACATACCTGTGAGACTTTCTTGTCAAACTTTCATCCTTCCCAACAGGCTAGTCACTGTATGCTGGGATTTTATGTTCATATTGTACGTGCAGTTTGTGGATTTAATTTTATCATGCGGAACTTGCTTGGATATGACCTGTGTTTGTCTTTTCTAGGAATAACATGCATGGAAGTACTTGCAATTGTTGATCACCTGTACCCCAGCACGAGAGCTCCAGCTTAATCATTCTCTGCTCTCAGAACATGGAGGAAAATGATGATGAAAAATACAATCAAGCTGGCCAGATATTTGAAAACTTTGTACAAGCATCAACATGCAAAGGCACCATTCAGGCCTTCAATATTCTCACTCGCCAACTTGACTTAGATCCTTTGGACAACAGAAACTTTTACACCAAACTGAAATCAAGAGTGACCACATGGAAGGCCAAAGCTTTGTGGAACAAGCTTGATAAGAGAGCAAGTCACAAAGAGTATAAACGTGGGAAGTCTTGTATGAACACTAAGGTAAGTAGAATTCAGTTTTGGATTTCATAACTTGGGAATTTTTAAACTCGTTTTTCTGCAGTAGCAAGGTTTCTACCATCACATACAGTGTGTCTGTTCAGTAACCCTTCCTTTAATATGCTGAAACTGGTTATCGACTGTTTTGGACAAATTTTAAAGTGTTTTTCTTCTGAAAGTTCTGTGGAAACTCACAATATATGAGTGAGCCTTAAATCATCCCGTTTTACAGTCTGTCTCAGACTTTGTCATTTTTATACCTCATCACCAAATAGGTGTAAGATGCAAACTTCTGAAGAAATAGGCTGCATTCATTACAGACTCTCAAGAACTACTTGCTTTATTAAACATGGGTTTGCAAGGTACAAACTAACATATTCAGGCTCCTCAGCTTGGTGCATGCTGTGAGAGACCAGGGCTGGCCAAGTGTGTTTCAGCAGCAGTTCCTAAGCTGCTCTCTGAAGGTGCTGCTTGGAGGTCTGGGGATCTGTCTCTGTCATCTGGCATTGGCTCCAGTTGCTGTACAACAGCAGAAGACAGTCTTGCTCTATTTGTGGATTGAAGGCCTTCCCTGGTAGTGTTTTTTTCACAAGCAGAATATGAGTAATTGCTCTGTGGTGGTTACTGAGGGAGATGGTCTGCTTGGTTGTGGAGAGGACAGGAAATTATCTTTTCACAGATCATGCACTACATGTTTTGGTAGAGTGCACCGATGAGCACTCTAAATCTTGCTGACGTAAATCTTGCTAACAAAACTGTACAAAATACTCCTGCCAGTTGTTTCATCTCGCTGTCACAGAATATTTCTACTAGCTTTGTCCCAAGAGCAATTCATTCATTTACTGCCAAGTGATGGCTAAATGTTGCCCCAAGAAGGGTAACTTTTAAGAAACTACTTGACTATATAGAGGTAGAACAGAGAGGGGCATACTGGGGTATAACTAGACACCAAAATGTGAAGGGTTTTTTAATTAAAACTATCACTGAAGTGTTCTTTCATTGACTCAGTAGATAGGTAGTGTTGAAAGTCTCTTCCTTCTGGTTTGCATCATTGACTGAAACGTCTCAAAAGCGTGAGAAGAACACCAAGTTATCTTCAGTACATAGAGAGTCCTCTGGTTTTACTCACTTTTCATAAGCTCTCAATGATTATTAATGTTTTTTAAGGTCATAAGGGTCCTTAATATAGTTTTATATAGTAAAGGAGTGTCATCACAGCTATTTAGACTGTGTTCCTGGCAGGCTCTGGTTTTCTCCTCTCCTTTTTCCCTTTATTTCCCTTTTTGACCTGTGCTTCCTTCCTCCCTTTTTGTTCTTTGGAAAAGTCCTTGAACATATGTCATGGAGCATCGTTGTGATGAAAACAGACAGGAAAGGGAAGGAATGAGAAAGTGTCTGATGATTAACAAATTTTAGGAAATATTCCACATGCACCTCACCATACACATACAGCCCCAGGTCCAAATTTCTGTGTTGGTAAGTTTGGGGAAGTGTTTGCAACACAAAAAAGCAGTTTTAAGACCCATCTGAAATGTAAAAGCTAAGTCTTCTCTTAAGTGGTGACCTTACAAAGCCAAGGCTTTGTTCTGCAAACTTCCTAAGCAAAGTGATTAATATTTATTTTGTGAGAAGATTTTGTGGAAATGGGTTGGTGCATAAAATATATAGGCTGTGTAATGCTTTACAAGGTTGCCAAGGAGGAAGCTAATCAACACCTTCCACAGTGTTGAAAGTAAGGTATTACTGCCCCTTGAGATGAAGGGTTTATTTTTAGTGGCATGGTGTAAGTATTTGCAGAAATTAATGGACATTTCTATGATGTACATACGACCAATGTGCAAATGGCTGTAGAATGTCTGCATGTCAAGGGTGTGGGTACAGATATTCTGTGAAATACTTGGAGATGTTCACCATGAGCCTGGCCCGTGCCCAGACCTGCACTTCGGCGTGTCATTGCTGATTTAACGAGAGAAACATGAATCTTCAAATTGCTGGCAATGAGAGCAGCAGCCACAGTCAGCGGGCTCGGTGGGGATATCTACCAAACATTCCTGGGGTGTGAATCACAGGCTGCTGCAGAGCCTATCTGTGCCTGGCCCTGCAGGAGGGGAGGCTGCTGTGCTGGGAGAGGAGCATGGACCCTGACTGTGGTGGTGGGCTCCGACAGCCCCACTCACAGATAAGGGTTTCTCAGAAATGCTGACAGCCCAGCCAGTGCAGAGAGGTTAGGCTGCAGCATGCACAGCACCCTTACCTCCAGTGCAGCTGGTGATTTTAGCTTTGGGTCTTACTCTGTGCTGTTTGCAGTGGTGGAACAGGAGCTCACAGCTGCGTGCTGGCAGCCATGCCCAGTGCTCACCTCCATGGGCTGCTCAAGGCTGGGACTGCTTGAGGCACATCTGCCCAAAGTAAAAACCCTGCTTTAACAAATAGGATCACAACTTGAGCAATGAGCTAAGTGGATTTTTGTAGTTGCAGCTCTGTAAACAGAGCCAAGGTTGCTAGTAGGCATCACTTTAAAAAAAAATACATGACTTCAAGGCTTTAAAAGAGGTTGTGGCCTTGAATGCTGGAGATGAGCCTGCAGCTCATGGTTCTTAGATATGGCTTTGCAATCTTCCCAATCTTTGGAGGAGACAGAGAAGATACATTTGGGTTCTAAATGACTCATAGGAGGTTTGTTGGTGTTTGTTTTTTTCTTGTTGTTGTTGTTTTTGGGGTTTTTTTTGTTTGGTTGGTTGGTTTTGGGGGTTTTTTTGGATTTTTTTGTGTTTTTTGTTTGTTTGTTTGTTTGTTTGGGTTTTTTTTGGTTTTGGTTTTTTTTAAACAAAATGAAAATCTGCTGCCTCATCCCAAAACTGCTGGGTTTTGGGGTTTTTTTGCATGGTGTTTAAGAGCTGAATGCTGTACTTGTTGATTTTTGTGCTTGTAAACTCTTCAGCCACACTTTGAGTTACTCATTGCAATATGCACAAGTTTTATACATACAGAACGTTCCACTCCAGCTAAATAACAATAATCCTGTGTCTTAACTGTTCTTGAAGAACATTGCCAAATATGGCTTTCAAAGTTTCTACGATGGTACAGTTTTAAGCTGGATGAATAAAGCTGGTTGAGCAATTTTCAAGAAGTTCAAACCCACTGCTATTTCAGAGTTTTCTTATTGGGAGCATTATTTTCCCTGAATTCTTTGTAGGAAAAAAAGCAAAACAACCTGCCCCAAAATAAAGCCAGAGTGCTGTAGAAAGACATGAACAGAACTGGGGCAGACATCAACTTTCTGAAACTATAGGAGTCTGCCTGTATGAGTGTTAAATCTTAACAAAACATAAACTTCCTTCAGTCTTGAACTTCGAAGTTGGGAATGAGTCCTGTTCAAAATTTGTTTCTGGAGCTGGCACCTGCCTAGTTCACCAGCATTAGAGAGAAACAAAAGTTTGTACTAACCAGACAAAACTGTAGATATCACACTGTGATTTTTTGCAAATATGTGCAGAAAAAGCACAATATTTTTATGCTGACAAAATTTTTCTCTGGTTTTCATCTTCTACTAATTAATGCAGGGGAGCATGGCTGGACTCTGACGTGATTATTTGTTTCTTTGGGGGATGAAGCTGGACAATCAAAGAACATTAAAGGTTTAATGCATGTTGTTTCCTATGTTAGCAGTTTGACTATCAGTCTGAATTTTTGAACATGCAAAACATCATGCAATAATGAACAAGAATATATCCAGCTAGTGTTAGTATATTCATTAGCCTTTTCAAGACATCTGTGAATGTTGCCTCTCTGTATGGAGCAGATTCATTACTTGCACTTGATTTACATTTACTTTCAGTTTACCTGTGTAAATGATAGGAATATGTGCACGCACACATAAATGAGGCTCCCACTGATGTTTGAGATAGGTATGAATATGTATCAGGGGGTAGCACCTGGCTCATGCTGTGCACCTGAAATTCAGGCTCTCCCATGCTTCAGGGGAGCAGAAATTTCTGCACATGGAAACATCCCAGGCTTACTCTGAGAGGGAGTGTAGGTTCTCTGAAGCATGCAAATGTGGTGTTGCCTTCCCCTTCAAAGGTGCATGCTGTTTTTGCAAAATACATGCTTATACTTGTGAACTAAGAAAACTTTACTTGAAGTGCTACTGTGTAATTATCAGCTGCCTTGGTAGATGTCAGGACCCAGGACATCACTCTGGCTGTCCTGAGCAGCCAAGACCCCTGCCAGGGGCTCAGAGACCCTGGCACAGAGCCCAAAATGCCTGTGGTTTTATTGTTTGCTCCAAGATCTTCCACCCTAGGTATTTCCACAGTGCAATCTCCTGAATTTTTGAAACACTGATTTCCAGTCCCGCTTTTCGCACCTCTGCAGTCACACGGTCACGAGCCTTGCAGCTGCTGTTGTGTTGGTCCCTTTGCAGAGGCTCCTCCCTGTTGACGCCTGGGACGGAGAATGCAAGTTGAGGAGCATCATCTGGATGGAGCGGGATGCTGAGGAAACAGTCCTTGAGATCAATGATCACAAGTGGCCAATCTCTGGGAATCATTGAGAGCAAAGGAAGTCCCTGTTGAAGTGGTCCCATGTCCTTGATGACTTTGTTGATCTTCCTGAGGTCATGCAGCCGTCTCCATGAGCCTGAAGTTTTCTTCTGAATGACGAACACTGGAGAATTCCATGGACATGATCTCCAGAGGGAAAGTCCTGCAGATCAAACACCGGCTGGGTTTCAGTGGCTGATGGCTGGTGACGTGGCTGCTTGCCAACTGTCCACCTGGGTGCCCTCTTGGAGCCCAGCCAGGGAATGCCAAGCGTTGGGATCTCTCGCTGGTCACAGTGACCCTGAGATGGGTTAGAAAGTCTCTTTTCCCAGCCTGGCGCTTGAAGAAGGAGTCAGAGCTCTTCATTTCTCAGTATCAAGGTTGTTTATTGTTTCTTATCTATAAAATTCTTTCTCCTGTCCTGCCGAGGTCAGCTCAGCAAGACAGCCCAAGGCACTCTGCCTCCCCCGGGGCGGTGTTATGTCTTTATACTAAAAACTACATATACAATGTTTACAGTTACTTCCCAATACCTATCACCTATGTTAGACAGTGAACTTCTACTCTAAACCAATCTGAAAGTGCCAACATCACAGCAGAAGATGGAGGATGGAAGCCAAGAAGAAGAAGGAGAAAGGCTGGGCATGCCCAGATTCCTCCACCTTGCCCCCTGAACCCCCATTCTAAAAACCCCAAAATCTACTTTTTCACCTTGTGATAAATTCACTATCATTCTACTTAATTTGTTATGGCTTGCAGATCTTGATCTAAGGTTGGTAACTTGCTTCACGGGTCATAATCAAACCCACAGGCATCTTGGGCTCTGTGCCAGGGTCTCTGAGCCCCCTGGCAGGGGTCTTGGCTGCTCAGGACAGCCAGAGGCATGTCCTGAGTCCTGACAGGTAGACTCTGGCATTTCTCTCTGGATGTTTGAGTTTTGGGACAAAACTCCAGTGGAGGAGGGACAAATTCCTGGGTGCAGCTTTGGTCTTCTGAGCATTGTCTGTATTTTGGACCCTACCTTGGGCACAGTTCCTGGGTGGGAGACTTGTACGGTCTGAGCTGCTGTTTTGAGGCTGAACAATATTAGCATAAAGCAAGGAAATAAAATCAGCTAAGAAGTTTGAAAGCTGTGCATTTAAAACCATACATATGTGCATTTGTAGGTATACGTGTATATGGAATTGTATAAAACACTAAAAAGCAAATTCAATGATCTTGAATTCAATAATAGAATCATTTAGGTTGGAAAAGGCCTCTAAGATTGAGTCCAGCTGGTTAGTCCAGCACCACTGTGTTCACCACTAAACGTGGCCCTTAGATGCCTCTCTTTTACTCATTCCTGAACTCAGCCTTTCAAATATTGTTTTACAATAGATGAGGTTTCCTTCCAAAAACTACTGTTGGGAGACTTACTGCAAGAGAATGACTCTAAAATTGTTTTTGACCATGTTTCCAGGACTTACATAAGGATGAAGTGGCTCTTTTTGGTACTGTCATGTGCTGTCAGTGTGACCAGGACCCGGTGGCATCTGTGTCCCTGCTGCAGAGAGGGCTCCATGGTGGTGCTTTATCCAGCACAGCAGTACAGAGAGCCTGTGGTTTCAGGGGAGCTGGGCCAGGGTGTGAGTCAGCAGAGGAGGAGCCCTGGGTCACAGCTGGGGTTGGAGGTTTTCTGACTGAACCCGAGCCATGTCTCCCTATTCGAACCACACTGGTGTACCTATGAGCAATAAAATGGGGGATGGCCTTTATCTGCAAACCCCTTCCACTCCTTTTCACATTGTCTCCATTTCTAAAGACTGCCAAATTAGTACCTTGGGAGTTACCAAACCTACTTTACTGGTGCTGTCCTTCCTAGAGAGCTGAGAAAGGGAAAGGAGCTCCTGGTGTGTCTGGGTGCTGCCCTGTTCCGTAGCCGTAGGGTGATCGGCAGGATGAGCACAGGGTGCCAGGTCTCTCTGCTTCTTGTTGGGTACAAAGGGCCTTCCTTCCAGTCCTCAGTTGTTCACAAACATCCCATTCTGCAGCCTTGCCCCTCGTGGTAAATCAGGTGGGTTGGGGTTCCACATGTCTTCCTCTGTCCTGCTAAACAAATACTTGTCTCTTAATGAAGCAAATCATCCAGCGTGTATGAACCTGCAGGTAATGTGGCCAAATTTCCTCCCCATGTGCTGGCATTTGTTGATCCTTCAGAGGTTCAGCAGAGGGGATTTTCAGTCAGGTTTCTGCAGTGCTCTACATACTGGTACAGAAGCCAGTGAGTTTGAGTGTTCAACTGACCTGACTGATTCCATCCCTCAAGACAAACATTTGGTTTTTAATTGAGTAATTGAATTGTAAGATGAAAGAAGGCAAAGCCAGTTATGGTCCAACAGAAAAAATATCCATATTATAATGAAAATTGTAACCTCTTTAATCTTATAAAGAGTAAATATCCATCCCTTTTGCCAGATTTACTATTTACTTCAAAATAATTATTGGGATAGGGAGATTTCCAGACCTGATAATCAGGGTTTATAATGAACACACCAAACTTGTTGCAGATATACTAGATAGTGTTGCTAGCTTGCTTATTTTAATAAAAAAGCATTCCTGTGAAGTCCACAAAACTTGAACTAGTCAGCCAGAAGATGATTGCCAAGTTAGGAAGCTGAGTGAATGAAAGGTTGTGGCTTTTTACAAAGAGGCATTCAGCTGCTTTGTATGTGTGTGTGTATTTTCTTTTAAAAAAACAAACAAACAGTGCTTGGATAGTAGAATCCAGAAGCTGTCGAGGTTTTTGGGAATATTGAAGGCCACGTGTTCTACTGACATTTTAAGTGGCACCTAAGGTGTGTTTGGTATACTTGAAACACAAGCTGCTGATCTTGATATTGGTGCTTCTTTGCTTTTGCCTTTTAGGACAGGGATTCTAAAGCCTTGCTCCAGATTTCCATTGCAGAATTATTTTTAAGGATTTTAATAAGCAACTTCTATTTCAAAGCTCTAGAAAACATGAGGACGAATGAGGATGAGTGGCAGGGAAGGTTTGCTTGAGATGAGTGGAGAAGCAGTAAATCACCTATGAACATGCAGTGAAAGCACAGTTGTTGAACACTGCATTCACATTCATTTCTCCAGGGATTTTTAGAGAGGGGATAGGGAGAAGCTGGGGTGATGACAGGACACACAGCAGACAGTTTTTTGAAAGCAAAACAAAGTATTTGACTCTTTGTGATGTGTTTTAAACTGGGATTGGGCCAAATTACATCAGCAAAAGCAAATGTTTGGCATGTGATTTGGTAATGAAATCACTTTATTTTCATTATCCTGGAGACACTTCCACAAACACACAGTTTTTTCAGCTTTATCAGTTATGAAAAGCAATGAAGCCTGGCCAAAGCAGAGCAATCAGACAGGCTAGATAAGACATTTTAGCCATGTGGAATTTAAATTTTTTTTGGCTTGGAAGGTAACAGTAGCTTTACATCTGTATTTTAGCAGAACTGTGTTGTTTCTCTGTCCCTCATTTAATGGCTTTGCAAGTAATCGAGAGAAGGAAACTGTCCCACCCTGACCTGATTTCCTAGATATTTTATGAAGATTCCCACAGGGAGTGACACACAGTTACTTTCACACAAACCAGCACTATTGTCACCACAAGTGGCTTAGTGAGGTCTGAATGAAACAAAAGGTTACCACGGGGTGTATTCCCATGGCCCTGGCTCTGTAGGGCTTTGGGGTTTGGTTCTTTGAAGTGGCTGGGCTGTGTCCATCCACCAGGAAGGCTGGTGTGGGGGGCAAGGGGAGCTCCAGGGCAGGATGCTTTGCTGGGTCAGGTCTTTCTCCTGCCTTCCAAGAGACCCATGTGGCTGTCATGGGGTTGGTGCCAAAGGTGGTCGTTAGGGGTTTGTTATTAGCTACGCTTCCAGCTTCGCTCTGGTAATGTTTGTGTACTGATAAGTGAGGAAATACATAACTTTTGCTACCAAGAAGTGATTAAACACTTGGCTGCTAAACCCCAGATTTCAGACAATAAGGCAATTTCCTGTCTCCTGCAGCTGAGGTCCTTCCCGAGGTTCCCATGTCTGCCCTGAGAACAGGGGGTTTGGGGATGTGGTTGCTCTCTTTCTGCTGACAAACAAATTTCTGCTTAGGCCTCAGTGCAGATAGCTTTGAATATTCTTTTCATAGTATGCAAAATATCACAGTTCTGAGATGCTATACAAGAAGAGAAAATGTAAAATATTTTAGTAGAAGATTATTTTCATAAACAAATTTCTATTTGTGTTTTCTCTCTAAAAAGCCATGATATTGATGGCATTCATGGTGAAAAAAGAAGTTTAGCTGGTGTCTGTTGAAAAGAAAAAGTAGAAATTCCCTTTTAATGCCCTTGGTTTAATTTGCTTTGTTTTCTCTGCTACACTGTTTAAAGAGGGGTTATTTTTGTCAGATGATTCTTGAAATTTCCACATTCCCTCACAAGTTTGCACTTAGATAATTTGTTTCTACTAGCAACCAGGTTTCTGCAAACTGTTTGCATCTCGGGTCTCTGGGATATTTGTGTCTTAACCTGGCATCAACAGGGTAAAATTGCTAGAAGCTACTTGGAGATTATGAACTTTCCCATAGAGGAGTGTAATACTCTGAGAAAATTGGGAATATGCTGCAGAAAATTATCTGGTGCTTATGAGGACCCACACATCCAGCCACCTCCTTAGTGCAGATGAAACCCCAGCTAGAATAGATAAACTGGAGCAAGTCCAGAGCAGAGCAGGAGGAATGATAAGAGCTCTGCAGAATGTGACCAGCAGAAGAGGCTTCAATACCTTCACCTAATCAGTGCTAGGGAAGGACCAAGGGGAGCGCCATGGGATTGTTTGAAGTGCCAAGCCACACAGAGCTGCTGTGACATTTCTCCTTCTGCCTCTTGTCATCTTGCTGATGCTGATAGATCAAGTTCTGATTAGCTTTTCAAAGTTTGCCTTTTGCCCGGGATGTTTGCTGCTCCTGAAGAGCAGCTCGTGTTTTTCCAAGGGCACACTATTTCTAATTGACAAACCAGCCAAGAGACACTGCCTGCCTTGTCTTGCACCACTCTCTGGATTTGTTCATCTGACTGAGATGCTGTCTGAGCAGAAACCATGTGCTTCTGCCACGCTGGGAGTTAGCCTTGTGCAGCTTCCTTCTCCTGCCCCTTTGAAAGGTTTATGAGAGCAGCTCTGAAAGGATCTATGTAACAGCAAGTGCTCCTTCCTCCTGGTCCTGTCCTGCCTGCACTCTGCCTGCCATCCTTGCAGATTTACAGTTCAGATAAAACAACTGCTCCGGGGTAAATTGCAGCTCAGATTAGAAGACATGGCAGGAGATGGCAGTGAGCTTCCTGCCAAGGACTACACACCCAGAGCAGTAATAACAAGTTATGCAGATCAGCAAGCACCCGGTGGAAGGCAAAGACATTTCTCTCAGGTTTCTTCTCCCTGCCTTTTCTCTTACTTGTGCTTTAGCAACATAGGAAACAGTGGGATAGGGTAGGAAGCCATTCCTGGCTGGTGGGGCTGCTGCCATGGTTCTGCATGCCCTGCCTGCCTGGAGGCACCTGGGCTAGGAAGTTCACTGCCTGGCAGCCCAGATACAGCCTTGATAGTGGCAGAACAAGCATGGCTGGTGCTCTTGAGGCTGGTGCCTCCATCTGCATCTCACCCAGCCTGGAATGTGAAAACAGACTCATTAATACGTGTAAATAAACACTGGTGTATGTTTATCTCCTTTCTGTTGTGTCGGATGTTGGTGCAGAAGGGAGTATTGCACCTTGTGATGTGCAATTTGCTGCCAAAGTTTATGTTTCCAGCTCTCTGCCCCTCTTTTTGAAGCATGCTTCTTTTTATATTTTTTCACCATTTTGTATTTATTTTTTGAGACTCTTTTGCTTAGTAATAAGGGTTATATACTACCCTTGTTTTCAGCCAAAAAAGGTTTTGTAAATAAGAACTAGAAGTGCTGAAATTTAACTTTCACTGTGTGATATGCCAGCAGCTTGGTTTGTGGGTTCTGTGAGTGCTGTTAACTTTCTCCGCTATCAGAAGCCTTTTTAAAACTGTGCTAAAGGTAAATATTTTTAATTCTGGTTGTTTGAACAATTCAAGTCCATCTTGCTTGCTGGCACTTTTGGATGTTGTCTTACTAAGAAGTGCTGGTTAGTAATTCCTAGTGTTCTCAAATTGTAAGAAAAAGTGTCAAAAGTAAAGGCATTGTCTATCTATGGTAAACTGGTTTGTGCAAGTGACCAGGTAAACTAGAAAAAAAATCAGATTATCACTCTTTTTGGACCTGTATTTAGATTTACTAGTTAAAGATCTGTGAATGTCAGCAGTAGAAATGCAGTGGCTTTGAAGGCTGCATGATGAGCTGGGAAAAAAAAGGACTCCAAGAGCCCAGAACTGTTGCCTTCTGGTATTGTATTGCACTTTGAGCTCATCCATAGCTGATGTACCCTGCTGTACAGTCATTCTGCTTAGGAGAGTTAGGAATGATGGTATTAAATGATTAAGATCTTAAAATTTTATTTATTTTTAAAGATGTGGATTCTGACTCAGATTTGATGTCTATATCTATATGAGCTCATTTACTCAGGACTGGCTTCCAAAAGCCATGTCTTAAATGGGTGTTGGTTAACAATTCACTTAATAGAAAAGTTAATTTTAGAATGTATTTTAAAATATTCTGTGAGATACCCTCAAAGTAAGTTAACGCCCCACTTAGTTGAAAAAGCCAATTTCCAAGTGGAAGCTCAGCTCGTTTATTAGGTTGTTGTGATGTTTGGTTAAAAGTTCCAGGTTTCTCTGTAGATGGGCCAGACTGGAGCAGCAGGGGTGTATTTTTAAAGCATGTTACCAGGCTCTTGCTGAAATCAAGCTATGCTTGTTGACCAACCTGCCTGCATGCTTTAGATGCCATAGAGCATGAGAAATCCTTCCCTCCTTTGCTGGCTGCCCAGCAAAGCCCCTGCCCCTGGAAACCATGGAGGGGGATTAACCATTTTCTCTCTGTCACTGCTCACAAAGCTCCCCAGACTCATGGCTTGGTCTCTGCTATGCTCAGAGGTGAGGCTCTTGATGCCTTTATCTCTCTCCATCAGTTTTTATTTCTGGATGAATTCTTTGTTTTGTAGTTTTGTTTTTTTTTTTGCTAAGTTTTTAGTGTAGCCTCAGAGCACTATCTCAGTGTGACAGGCCAGGTACTTACATGCTGCCAGCCATGTTCATGGCTGGGATAGTCAGGCAACATTCTTTCTGCAAGGTTTATCTTGTTTTCGTTTTGATTGTTTAAGCAGCTGGCCAAAAAAAGAAAAGAAAGCAATCTCTTCTGGATTTTGGGTGTGGGCTTGTTCTTTTTTTCTTCCCTGTGTTTTGATTACAATGAAAGGCGGGTAAGAAAACAGCAAACACACTTAATTCCAAAGGATGTTGGAGGGCTTATTTTGTGCTTTTTTTGAGGAGATTTTTGGATTAAAGCGCTTGCCAGGTTTCTGGTGGATATGTTTACTGAAATGAGTGTAACATTTTTTTGTTAGTAATGTCTAGGATTTCTGGATAACTGTAACTGGTGCAGGGCAACGGAAAGTTTCCAGGCATGCTTGCTGTATTATGACTGTCAGTTGCAATTTTTTCAAGAAGTATTTTTGCATATTCTTCTAAAAGATCTGAGATCAAGTCACCAGATTTAAATAAAACAAATGCCACCTGATTTCTTCAGAAAAGCTCCAAAGTCCTGGCAGCTCTGATGCATCATGGAAGGCACTCTTGACTTTCTAACACCATGAGTGCACACAGCCCCTCTTTAATGTGTGGCATAGCAGAATATGAGTTACAGACGTTGTTCATGCCATTGTTTTAATTTCAAACTATGGAAAGAGCTTTTTTTTTTTTAATACACAGGTCTAATATTAGTACATATATCCATGTGACAGAGAGGATGGATGGACAAGTGTGTCCAAATACCTCCAGGAAAAATGAAGGCACGTACTTTTTTCCGTGCTGAAGCTTATCTTCCAAAAAAGAGAAAAAAATCCCAGTAAAGATGAGCCAGATGAATGCAATAAATGTACTAATGTTTCACTTCTGGCATTTTGACTCAATAAAACAGGAGGGCAGTAAAGATAGATCCTCTGATCCCTGGATTGTGCTGCGTCCAGCTGCGAGTGCAGCAGCTGCTGGGCACGGGGCTGGGAAAGAGCTGTGGCCAAAGTCACCCTGGGTTGGATGGCCTCAGATCCATGGTACACTCTTAGAGGGGAAAATAAAATAAAGCTGTGGCTCCATTTATGCCAATCACTGATCTGGGAGAGGACAAAACTGCACATTTCTGAGGTACTCAGCTGGGACTACAAAGGGTAAGATACTGGAGGGGTTTAAAGCAGAAGTGGACTCCTAGTGAGGCATTGAATTCATGCATCAACGCAAAGTTTTGTTGCAATTAGGGGTGTGTGAGCCTTGCTGTTCCCAGGTACCTCTGAACTTCCCCAGCAGTGGTATTTATGTGGTGTTCACTCTCCAAAAATGCCTGTTCAGCAAGATCCAACTAGTCTTAATAGTATTTTAAGGTAGATTTTTAGACCTATCTGTAGTGTGTTTAAGAAGTGTCCACTTAACCCTTTGGAGAGTTAGGATTTCTCATTAAAATACATCTGAGTGAATATTATTTTTGTCAAATGACATATTTTTTAACCTTGCTAATTCTATAAGGAGCTCATAAAACAGTACAACAGAGAAAAAAAACACTTTTAAAGATTACATAATCTTTGTAGTCAAGTTTAATTACTCCTAGGCCTTCTCTCCCCCTTTCTTGGGGGAGAAGATGGAAGAATTGATTTTTATTAAAAATAAAGCTTCAGCCTGTGACATTTTTAATGTTGTCTGAAGTGGCATATAGATTTTCATTTTTCAGTGTCTTCCATGATGATGTTTCAAGCTTTAAATTGATTGTTCGGTGGGTTCAGGGTGCATTTGGCTGCAGTGTTGTATCTGGTGGCTGTCAGTGGATTTATGTGCTAAAATCTGGGGCTGCAAATGGGAGATGAACTGTAAGTCAGTAACTCAGGAATGTCCCGCTGAGCAGTCCTATTTTTGCCAGAAGCATTTTCATATCTAATAAAGGGGATGGCCTGGAAAGCATCGTGGTGGAGAAAGCTCCTGGTGGCCTCTGCCTTAGCCGCTTATGCAGCTGTTTTTGTCTGGAGCCTTTCCAGGGGAACGGGCGCCGCTGTTCCAGAAAATGTGTTGTTTCGTGCCTGTCGCGTGTTGCAGCACATTAAGCCCCATCACCAATAAGCATTTGTCCAAATCCATGTAGGATGTGTCCCTCTGGAATCAGCCAAATTAGTCCTTGGTGCACCCCTGTCACTCTGGGTGTTGCACAAAGGCCTGGGCTGGTGTGAGAGTTATCTTCTCTCATGGTGCCAGACCTGCTGACTATGGAAATGAATGTTTGCCATGGAAGAGCAAAGCACTGTCTGTAAGAGCCAAAATGAGGGATGCGGGACTCCAGGGGCTCCCCAAAATGCAGTTTATTCCATCCAAGAGGTTACAGCAGTCCGGGGTCATGGGTGGCAGAGCCTGTGCCTACAGCTGTGAGCTCCAGCTGCACCCTTGGTTTTGGTTACAATGCATTCTATATTTTTCTTTGCTGAGCATCTTAATACAGTAGAACCAATCTATACCTTAACTATTATCTATAGCCTATCATAACTACTATAATTACCATATTCATGTCACTATTCTCCAATCACTAAAAGTCAGTACATTACGGTTCAAGGTAGAAGATGCTTCTCAGTTTTCTTGCAGTGGAAAATTCTGAGACCTTTTTTCTACTGCAACATTTGCTGCCTTGTGTGCCTGTGCTATCTTTCTGCTTGGTAAAAACATCTTGTTTGAGGTGGGTTTATCCTTTCTAAGTCATAAAAACCCCTTCTAACTAACAAACAGACCCTTTGCCTCCTTGGTTAGCCAGTAAGACTGGCTGAGCAATTATTTTCTTCTATATCAAAACTTGCTTTCATCTCTATTCTTTCATCAGACTCTACATTTAAAAATCTTTCTGCTAAGCATACGTATCTGTGAGACTTTCTTGTCAAACTTTCATCCTTCCCAACAACTGTCCCTCTGTGTCCTACAGGCAGAGCCTCCTGTCACTGGGTGGGGAGGCCCACAGCTGCTGAGGACGCCTGTGGTTGTGAGGATCAGGGGGCTTTGAGGCTTGTGGGGAAAGCCACCCCTTTCTGCTCCTTTCTGGGAGCATGATCCATGCCTGTAGTTCAACTTCCATCTGATGGTTTGGCTAAAGGCAGTTCAGTAACTTGGGCAGATGGGTTTTGCTGTTTTTTCACCATTTCCACTGGAGAGTAGCAGTGATGCTTCTGGCTTGGCATGCCATTAGACAACGAAGGGTGTGCCTGTGTCTGTCCAGCTGTTGTGGAGCTGGAGGCTAAAAATAATCCCCTTTTTTCCACCTCCAAAACAGCTGAAAGGCAGAAATGAGGAAATCTTGGATTCCTGGAGTTATTGAAGCTTCTGTCTTCATCCCAAGGACATACGGGGAGTGGATCATCATTTAACACCCCCTTATTTTCCAAGATGAATTTAATACTTGGGTACCTTGGGCAGGAGAGGAGTGAGGGGTTTAGAGTGGGATGACAGCAGTGGGATAATGCCCTGGGCCACAACAGGATTTGTCTGCTCTTAGCTATGCCAAGAGATGCTGTTTGTTGCATCTCCCACCCCCATGCTACTACCAACTGGTAGATTCCTTGAGCATCTAAATGCTGAGAGCTAATGTTTTTTTTAATTTTTCAAGGTCAATGAATAGATTCAGCCTTTCAGTTATAGTGGATGAGATTTTTGTGACTAGGTTATTGTGGAGTGTTATTTTGAGGTAAGGTTTTTTTCTAGTTTTTGTTGGTGTTGTGGTGATTTTTTGTTTGTTGGTTTGGGTTTTTTTTTGGTTTGTTGTTTGTTTGTTTGGGTGTTTTTTGTTAAACACAACGGTGGTGTTCAGCTGTTTAACTGCATATGGTTTTTCCACAAGGGGATGCAGGTGCCTGGATTCACAGGCTGCTGATTTAATAGCAGGGGAAAGGAGGGATTGCAAGAGGCCTCTATTGTATCCCTCTCCCTTCCCTCCTATTTTGAGTCATATATTTGTACATTATCTACAGGAGATCATATCAGAATCCTGTGCCTGGCACAGAAGACATTCTGCTATTGGAGGGGTGACTTGTTCTGCCATTTAGCTCAGCACTGGGAATATTTCCTGGAGATTTTCAAGGCACTGCTATTCCTAAACATAGAGAGAGAAAGCAGCATCTTTTAGAGTCAGACTGACCCTTGAGTGGAATCAAGCTTACCACATGCTGTGTGTATTTATATTAGTAAATATAAGTGAAAATTTCTGATACATTTAAATTGCACAAGAAAGAAATCAGTGAAGTTCTGTTCCATTTCTGTCTGAAGATAAATAATGCATTGTGTACTGCGCTTGGTTGTAGTGTGGGACAAGATTTATACAGAAACAATCATCTTTTAGGGAAGAGTACAATACTTTTTAACAGTATCATAGAAACAGACTATTTACTCAGCAACTTGGATAAACAACTTTTATAAAATATGCATGGGCTTATTAGTGTTTTATTGTGAAGTGCAAAAATGTCCATGCTTTACTTATTAAGTATGAATTTAAACTGAAATAGTCCTAAGTTAGTCACTAGGCAATTATTATTTGCCTGGAAACTTACATTAGTTTCATTCAGTGGGAATTTTGTAACCCATATTCTTTCTGTAATTTTGCCTTAACATAGGTGCTGTTCTTGGGAAATATGTTAAATTCAATGAAGCTTCTCTTTTGACAGAAAATATTCATGCACATCTGCAGGGAGAAGATCAGCCATTTGCACTAGGAGGTTTTCACCAAGAAAAATGTCTTCTCTCAGTATTATTATCTCAGTAGTAAAACAAGATGTAACATCCAACATGTTACTGATTCTTCAGGCAGGTCATAGAAGTCTGGTCATGATCTTATTCTTTCATAAGCTGCCCTATGAAACTAAACAAGACTTTCTCCCTTCGTTTCCAGCTTGAACAAGAAATATGCAAAAGCTCTTTGTTCTTTTCAGCAACTGTTACTTGGGATAATTTGTGGGAGATGCTTTGAAAAGTCAAGTTGTCCTTTAGCTTTGTGGGGGATGATCTGGCACTGTTAAAAGGCAGTTGATGTGTTAATGGTGATGGGGATGTCAAGAAGCCCTTGGCATTTGTTCGTTCAGGATTGATTGTTTGAGACTCCCAGTGTGATGCCAGCTGTCATGATTTGTGTTACATTGCAAGAAATTAGTTCCAAAAGCAGGCCCTGACGAGCCAGGAGACTGGGATAACAGGAGGGGAAAATAGGATGCCATTCAAAGTTCCTTCTAGTCTGGCTGCAGGAAGGTTTCTTCTGGGAGTCTGTTGGCAAGCAGACCGCCAGGGAGTGGCATGGGCCCTTCCCTTGCTTAATAAAGTTAGGAACACAAATGTAGTAGGAATTACTTTTGCAAGGATTTTGTACTGGTTTTGACCCCAGAAGTTTCAAAATTAGATGAGGAAGTGCCAAGAGTAAATTCTACACCAGCAGGAAGCGTCCTCAATAAATCTTAGAACAAATAGCTCTGAGATGTAGATAAATGTGTTTCTGGAGGTAACCACGGGTGGTGGCAAACATACAACCATTTTTCATGGTGTCTCTATGCAATTATGAAGATACTTTGTCAATGTGATAGGAGGAGGGAAGAGGGCAGAATCCTCCTTAAAATGCTAACATAGTGTGTTGCAAAGCACCAGGAGGAATGAAGGGTTTTCTGTGCGGGTTTTGTTACTTGGCAGGGTCTGCTATGACTAAATCTCCAAAGACTGCTGTTTCTTTTTATTTTTTATTTTCTTTAAAGTTGCATTTATTTATGTATAATACAGCTTGTAAGTGAAAAAAACCGGCCTCACCTTATCAGACCATGTATGGGCTTGCTTTGTAGAATGTTTCTGACTGCCTGCTCAACATGACTGGAAGCTGTGAAGGCTCAGTTGAGTCACTCACTTGTCAGAGCTCAGAGTTCCCATGCTAATCACAAGAAGCATGTGCAAAAAGTCTGACCCAGATCCAGCAGTGATGCTCTTCAGCTAGGCTATGTGTGCCCTCTATTATTCTTCCTTTATATTGTTACATCTGTTGATTTTTTTTTAATATTCATCATGCAGTGAGGAGTGTTCTTCTGAAATTGTGAATTAAATGTTCTTTTAAAAGGAACAAAGCCAAGTGGCTAAGGCAACAGCCTAACTTTAATATCTCTGGTTAACAAAACACTTGCCTAAAGGGAAGCCAAAGCACCTCACAGGAGTTTTTCTTTCAATGGGAATTTATTAGAATTATTTATTAAATTGAAAAAAGACATTTTTGCACTTCTGTGATTTGGGTTGGACAGAAGTCAGCACCAGATACTTTTGCTCAAGTTGTTAGATCTGAAAACAAATGATGACCAAACCAAAATAAATAAATGACTCTACTTTCTGCAATTGCAATGTAATGGGAACCAGACTGGAATCCAGCGAGCCTGCAGACAGAGCCCGTGCTTGCTTTGAAACTGCAGTCAGTGCCTGCCTCTGTGTGTGGGACACACAGCAGCGTGTCTGGCCTCTGACACAAAGGTCTTGGATTGGCAGCATGGCCCAGCTTGGCTGTGCTGCAGCTCTCCCATCCTCCCAGACCCACCTTAGCTGTCCCAGCTCCAGCCACGGCACAGCTGGAACTCACAGCAGGGATTTTGTGATATCTGGGGGGGTTTGGAGGAGTGGAAGGGGTTCGTAGGAGATACGGAACAACAGCATTGTCCAGCTATAAGATTGTTTCTAATCAGTTTTTAGTAATCAGTCAAGGAAATGTAAGCACTAGATATGCTTGGGGTTTAATTAGTTTGCTTTCTGGAAATCCTTTCCTTGTTGGTCTGTGAGAAATTACAGCTGTCAACTAAAATTTGGGCAGGAATCCTCTGTAATTGTTTTGGAAGAGATTCTTCCAAGGGTGCCCAAACGTAGACTTAAGCTTCTGAATTGTGATTTTCCTGAAAGTGAGGATGTTTAGCACTGGGTGAAGTGGAATAGGACACGATGAGTTCCCCAGCCCTGGCAGAGGGCAAGTCTGCTGAGTGCCCTTGGCATGTCCTCCTTACATCAGTAGGTGAGCCAGGCTGTTACATCCACCCTCACTTGAAAAAGAGTAGCTAATAGTGTAAGGCTACTGGCTTATCGTAGGTTTGTTCAACAAATCTAGTAAATGTACACCCATTTCCTCTTTAAAATAAAAAAAGCCTACACTAAGACCACTTATTTCCTCTCCCCTCCCTTTTACACAACTGTAATGCTGTTGAGAAACAGCTGCAAGCACTTGAGAAACGTTAAATGAGGGTTAGAAATGTGCAAGCAGATGCTCAAAAATGTTCTGCTTTTTGCTCTTTTTTTTTCTCTTACTTCTCTTCATCAGATGCTTTTGTGTCTGCATTAAGCACAGTTTATCCTCTTTTTTACATAGGCTGAACGCCACATGCAAGAAAAATTCCATTGATTTAAGTAAATTACTTGTTTGTGCTCTCAGTAGTGCAAGTCCAGTTGTATTTCAAGTCATACCAACAGAGTAAGTTGGGAACTGTGTGGAAGTAATACAAAACCCTGTGTCACACCCCTCCTTTTCTCTGCCAGTGTTTAATTATTGGAGGTGGCCCCTGTGGCCTGCGGACTGCCATAGAACTTGCCTTCCTGGGAGCCAAGGTTGTCGTTGTGGAGAAGCGGGACACTTTCTCCAGGAACAATGTGCTGCATCTCTGGCCCTTTACCATCCACGACCTTCGGGGACTGGGAGCAAAGAAATTTTATGGCAAGTTCTGTGCAGGATCTATTGATCACATCAGTAAGTATCTGAGGGCATGGGCACTGTTTGGATAAGGGGTTACCCGGATCAAAAGATTAGTGGAGACATTCTTGGTTTGGCGGAAAGTTCATCTGCATTAACCATGTGCCAGTGCATGTGTGCACACAGGGAGGAAGAAAAATGGTCTTGTTTAAGCAAGGTGGAAATAGAACAAGTTACAGTCTTATGGAGCAAATTTTCTTGTTAGTCAGGTATGGTTAAACAACACGTTTTGATTATGAGGTATGAAGAATATTGATATTTATTCCAGTATGTTGAAGGTAGACACAAATAACAGAGTGGACTATTTTCAGGGAAATATGCTGTAAAATTTTGTATTCTAGAATACGCTGGTTAGCAGATCTTTTAAATATCAAGAGGCAAACCTCTACAAAATTATTCTAAGAAACTCAAATGAGTTTTGCCAACAAGATTGTGCTGTAAGAGGAAAAGGAGGTGGAAGAGAACAACATCCTTTGGTGGTTGCTGTGTTTGCATTCATTACAGTATAGGAAATAGAAATGCTACACACTTGTGTTAACAATGAATTTCAGTTCTCTAGCAGGCTGGTGGCAGCTGGAGTTGCTTACTTATCAAACTCATCTTTGTCACTTGCTCTCCACAGGTATTCGACAGCTTCAACTCATCCTCTTCAAAGTTGCACTTATCCTTGGAGTGGAAATTCACGTGAACCTGGAATTCGTGAAAGTCCTGGAGCCTCCTGAAGATCAAGAAAACCAAAGTATTATTTATCATAATACATTCTATTCACAGCAACTTCTTTTTTTGCCAGGTGTTACATGAAGTTGTACAAGGCAGTCGAACACTGTTTACAGAAATAAAGAGTTTTTTGCCTTTCTCACTCAGGCAGCCTTGTTCTGTGCAGTTACAGGTGTGATAAGTATCAGTGTGACTGATAAATCTTAAAACACAACCCAGGCTGAGAAGCTCTGGTTTTGCACTATGCCTTCTGGCATGTGTTTGAGGCTTTGTAGGGAGTCTGGTGTGGCTTCTCAGGATCTTGATAATATAAATATTGAGGATGGATGAAGTGCCCAGGACCTTGTTTTTGCATTCACATTTGATATAACTCCCACTGGCACACACAGTCTTATCAGCATTCTTATGCAAGATTTTTAAACAATAGAAAAAGATTTCTAGTTCTCTAATTTTTATTAAATATTAGTTTTTTGGATGTAGTATCACTAAAATATTTTAAAATTTTTAATTAAACCTCTGTGGTATCTCTTCAAAGGGTCACATAGTGACAGCAGAACAAGTATATTAGTTGAAGTAAAGTATATATAATTTTAAAACATGGACAGTACAAACACTTTCACATAATCAGCTTTGTAAAAAGAATGAATTTAGCTTTGTGAATATGCTTCCATTTAATTTCTATGTAGAAGACAAAAGCACTGATGATGGAATGCTATTTTTGCTCTTTTAGTAGCCAGTTCTTCCTTGCAGTAACCACATGTATGTACTACCCTGTAAGGTGGCTGGGGGGTTATTTCTGTGAGAATCAAGTGCTTGAGCTTCTTCTCGTGATGTGGCTCTGAGGAAGCTACTGCATTGGGTGATCCAGACAATGAGAAATGCTCCCTTTATCTCAGTGCCCTTTCCTCAGACTCTGAAATCACTTCTCTGTTGTAATACTGAAGAATTAATAAATATTATCTGTGTTTTCAGAGATGGGTTGGAGAGCTGAGTTTCTCCCCATGGATCACCCTTTGTCAGAGTATGAATTTGATGTTATCATTGGTGCAGATGGCCGCAGGAACACATTGGAAGGTGGGTGAATGTGTGTTTTTAGCCTTGCTACTGGTCTGTAGGGTACCTTGAAAGATCTGAAAGTCAGAGCAAAGAAAGAAACAAAGCAGCAGGTTACTTTTCAATCTACAGAAGTCTGTGAAAGCTGTTATTTTATGTGGTACCTTTTGGTTTTGTTGTTAAGTCATAGCTCAAAGTAAAAGACATTTAATGTCATTACTGCTTCTGAGCTCTGTGTATTTGCACTGCCTACAGAGTGCATTGTGGTGCCATTGGGCTTGCTTCAAGGTTAAGTAATTATATGATGATTTAACTTGAAGGAAGCTGACAAGATATAGGTCAGGAATGGCATAGCCTTTGCTGTTGTGCTGTGAATTTGCCCTGTGTGCTTGAACTCATGACCAAAAGGTGACTGACAGGTATTTAATGAAGGCAACAGAGGCTTTGCTTCTTTGTAAATGAGTCTGAACTTCAGAAGCAACTCCTTTAGAAACAATAGCAAAAGTTAATAAATAGCTCTAAGGTTTGTGGGAGTAGAGGGTGTAAATGTTTCTTGAACTTGAGTCGCTGCTGAAAATTCAGACCACCTTAGCTGTGTTTCTTAGAGAGACACTGGCTAAGCTGCTCCTGCATCACAGGAGCAAACCTTTTACTTAATTATGTATTTCCCTTTTAACTCTAATTATATCCAAGCTAGTTTCCATTCTCTAAGTACACTTTTTCCTTTTTTTTTTAATTGGCTTCATAGTTTGACTGCGTATTCTTTTATCTGCCAACTACAATGTGCTTACAGTTAATTCCTTATAATGCTGTACTGGAAATGTCCCTACACTGTTGTCTGGCTGCTCCCCATAAAACACTGTTTAAATAGTCAGGTACCATCAAAACCTAATTATTCTTACCTCACCTGCAGACTCTATCAAGAGGTTAGTGTTTATCATCATACCAGCATCTAGGGGAGTGATTGGTGCACTGAAGATATGTACAGAAGCTGGTGTTGTCTTATCAGATCTATCCCAATGAAATAATGAGAGCTTATCAAGAAGCACAGAGACAAAAATCCATAACCAATTTATTTCTTGCTATAAAATAACATATTCATATGATGTCATCTGCAGTGGGCCAAAAATACACTAAGGATCCTCTGTCCTACTTCATAATTTAGTTACAGATGGAAAAACTTCAATGTGTGATTGCAAGATTGTGGCTCAGGGGGCCTTTTATCAGTGAAAAGTGAAAGCAAAGATGGAGCAAGGAGCTTCTCAGTTGGTCTCATCTTGGTAATATAACAGTTAACCCAGTGAATATTTTTCAATTCCAAATACCTGTGGAAAATCTCATTAGCTAGTAGTGTGTAGGTTTCTATTTTTCACATCATTCTCTGCTGCTTTTTTGACTGCTGATCTCTTGCATATTTTTTTCAGGAGCTGTTTACTACCTATATAAGAGATACCTAACTTGCCATTTAGCATGTTAAAAATGTCCTCCTCCACTGAAATTGACCTGTTATACTCCCAGACATGTAAAAAAATTTTTTCCACGTTTTTCTTTAGTCATAGTTTTTCCTGAAGTTCTTCCCTTAGTTCCCCACCCAACCATTTTTCAATGAGACTTTATCTTGAATGCAGTGCAGCTCTAGTTTTGCAGCTGAAAATGGGGAGAAAAGACTCTTTACATTCAAAGGAATTTTGGAGCCACGGTGGAATCTACTGATGGCATGTTGTTTGATGAAGTGTAGGAAAGACATTGAGCTGCCTTGAGCTGACCCTCCTTGAAAGTCCAGTCTGAAATTTGCAGTGGTTTTAATTCCTGTCTTTGCTCCGCAGGCTTCAGGAGGAAGGAATTTCGTGGAAAGCTGGCTATAGCAATCACTGCCAATTTTATAAACAGAAATACAACTGCAGAAGCCAAGGTAGAAGAAATCAGTGGGGTTGCTTTCATCTTCAATCAGAAGTTCTTCCAGGACCTGAAGGAGGAAACGGGTGAGTGCATCCTCATTTTTTCCACTACCAAATACAAGAGGCAGCAGGGGAACTCTATGTGCCAGGCCACCCTCTTGTTACTGGTAACATCAGTTTTGAATAATCTGTGTAAAAAATTTCCAAGTGATAAAATATTGTTGATGTCAGAAGCTTGCAGATGGAGGTGTCCATTTATGGTACAGTGGGATAATTTTTTAGCTTGGGTGCTGCCACATCATGGCTTGTTTTAGTGTTTAAATTTTTCTCAACTGCAAAAATGTCTGCTATGTTGAACAAATTTGGAAGAGCATTTTCAGGGCCCAGAGATTTTCCCTTAAGACATGATTTATTTTGTTTCTATCTGTTCACATGCTGAACAGCTTAAACCCTTTGAAAAAGTCTCTGCCCTTCTGGGAGGAGTTCATTCTTGCTTTTTGATGTGTGGAGCTGATAAACTGAGAAGACCTAGAATCTGCCATAAATACTAAAAATAAAAACTGTGAAAAACATCTTAATGGAAAGGAGTTTCAGGATAGTTGCATTCACTGTCAGTACAATCAACTCTATTCTTGATTTACAGCTGATTTTTAAAAAAATTACTATTGTAATTGAAACCAAACCCCCTGGTTAGACCCAATGCCAGAGCCCTAGCAACCTGAAAAACACTTTGCTCCCTTGGCACCCAGTTCTACCTCAGGAGCTGTTAATGCTGTAGTTAACTAGCTGTTCCCTGAAAGAATGCTGAATAACTTTAAACTGTGCTGAGAAAAACTGCTGTTGTGTGATGTCACCCTGATTTTTTAAGTTTTTCTAAGCCTTCTGATTCTTGTAACAAATTTTCTCATTCACTTTATGTAAATAATTTACTGTTTTGCATTCTTTTATGGAGGAGGAGAAATTTGATGGACTGTTGGTTTGTCCAGTGTCATTGGAGAGGTGGCACTGTCACCCTCCAATCCACTGTCACTTCTGGAAATCTATAAATGTTGGAGTCAGAAATTAAAAATTCTCTTTTCGCCTTGGAAGAGCTGCGTGTCCGCATCGTGTTATTTCATGTCCTGTAGTGACGGGGTGAGACCACTGTCCTCTCTTGTTTTGTTTCACAGCATTCTGCCCACTAATCCTTCATCCCAGCTGGGAGAGGGGATGCAGCCCAAGAAGGAAAGGCACCTGCCGGGATCAATCCCGCGCTGTTGGTGAATGACACGGGCAGGGCGCTGCGTTCAGTGACAAATGTGTCTGTCTCTCTTTTCAGGGATTGACCTGGAGAATATCGTTTACTACAAAGACAGCACGCATTATTTTGTGATGACAGCAAAAAAGCAGAGTCTTCTGGACAAAGGAGTGATTATTAACGTATGTAAAAATGCTGGTTAAACCCTATTTTATTTACTTGGCACAGAGTAAGCGTGAACATCTGCATAAACGTTGCTGGATGTTAGACAGGGTGTTTATAGACTTAATCACTTCATTCAAGCTCAGGCCACTTGGATCTTACTCTGACATTTTTAGGATTTGCTTTTTCCCTTCAGTCAGCTCAAAGTTTCAATAGAGAACTGAAAACAATACTTCCTAAATTAATCAATTTTGAAACTGGCTGAAATGGGATCTTGACTTGCCTTGGAAATACATGGTGGGATTGTCACAGCAGAAAATAAAAACCTCAGTTATTTAAGGGTGAACTTAGCACAGCTATATTCAGTTTTATCAGGCAAGTAAGGAAGTGTAAAAACCTACCCTAGGTTAAATTGCAAATTCTCTAAAGTGGGTGAAACATGATAGAAGAAGGCTATAAACATGATGCCCTGACCTTTCAGGGGTATGTGTGATTTTGAGGTATTTTTTTTTCTTTCTTCTTTTTTTTCTTCTTCTGTAAAATATAGGGTTTATTTTCTTTTGTTTCTAGGAAGTGTTATGGCACCACTTAAATTTCCCTTTCTGGAAACCCAAAAGAGTTCAATTTTTCTTGGAAAGTAAAGCAGTGCCAAAACAGCCAAGTGTAATTTCCTGAAGGAAGTACTTGTGGGGAACTGTCAGAAGGGCTTTTGGCTTTCTGATAGGACCACTCAGCTCAGTGCCATGATTCCCTGCCCTTTTGGAGGCCAGGGGCTCCCAGGGCAGAGCTGCTGTCCATGACCAACCAGGGTGGGAGAGAGGAAGGGTCAAACCCCTTGGTCTAAATGCAATGCCACTAGAGTTTGCGAGGGATGGTGTTGAGGAAATATTATATAAAGTTTTTATGCATTCTAACTTAAACTGTAGTTAATGGGTTTTGATAAATCAAACCCACTATCTTCTACCTCCTAGAGTTCATCAGCCTCAAGCTTTGTTCAAACATAGGCAATTTTTTTTCCTCTTTATTCTTTCTTTTTTCTTTTTCTTTTCTATTAAGTGCAAGTAACTTCAACTGTACAGTAAATGCATCAAGTAACACAAAATAAAATAAAGTAAGTAAATAAAAGCCCCGTGGCATTTTTAACATACTTATGGTACTGTAAAAGATCACCTATGACATTGAGTTCTGTTTCTTGCAGGCTCACTAGATTATTTCAACCCCACTTGAAGTTATAACAGCTTGGAAATGGAGGGACTAATATCAAATGTGTATTTTTCATTTCAAGCAATTTTCTGAAATCCTCTTTCCTTTCAGTGATTTTGTGTCTATTTCCATACATAGGTGTCTGTTTAAGATGATGTTTTCAAGATGATTCATCACTACTGATATGTGTAGGCCCTGAGATTGTGGGGCTAGTGTTTGTAGGTGAGGGCAGTCCCAGGGGATCTGTGGGGAGTTTGGAGCAGAGGAGCAGCAGCTGTGGCTCATCAGAGCTGTTTTCCTGACCTACTCAGCTCTGAGTGGAAAAAAAAATCAACCACCCCAGTGTGTCTGGTGCAACTGGGCTAATAGCGGTTCTGTGGTATCATCTGTGATTAGGGGTCTCATCCACGATTAGGCTGGAAATAGAACCTGCCTCATTAATAATCACTGCCTTTAAGTAGGATGACCTGTAAAGGCAGGGTCCTTTACCACTCTGCCCAAGGAAAAACCTGGCCCAAAAATGAACAGAAGAGCTGCTACGGTCCAGGTTTGAGTGTGGTGTTCTTACTGAGATGTCGAGGCAAACCTTGAGGCTGAGTCCCCATGTCACAGCATCAGTACTTCTGCTCTCCTGTGGTTTCAAATGGGGGGTCCACGAGTGCAGAAAAGCATTGCAGTGATGTGGATGACATCTTTTGATGTGAGGGAAGTAATGTTCTGAAAAGATCACATCACCAAGGAACTGGGAGGAGCTATAATTTTCTATTGCAAACAAAGCTGCTCGTTCAGTGTGGGCAAGGAAAGTTTCTGTTTGGGGCAGTACCTGTGCTTGTGCATTGGCTTTTTGGAGATTACAAATGTCACTCGTTTCTTGTTGCTGTGAGGTGTGGGGCTCCCAGTCCTGCTGTGAGACTGCAATATTCCAGTTCAGAGAGGATATTGGAGTCTCTCATCCCACATCCTTCTCTCCTTGCAGGACTCCGTTGATACCGAGCTGCTGCTCTGTGGGGAAAATGTGAACCAGAGCAATTTGCTGTCCTACGCCAGAGAAGCTGCTGACTTTGCAACCAACTACCAGCTGCCTTCCTTGGATTTTGCAATTAATCATTATGGCCAACCAGATGTAGCAATGTTTGATTTTACCTCCATGTATGCATCTGAAAACGCTGCGCTGGTGAGAGAGAGGCACAGACATCAGGTCCTGGTGGCTCTTGTTGGAGATAGTTTGCTTGAGGTATATCTTGGAATGCCTTCCAAGTAGTATTTTCAGGGTTTTTTTACACTTAACTTCCTTAATCCAACCATTCAATCTAGCCTCCAGAATAAAATGTTCTCTTCTAAATGTCCTGAAACAGTGGTACCTTGTTTGGAATAGATTTTTCCCCTTTTTTCTTTTCTCCTTTATTATGACATAGTTTGTCATAGCTAATGCTTGGCTGGCAGCCTGTGGCTGAGATCCCATTTTGCTTTATGCAAGTTGTGTTTCTGTCTGAAAACTGTGAGCTCCGTGTCCTCAGCTTGGGTGCATGGCATAATTTTACTGAATTCCATCGTAGACAAAAACTTGATCCAAATTATTATTGCAGTCCCTTTGCCTTAGTATGTTCCCTTTTTTTTTCTTTCTGAAGTGAAAAGTGTATGCTGCAAGTTTTTTTTTTTTAATTCATGCTGACAGCCTGAGGCATTTGAAAAGAGCAGTCCAAAGCAAATTTAAGAGGTGAAAAGTGCATCTTTTTTTTTTTTCCTTTAATAATTCTTGAGTCTTTTTTTTTTTCTTAGCCTGTATCTTTTGGGGCTAAAAAATCTGATATAGAAGTTAAAAAAAAAGTGAAAAAAGTAATCTTCTTCCCCTGCCTAAGATTTAAAGGAGAGGCATGTTTAAAACCTGCAAGTGTTGCCTGTGTTGCATTTTGACTCTTTCTGGGCTATTTTTCCAAGACAGTATGAAACTCCGGACTCCAAATTCGCATTGAAAGTTGCTGTTGTAGTAAGAGGTTAAGAAATGCAGAGAACTAAAGTGTACCTGCTCCTTGCAGCCCTTCTGGCCGATGGGCACTGGCTGTGCAAGAGGCTTCTTGGCTGCCTTTGACACGGCGTGGATGGTGCGGGGCTGGGCGCAGGGGAAGCCCCCGCTGGAGATCCTGGCTGAACGGTGAGTGCTGCTCTGCTCCCCAGCATTTCCAGCCTTTTAAAGAGCCCCAGCAGGGCTACAAGGCAGTGGATTCCAGAATGCTACCAGGAGAAATAGTATTAGGGTTTAAATCACTGATTTATGGCGCTAAAGTGTGATCCTTAAAGAAATAGACCAAAGAGACCTTGTATCAAAAAACCCCGAACCTCCAGGCATCTCACCTGTTTTTTTATCATAAAAATGAAAAAAAAATCCTGAAAGGAGTCTAAATAAATTCTTCAACAGTAACAGCTTTCAGAGTTGGTCTGTGTGATTTTAACTCTGCATTTTGGCGTAGTGGTGCTCTCTTTAGGCTGATAAATATGTGGAGAATTATTATAATGCTGCACCAGAAACTTTTTTTGACTGGAGAAAGAAAATCTGTTGCTAAGTACAGCAGCAGTCTTGGTGTCACCATGGTCTAATGGTTGAAGTTGATGACTTAGATCCTGCTGGCAGCCACCCTGCTCTCCTACAGCTGCCCAGGCTGTTTTGGGGCAGATACGTAATAGGAAGAGTCGTGGTTGTGGGAATGCAAGCAGGAGCTTTACTAACTACTGCACTTTGAGAATTTTTAAGGTAGAAGCCTGTGGGATGACTCAAACACGGCCTAATCCCAAATGGAAAATTGAGCAGCATAGTAAAAAAAGCTGTGGTGGTTATAGGAATTGCATGATGACAGGATTTAGTGCTATTATGTGGTAAAAAAGTTACTTCTTGAGTAGATGTTAAAGCAAAACCAGATGACTAGATGATGTAACCTTCTTTTTTTTTTTTTCCTCCTTTTTCTTGCTCACTTCCTGCCTCAGGAAAATATGGGCATGAGCTCTAAGTGTCCGTCTTATCCTTTTTCTGTCTGGCATCCTTCCGTTGAGTGGGGATAAGGAATGGGATGGATGCATTATGCATTTGGTCCGTAACACTTGTCCTGGCAGAGCCAAAATGAAGTTTAGGCAGCTGCAAAAAAACCCTGATCTCTTATAAATAAATATTTATTTTAATACATAAATCTTGCATCTTTTTTCTCTCCAAGGGAGAGCATTTATCGACTCTTACCTCAGACGACCCCTGAAAACATTAATAAGAACTTTGACCAGTACACCATTGACCCGGGAACAAGATACCCGAACTTGAACTCGAGCTGTGTTCGACCTCACCAGGTCAGTACTTAAAAGGCTTGCTTGTGAAATCAGTTCTTTTTTTATCAAGGGTAAATAGAGCTGCAAGGAGTGTGTAAACAAAATCTTCAGGAGACTCCTGAATTTAGAACCAGCTGCTGATAAAGTTAACCTGGAAACAAAACTGTTTTTTTGTCTGATGTTATGCTGGTGATTGCTTTTCCTTGTAGGTGAGACAATTATATGTTACTAATGAGCTACAGCAGTGTCCTCTTGAAAGAGTGAGCTCCATTAGAAGATCAGTGAACCTCACAAGACAGGGTAAGTGGCATCTCCTGTTTGCTGTGGCTTAACATTTGTGGCCTTGTGAGCATGCAGAAGCTGACTGAAAGGTTTGCTTTCCCCTTTCTGCAGAGTCAGATATTCGGCCTAACAAGCTTTTGACGTGGTGCCAGAAGCAGACGGAGGGATACCGAAACGTCCATGTCACTGACCTGACCAGCTCCTGGAGGAGTGGCCTTGCTCTGTGTGCCATCATCCATCGCTTCAGGCCTGACCTCATGTAAGTGGCAGCTGGGGACCTCCTCGGCTGAGGCATTTGCAAAGTGCAGTGTAAGACCAGAGCAGCCCTGACACTCTGCAGTCCCCTTCTGTGGCTGGTTTCTGTGAGGAAGTGCACACCATGGCCAGGTGTGGAGGGGGGAAGGGGTGGGTTGGGTTTGCTGTGTTTCTTCTGTATGTCCTTGCACGCTGTTTAGAATGAAATAGATGTGCTTTCAAAGAGCTAGGAGGGTTTTGAACCCGATGATTTATCGTGTTGTGGGAGTCATGTGTCTATTTAAAATGAAATTTGCAGTTCTGGGGGAATGTGTAGAGCTGCATTCCCAGATCCCTGGAGACAGGTTTTGGTGTCTGTCTGAAACCACAACCATGAAGCACAATCCTGAGTTACAGAAATGCTGGGTGAGCCTGAAGGAGCCATCCTCCATGTGTTGTACTGGTTGCTGTGACAGTCAAAGAGGGAAATGTTGGTCCGTGGAGATGGAGGTTTTGCACAACTCTGTCCAGGAGAGCACAGAGTCCTTTCATGTGGCCAAAGCAAGGCCTTGAAAATGAACTGCCCTAGGGGTATAGTGTAAGCCAGCATTCCCCTTTTGGCACAGTTTCTGGGGTCCTAGTGCTGCATGCCCCAACTCCATGCATCTGAATGTTTTGTAATGTCCCATAGTTAGATACAAGAAGGTCAGTGTGTAACAGATGTCAGGAAATAGCAATTGCTGGCACTGCTGGATGCAGTCAGTGGGGTGACTCTCTTCTCACCAGTCTCCAAAATGCAGTGCATGCATTCTCTTATCTTCCTACAGAGCCTTAGGAGTCACACATGAATTACTGTCAACTTCCCTTTATTGTGGATAAATGAAAGGAATGATTGAACTTTTTTATGAGGTGTGATAAATTGGAAAAAAATAGGTGTGGTACCTAGAGTGGTTGTTTGTACAGTTTTGCCAGAGGAAGAGCTGAGATTTTAAGAATAGGAATTTTTTTTGGCCTTGGGTTGGTTTAAAAGAATTAGAATTCTGGATGTTTTTGGGAGAGAGGATACAGAAAGCAAAGTAATCTTTGCTGCCTGTGGAAAACACGTTCTGTACACTGCTCTCTACAAGGTCGATAAATTTATCTTCCTGAGCTAACAGACCTCCTGCTGTTCAATTAATGTTGTGTTTGGATCTTGTTGGCTTCTTGTATTCAATGAGCCTGCAGAAGGACTTGGCTGGATGAAAGCTAGGCAGGCAGGAGAGGTGGCTGCCAGTGACAGCTCCCAGCTCCAGAAATGGGCAGTGGGTGGGTGAGAGAAGAGGAGAAATTCTTTGGGAATTCAAAAACTCACATTCCACTGTGAGGAGAAAGAAACTACCCTGCCTGGAGCTTTGTAATTTATTCACATGTTTATTTTAATCATGAATTTTGGAAGCTGTTCAAAAGATCAGAGTCTTAGAATAGGTCTCATAGAAAATGGATCAGAGAGTGGATAACAGAGTTCCAGATGTGTGATGCACTTACTTAGTGCACTGCTAAATTCAGTTATGACCTGGGCAGGAGGTCCCTGCTCAAACCGTGCGTGTAACACATTAAAAAAGGAAAGGTAGTGCCTGTGCATGTGTATGCACACACATAATATGCTACTTCCATAGAATGCTGTCCTAAATTTCTTCCACCTGGCTTTGATAATTTATAAAACTAATTGAACCTAAGTAATCTCTTGCTAATGGATGAAGTCTGTAGTAGTTCAGCTGTATTTGGAGAAGGAAAAGGTTTGTATGGTATTCACATGTCTTCTGAACAGAGAGAAGCTGTGAGACAAGCAGAGAAGAAGGAAAACACAATTCTTATCTCGCTTGCTGTGCCTGTGTTGTGCTGAAGTAGAATGCAATATGGAGATTGTTTTACCCGAAGTGAGGATGTTTGGTTCCCTTGGCCTGTCAGGCCCAGAAGTGTGTGTTGGACTGTCAGGCGACAGTCACGAGAGAATCAGAGATGAGTGCAGTTCTGTGCAGTTGTGAGCAGAGGGAGTACATGGCAGATTCAGTTTAGATACAGTGTACATAGTATAGTATAGTAAAGTAATTATTTAGCCTTCTGATGATGGAGTCAGATGCATCGTTCTCTCTCCCCTTCATCAGAGTCACCTTTGATTTACAATAGGTTTGTTAGCACTTATGAGGAAGAATTGCATCTCTCCAATAAATAAAAATATTTTTTGTGGGACCATATCAAGGTCCAGTTCAGTGAAAAAGCTTTTAAATTGGATTTCTGGCAAAGTTAGTATTTGCAATAATGGGATTTGTGTGAGGCTCTTGTAGCTTTG
The DNA here is from genome assembly GCF_901933205.1 of Camarhynchus parvulus. Taxonomy (NCBI): domain Eukaryota; kingdom Metazoa; phylum Chordata; class Aves; order Passeriformes; family Thraupidae; genus Camarhynchus; species Camarhynchus parvulus. The sequence goes on along the minus strand of NC_044575.1, from coordinate 6,023,137 downwards.
ACCCAGTGAGATGCTGCTGCTGCTGTGCCACGGGAGCACGGTGCGTTCCCGAGGGGAGCAGGGAACGAGCGATGCCTCTGTCTGTCTGTCCCCACAGCGACTTCGAGGCCCTGAACGAAGAGGATGTGGTGAGGAACAACCAGCTGGCCTTCGACGTGGCCGAGCGGGAGTTCGGGATCCCCCCGGTGACCACGGGCCAGGAGCTGGGCTCGGCCGGGGAGCCCGACAAGCTCAGCATGGTGCTCTACCTGTCCAAGTTCTACGAGCTGTTCCGCGGCACCCCTCTGCGCGCAGTCGGTGAGGCACCCGAGCAGGGCAGGGGGAAAGGGGCAGCCTTCATCCAGGCTGCTGATGGGCACTGCTCTCCAGCCAAGAGGCTTTTCCCAGTGAGGCAGAGTAGAAATTTTCCAGAGTGGAAATCCATATTGGTTTAGGTGAAATGTACGTCTTTGAAGAGTAGAAATCCAAAGGTCCCCTGCCTGCAGAGCTGGCTTTGCCCCTGAGCAAGGCAGTCCTATCCAGATAGCTCAGAGTGTCCAAATACCCGGGCCGCTCACAGCTGTGGCTACCTTAAGCAAGCTTAGTGGATTTCAGCTCTTTAGTGATTATCAACTCTCTTAGGATTTCAGCTCTTGCTTGCTAAAGTGCCTGTGGGCTAGGGGAAGAAGCAGACGTGAGAGATGAGAAGAAGAAATCGTCCTGGGGGTTCCACAGCGATGATTTATTGAGGGGTCTATGAAGGGTTCCAGCGACGGCTCTTCTTCTGCCAAATGGGCTAAACCAGCCCCTTTTTATAGGGTACAGAGGGATCCAAACTTGTCCAATAGTAGGGGTTAGGGGAAAGTGACCTATGGGGTTACAGAGATAAGCTGGGGTCCGAGAGGCGGAAGACAGGAGCTTGTTTTGCTATCTCATCATGACTCAGCCATTCCTACTGTTGAGCCTCAGCCCTCCATGGAGTCTTAGACAATTCTACGGAGTCTGCTACAGAAATCCATTTTGATTTAGGTGAAATGCGCATCTTTGAGTTGAGTCTGTAGTTTGCAAACATGGCTGTTTAGTCTGACTGCGTGTTCTCCCAAAAACCTATGCTGAGAGAAACTGCTTCAGCTGAAGGACAGAGATAAGGAGGGGGCAGACAGAGAGAGCAGGGTCAAAATGAGCCAGGAGTTCTTTATGATAAAGAAGAATTAGCAGCAAATGTCACATGAAATCAGTAAAATGAATATGTATGAACTTATTGTGACATTGCATTCATATATGTTTGAGAAGGAGATAAAAAAGGATCTGGAGTTCCCAGAGGCACGCATGTCATGTTAGGGGAATGATCCCCACATCCAGCACTGTAATAAACATAGCAGCTTTACAACTTCCACAAAAGTTGTGGAGTTTGTTTGCTCCAACAAATGACCAGCAGAGCCCTTCTGGCCTGCAACAGTTACCTCAGGCTTAACACAGGAAACGGGGGAGAATTTGATTGAAGACCAAGGTTTTGTGGGTCCTTGGTGGTTTCAGGGAGTAGGAGCAGCTGCTTGACATCATGGAGGGCATGTATCAAGTTGTTGGTGTGATTCCCTGGTAACACATTCATGCTTGTGTTTCTCTCCTTCCTTTTTTAAAAAGCCACCCTACATTGTATGTATTTACTTTTATTTGTCTGTGTTTCTTATGTATAATTGCTACCAGCACTCAACTGGAAAGCTTTCGCTTAGAATAATTTATAAACTAATCTAAGTAAATATCCTAAGCAGTTGTTTTTTCAACAGATGCTGCTGAGAAGCAAAATGGAGAAAATAATGATCCTGGTTCATCAAAATCATCAAATTTCATCTTTAATAATTATATCAATTTAACTTTACCAAGAAAACGAGTACCAAAGGTGAGTTGTGAAGCAAGACTTGCCCTATGAATATTTTTTTTCTGAAAAGTTGAAAATAAACTTTCAGGCTCAGAAATAAGGGGTTTATATATACACTGCTATAATTTTCTGAGCTATTTCTATCTGTAAGAAAAAGAGTCCTGTAGCTCTGTATTCCTGGATTTAAATATACAGCCATTTTATTATATACCAGTTCAAATAATCAGTGCTATGCTAGACTGTTTATTGATTGGGAGGGAGTGCTGCTTTTTGAAAAAAGCAGTGATTTGCACAGTCTGTGGATGCTGTCAGGGTTCTGAAGAGAAGCTATCCAACTCCTACAGAGGAAACCTGCAGTGGTGACCAACAGTGGGCAGGTTGATCAGCAGCTTTGGGATAACAATCTCTTAGTCATACCTCTGTACTTTTCTCTCTTGGTTACTTATTAATGAAAACTTACTGACAGGCCCTGTTATATCCTTATTGTAAAATAATCCATGCCCATACATGCTGTGATTAAGGACTACAGAGCCTTGAAGCTTTGCAGAGGCCTGAGTTAACACATGTACACATCTACTGCATTTCTCAGTATTTTAATATACTGCTTTTTAAATTTGTTGCTCTCTTGTCTTGTAGAAATGTGATTTCTGTTTTTTTCACCTGAAGAATTACTGCAGAATTTCCAGATACTTCCTACACTGACTTTTGTCTTGAATATTTTCCATCCTGCAAACTCTTTTTCAAAACCTGTGGACAGTCAATTGTCCAGTAACTGAAAATATCCTTGTTAGGAGATGATTTTCTCCTGCCACCCACATATACACAAAACTAAGTGACATGGTTCCCAGATAGCCAAGCTGTGAGAAACCAAATAGGCAGAATAAACTCTGCTTTTTTTTTGTGGGTGACTTCTTTAGAAGGAAAACCTTTATCATGACCACAGTGTTGTTTTTCAATGAGTTGTTTGCAGAAGTAAACAGACTTTTAGCAGTGTGGAGAGCTTTCCATTACTGAGCCATAGAGCCTCTGATTAACCTCCTGTCATGAAATAAGCCTTCTGTCAAAGCAGGAGCTGGAGTTCTTGGCAGTACATGAAAGCACAAGGTGATTGCTTGAAGGGCCCCTCTGGTTTCACACCATGGGAGCTCGTTGGAAATGAGAAGTGGAAGTATTATTTCCCAAATCAGCTTGGGAAACAAGGCATTGTGTGCAAGGTTTTGCAGCTCTGTCACGGATGGGCTGTAAAACCAAGCAAGGTGGGTTTGGGTTCTTGGATTAGGACAGACTTGGGAGTGCCATAACCAGTTGAAACTAGCTGGGAAATTAAGCTCCTTGGGAAGCAATTGTTTGAGTTTGGGGTTTGGCTGTGGCTTCAGTTTTAGGGTTCTTTCCCAGGCAGAAAGTGGTGCTGAGCATTATCAAGGTGTATATATATCAAATGTTCTGTCCAGGCTTTAGCAGAGCAGAGAGTGTTGCTTAACTGAACTTCCATGGCATGCAGTTTGTTCTTGGATTGGGCTGGAGGAGGGATCTTTATCTGAGCGAGGGCTGTGAGAGACCAGGAAGCGGGACCTGGAGCTGGGGTGGCTGTGGCTGTTCTGGCAGCCTGTGCTGAGCTGGATCATGTTTTCCATTCTCCTCGGAGTGTCAGCCCGGCTGGAGAGGAACTGAGATTTCCTGTGCTCCAGACTAATAAATGAAGGGAGGTGTTTACACAATGCAGGGCGCAGCCCTTTTGGAGTCCTGCTCAGCAATTAAATTGCTTTGTCTTTCACTTCTTTGTCAGCATGTTAATGAGAGTCCTTTCTGCCCGATCTCTGAAAGGCAGCATCTTGCTTTGCTCCATTCACTCAAGCAAAATCTGCTTTTATGTGGCCCAGGCTATTATGCAGAATACATTGTGCTGCTCTGTGTTCACCCTTTCTGGGTAGACTGATGACTGTAGGTAGTGCAAAGCTGGGTTTTACTGAGCTGCTGCTTGAAAGACAACGTAGTAAAGCAAAGTAATTGAAATATTGTCATCTGATTCCTTTGGTGTTTGCCCACAAGTTGTTTGGGATTACTCGTCTTCATTGCATAATGATTTATTACAGTCTATAATATATATATATATTATATAATATATAATATTATATTATATATATATATATATAATATTATATATATTATATAATATATATAATATACAGTCTTTTACAAAAAAGGAAGCCTGCATTCTTTGATCTTTCTTTATTTCTTTTTAAGGAATTCCTTTTACTCCTTTTATTTGTTTTTTAAGTTGGCTGAGCAGGCACTAAATTACAGCATGGGCAAATGCCAATAAGTGGAATATAGTTTATTAGTCATAAGTTATCACCATATCAAGTCATCACAACTGAATGTTACAAGAAGTGATAAAAATTTGCCAGCATTGACTACTTTTCAAGTTTGTGCAGACTGAGTCTGAAGTATTACTGATTTGTGTAATCTCTAGTTGAGTAAAATAATGAAATATTTGGATGGCTCAAGGACAAAAGAAGCAGTTTGGTTGCTTAAGTATTGTAATGTTCAGCCATAGTCAGGGAGGTGAACCTTATGAGGGAGCCAGACCTTTAAGGCAGCCAGTAATTGCTCAAAAATGGAGGTATGACTGTGCCATGAATTCATGATCTGCATGCAGACAGATGGTTCAAGAGAGATTTGGGGGTTACAGTAAAAGACTGAGGGGTTTCTGGATTTTATTACTTCTCTGGAAAACAGTGCAGTCTAGCTGAAAATTCACAGAATAACTCATGCTGTAAAACCTTTTTCTTCAAGGATGTGTTAATACTTTATGAATTGTAAACTCAGTACTGAAAGAGGGAAAGATGAACACCAAGTTGTAGGGCCTGTTCAGCACAGTGTACAAGCATGTGTTCTCATGCACTGGAGTGCAGTGAGAGCTCCCAGTCAGGGGCTGTGTGACAGCTTTTACTGCCCTGATACCTGTTCAAGGAGCAGTCCTGTGAGCTGGGGGGTCTGACAGGGGGGCAGCGAGACCCCCTGATGCTGGCACTGCTCCCCCTGTGTGTGCCTGGCTGAGCACAGCCCAGACCTCACCTGCCTGGGGATGGAACTTCTCCTGGGAGGAGCTGCTGGGGTAAACTTGGGAATTGCTGCAGTAACCCATGGCACTTGTTTTGGCTTTGCCCTTTCAGGCTGAAGGGAAAACAGAAGAAAATGAGACGAACAAGAGGCGTCGGAAGGGCCTCTTCGGCGTCTTTGAGCAGGTTGGTGTTCAGTGGTACCCAGCTCCTTGATGGGCATCAGAGCTGAGGAAGCAGTGGGAGCTGGGGGGCCAGGGTTTGGCCTTTGGAGCATGGCATGGAAAAAACTTCTCCCTTGAAATGCACTCAAGAAGAGCTAAATTAATTTTAATCATTTGGGAGGGAGTAGAGCATTAACTAAATTGCACTAGTTTTTGTTCCGACACAGGAACATTTAAGGTATTGGTTTGTTTTTCCTTTTCCTAATTGTCTATTTAGACAGTTTTTTATTTGAAGAGTTTGCATTGCAGCTTGGTTTCTAGCCCTTTTCTGATTAGTCACCTTTGTGACTCTGCTTTATGAATAGCAGCACTGATTTATGTTCCCTTTTACTGTACTCTGGGACCCAAGAAACTATTTTTTGGTAACTTTTGCATGCTAAACATGTCATTTTAGTATGCTGCAGACTGCATTTCCTTTCACCCTTTGCTGAAAAGGATGTTACCTCTTTCCTCCTCTCCCTTCATGAGTGTTGTAGGAAACACAAGAAAAACACAGTTTGTTGTTTCCTTGCAGACTTCAGGCTTTCCAAGCCAGGGAACAAACAATGGGAAAGAACAGAGTGAATGCAGAGAAGGAATGAACCAGAACAAAGTCAAATCAATGGCAACTCAGCTGCTGGCAAAGTTCGAAGAGAATGCTTCAAATACAGTTCTGAGGAGACAGGTAGGTCAGAGATGAACATGAAAGCATCTCTGAAATTGAACTGTAGTCCCTCTTTGTGAAAGTGATGCAGATTTCCCAGGGAAGACAGGAATCTCTTAGGTGTTTGGAGTGGGCTGTCTTTTTTAATACTTTATGCAAATTTAAAGAATTTCTCTCAATACTTGGTAAACAAATACAAGTCATATAGATTGACTAATGCATCTAACAATAACATATTGCTGTGTTATAGTGCCTAGAAATGTCATGGAATTTGTGGAATTTGTGTTATTTGGAAGTCTAAGGTGGCTGCATCCAGTATTGCAGAAGGCCTGTTGTGGCCTGTGTTTTTCAAATAAAGGACACTGCATATCCTGTGGAGTCTGTTTTTATGGAAAATCTAGGAAGTGTTAAAAGGAAACCTAATCTCTTGCAAGATATGTCTGGCTGCCATTGCCATTCCAAAACTAGGCAGAGTGGAATACATTTGTGCATTGTACAGCATTTTCATGGTTTGTTGTTATTGTGACTAGAGGTATTTTAAAAGCAATCCCATGCTGCCAAGGTAGAGGGGAGAAGCTTAAAATCGCACTTCAGCCAGAAATAGTTGGAATTAGCAGAGTTTAGACCTGTCATCTGAAAGACCTGAAAGAAGGATGAGCAAGGTGTGGATGTTTTGACAAAAATTGTGGCATTCCTAATTCTTCATCCTTGTATCCGTTTGTTTATTTAAATACTTAGGTCCTCCAGTAGTGTAGGCTTTATAGATGTCCAGTGACTTTGTCTATCCTTGAACCAAAGTTGTTTGCACACTGCCTGGCTACTTGTCAATGCCCTGAGCTTTCAGTGTGTGGTAAGTGGCCAGAGATTTCCTTGGCCATGCTAAAGGGAGTTATTTTGATCATAAACTCTGTTAAAAAGTACTGAACGTATTCAACTTGAAGTATATCTTTGATGGTAGAAGTTGCTAATAAAATGAGTAGGTGGCAAAAATATGCAAAATGTATTGTTAAGCTTCATAGTAATGCATCTTTAAAAGAAGCTTTTATTTCTTTCTGCCTCAGAAATTCTTTGAATCCTATTTACTGTCTTCCTTTTTTTTTCTTCTCCTTCACCCTGTCTTTGCAATTTTAAAAATGCTTTACAAGGAGCTAACAGATAGACCAGCCCTGCTCTCCTCTGACCCTCCAGTTAATCCTCGCTTTGCTAAACCTATGGATCCAAGCCTTCTTCCACCTCAACCAAAAAGGCAGGTAGGAAGCTCCTATGGGTAACAAACACCTGGCAGGCACAGCATTTCTCTCACTGCTGGGATCTTGCTGCTATTGCAGAGCTACATGAGATACAAAGCAATATTTGGATGGAAACTGCAGAGTTCACAGACACATTTAGCTGAGAATTGTGAAAACACCAGTAGAAAGTAAAGGCTATTTTACACCTGCTTTGTCAGATGAGAAAACTCTCTGAAAGTGTGGAAAAACCCTGAAAACATAAGTGTTGATTTCTGTGTTACCATATCTAGACTCCAAATTGTATGAATGTAATTTCACAGCTGCTTTTAACATGTGAGAAAAGTACAGCAGTACCCAAAAATTTGTGCATATACCCAGTGCTTTGGGTTATTGTAATGATAAGGCTAAGAGAGAAACCTGGCAAAAAATATCTAAGATAAAAACTTGAGCATGGAAAAGCTGATATTGGTGCCCAGGTATTCTATTCCTATAAGTAGAACTTGTGATAAGAATTTCTGCTGAAAGCTCTTTTGCAGCATCACATATATGGGGAAAAATGTAGTCTAAATTTTTCTCTTAGTACTTTGACTGAAAGCAATCTCATGTCAAACAGTATTGATACTCACTTTTCATCAGAGTTTTAAATTGAAGTAAACATCCTGTAATGGCACTTCAAGAGCAGTCTGCAGTGAAATGAGATCTGTATTGCATGTGGAAATCGGCAGACCAGAAGCTATTTTATATTAAAACTCAAATTCAGAGATGTGTTCTGAACTCCTCAGAAAATGCCTTAAATCTGAAATACATTATATGCTGATTTGGGTCAGACTAGATCTAGAACTATGACAAGAATTACTGTTGAAATCCTCATAAATATAATTGCAAGCTTAGTTTCATGCAGATGTGCTGCTAAAAAACCCCAACCCACCTTTGCTGTAAACCCTCGAGGAAGATATTCTTCTGCACTGCTGCTGTCTGAGGTTACTCACAAAATCTCAGAAGCATAGAGAAGGATGTCAAGGCCTGCACAAGTTGTGTAGGACTGATTTATTTCAGTGCATGTGCACAAGCACCAGAAGTGCAGTAGACAGTGTGCAAAGAGTGATGTGAGAACGTTTTATTTCCAGTTATGTGCATGACTGTGCCGTTCTTTCGGAAGCATCCTTAAAAGCTGCATATCCTGCATGGTAGTGCAGAAAGCAGAGTTTTGTTCACTTCAAGTGTTTCCCAGTTTCAGGTGGTAGCTAGGAGTGAACACGAGGTCAGGGAACCCAAACAGTCTTTAAATGGTTCTGATCATATGGCCAGGAGAGCAAAGACTGTGCACAAAACAGATCCCCAGCCCAGTCTGTCAGAAACCTCTGAAAATCTCGCCTCTGCCTGTTCTGCTGCATTTGTACTTTCTGGAGTGCTTGAGCGTCTTCAGCACCTGGAGGAAAAAATGAAACAGGTGACAAGCAACTTCTTTTCCTTTCTGTCTCTTCAATGCCTGTGATAATCTGTGTACTGTGGTTTTGCTGGCTTGTTCTCTGTTGACTGTAGGTTGTATTAAGACAATAAGAAGTCTTTCTACAAACTTCTGTGTTTCGTTGATGGATGTGGTTTTAACTGAAATCTCTCTCTTTCTTTTCTTGGCTGTCTTTCCGTGGCTGTCACTGCAGAAAAGAGCTCAGAACATAGCAAATAGGGAATTCCATAAAAAGAACATTAAAGAGAAAGCAGCACATCTCGCCTCAATGTTTGGATACATGGAGTTTCCAAAGGTGAATTTTAAGTTTTGCACCTGAAGAACTGCTGAGTTGGAAGGTGTATAAGAATTCATGAAGGGAAAGAAATTGCAGTGATTTTGGTTTTAACTTCCTTTCATTCTGTGTGGATCTGAAAAATAATGTGGATTCCACTGAAACTAGTAAAAGTGTTGCTTAAATATTATTGCATAGTTTAATTGAGGTGAAACAATCTGAATCCTAAAGCTAATCAGAGTGCTTTAGCAGGAGAGAAATGTGTTCAAATAAACTATGTCTTGTGCTTAAGCACACACTGCTGGCTCACAGTTTCTAATCAGTTGCTGAGCAGTGGTACTTGGTGCACTCTGGTTTTTGCTGGATTTCATTATGCTCTCTCCCAGTACTGTCTTACCTTACTGCCCACTGTGAATATTTCTATTAAAGAAATAGTACAATAATACCATTTACCATGAAGATGCCATGATGATTTCCATGGGCCCTTACTGTGCAGAGGTAGCAAGAAGAGTAGATCTGTCATTGTTATGTTTCTGGTTTTCTTGATGCATGACTGTGAACTTAACCTGTGTTGATGTCACTGTCTCTTGGATAACTCTCCTGTTTCTGCTCTACACAGAATAAGCTACCTACTAAAGGCTTGCCCCATTCTCAGCCCCCAGCTCCCTCTTGCCCTCCGCCTCATCATTCAGCTGTTGCTACTTCATCATCTGTTGGTTCAGCTTCCTCTGCTGTTTCTTCTCAACAGGTACTCTATTAAGAGATTTTTCATGTAAAACCCAAACTTGTACTCAAGCTGCTTGAGAAATGGCTTGGATGGAAGGTGCTGCCAGCAGACCTGTTGTATAGGTTGTAATTCACATTTAAATCAAACTTTCCTTTTTTGCTGTTGTTAGTTCTGCATGTTTGTAAGAGAAATGTCATCATCAGATATGGCTCAGGTAAAAGCTGAATAACAAAGCAAATGGTTAACGTTTTTTACTTCAATTCTGAAAATTTTGTGTTGCTGCTTATTTTAAATTATCTGCTGTAGGATGATACCACAGGCATGCTGAAGAAAGCTTCACATTATAAAGCAAACTGTCTGCTGTGAGGTTGGTTAGTTTTCTTGGGTAGAATTGATGTTTCTTTTTATAAGAATATCCATTTACTCTGCAGGGGAAAACCTGGAAAAATGATGGCTGTTTTAACCACGTCTTAGAATGGACATGTCTTAGAATTGTATGAGCATTTACCAATACAGACATTTATTGTTGTTTGTTTAATTATTATTACTTTAAACTTGCTTCTGCATGTGAATAGGTAGCATACAGTTCCTTGTAGCAGCAGAACTTCTGGAAACATCCATACTTGGAAAGAAGGAGGTGACACTTGGGGCAGAGATACTCAGTTCTTATTACTGAGGCTGATGCTAATGGGCTGTGTTGCAGGGACTGCCTGGCTCCCAGTCCCCTGGGAAATCCAGGGGACACAGCCCTTCAAGGACACTGTGAGCTCAGCAGGTGCCTTGCTGCAGTAATCCCCTAATTCCCTTCATTCAGCTTCAAAGTAATTCCTTTGCCTGGATTTACCTCTTACTTTTTATGAGCTAAGAGGTATAGCATGTGATGGGTTTTAAGCTGAGTCATGGTTTCCAAAAGATTGGGGGCTGATGTTCATTTGATTTGGAGGACTGTTGTGACTCTGCAAAGAGAATAAAAAAAAACCCAAAACCCAAACCCAAGCTATCTGAAAAACCTTTTAGGATATGAGAACTAGGCTTTTAATCGTATGGGAACTCGATGAGAAATAATTTCATTGGGATTTTAACATCACTTCTTGGAGAACCTTTGTCCTGACCAATCTTTTTTTCTGGATATTTTAAAAACTGGATTTTGTTTAAAGTGCGCTGCCAGCCTTGATTGGTTTGCCTTTGTATCTAAATGGTGTGGCAATAGTTTGTTGTTACGTGGTTTCACTCAGGCTGGGCTTACTTCAGCTGAAAAGTGCTCTCTCTAGAGATCCTGGCAGAATGCAGCTCAGCTGAAGCAAGAAAATCGAGTTCTGTCACCAGCACAGTAAATACATGTTCATCTCAGTGGGTAAATATTTGGCTGGTTAAGTAGGACTACATTTACACTTTGGCAGATCTACATGCATGAGCATTTTGATGCCTGCATACCCAGCTCCACGCGTTGTACAGGCTGCCAGCCTCTTGTACACTATGCATTTCATAGGTGTAAATGTGGTGCATTTTGTGTGGCATTTTGGAGAATTTTTAAACAGCAGGTCTGGTAATGACCAGGTGATCTTTGCTCCTCCTGTCAGGGGCACAGGTGGTAATAGAATCTGTCCCTGCCCTTTCACGGTCAAATTGTTGTCCCTGTGTTTTATCCTTACAGATTGCACACTTTTCAGAATGTGAAAATTTTATCCTGCTCTATAAAACCCTGACTAAATATGCAGTGCTATATAAGCCAAAATTCAACAGTATTTCAGATGCCCAGTGTGCATTTTGAAGTGCTGTTCAACAATATGTTTGGACCTCTGCTGTGAATATGCCAGGAGCTGCCTATGTCTCCATTATCTTGAGGGGGATTATGGGTCTCAAAATTTGAATTTCTGTTCGCTGTTCTGAGAATTATCATTAGCTGAGTGTAGACTTCAGTATCAGAAAGTGTTTTAGGATTGATAAACCAACAGGAAGAGCTGCTGTGTGTTGCTGTCAGTGTTTCTGCTTTTTCCCCAGCAGACAAACAGAAGGTAATAGAAGTGTTTTGAGTTCTGTAAGGCTTCATGATATATGACCTATAAATATCAGCACCCTCCCATGGTTTTAAATAGCTAGTGCTGTCATTTTAATTTCAGGTGAGTTCTGAGGTTGTTACCAGACATGACAAACCATTGCACCTGTTCAGTTTTGCTTGGAACAGTGTTAGTTATGGGGACACAGTTATTGAAAAGGGTGGCTATGAAATCATACTGTCTAATTACAGAAACTTGTTATTAAGTCTAAGTCCACAGCACTTGAAAAGAAGGCTGTGGGAATGTATTGTTTCTTTCAAGACATGCAGTCATTACAGCTTAGTAAGAATTACCTTCTGTGTGCAATATGTCAATAATAATCAAAAGTACCTTCTAACTTCAATCAGCTGTCAAAATTCACCTAGCCAGAATAATGAGTTAGCATATATTATATTACAGGCTGGGCTTTGGTTATTCCTGTTTTCTGCTCAAGGTTGGATTGACCTTCAGAAAACTCTGTTCATCTGAGCTTTGCATGAGTGAGTCCACACCGTGTGTCGTAAGAACTGGGGAGTTTTTGCAATCAATTTACTCCCTGCAGAGCTTGGACCAACAACTTCCCTTCAGCGACGTGACTCTAATTGCCAGCAGTAAGCAGGGCTGGGGTGTTTCCTACACACAGTAACTTATTACTCAAATGTTGTTTATCTCAGAGGGAAAATAAACGTAGCAGCTTGTACACAAAGTAAATAAATCACCCTCAAAGCAAAATAAGACCAGGAAAATCATTAAGGATATGAAAGAACAAAGGGAAAGCATTGTATGCTTTTGGAGGCAGAGAGCATAGTTCCTTTGTTTTATGAGAATGCTACTGAGGCTTACTTGGCTGGCTGTGCAGTTCTGAATAATAACACAGGGAAATACAGAAGGCAGCTTTCTCTTCCTATGGCAATAACCACCCTGGTCAACCTGCTGAAAAGCAGCATGCCACTGACAGCTCAACAGTCTGAGGAAATCACAAACTCTTGGGATTGTTAAGTGTTTTCTGCTTGTTCCCCGAAATTCACTCTTTAGGATTCGTGTTCAGCCAAGGCTTTGAAGCTGCTGGCATAAAGCTGCCTGAGCTGTGAGCAGGAGCCTGTTCCATGCAGACAGCAGCCCCAGCATTACAAAGCTGTGTGTGACTTCAGTAGAGGGGCAGCCTGAGGGGCACTGAGGACATTCTCTGGTGTCTCTGAGGGTGGCAGGTGCTCTTGGGGCTGCCCTGGTGGATCCTCATCCTGTCCTGATGCTTCTCTTTGATCACTGAGTGGCACTGGAGCAGAACAGAATAGTTCTCTTGGAAGGGATGTACAACAAGCATCTCTTGCCTGACCAAGTCAGGGCTGACCAAAAGTCAAAGCATGGTTTTAAGGGCATTGTTGCTAAATTAAAGTGAAATCTCACTTGCTTTTACTTGGAATGTCAATTCACATTTGTTATAGGAACATTTCCTTTTAATAGCATTTTTAAAGTGTGTATAAACATGCATTTTATTTGTTTTGACTACTTTAATGTTGACATAGGTTGTTCCAATGGATGAAGAACAGAAATCAGCCAACCTGATGAATTTCAAGGTGTAGTTCAGGCTCAAGGATACTTTTCCTGAAATTCAACTTCTTGCACTTTAAGCACAGCCTTGTTATTTAACTGATTGCTCCAGTATTTATCTAGTTCAAGGAAAACTTTCTGCTTCAATTGACTTTGAACACTTTCTTTTAACTTGGATCTTGTGGACAAGAACTTGTACATTTACATGTACATTACTTGTACGTGTACAACATGGCCTGGAAATGGCTCAGGATATTCAGAGGTGCAGAATTTGGGGAGGAAATTTTTTTTTGTTCCATGTTCTTAAAAAAATCAGAGGAACATAGTTTTCCTGTAGTAGCAAGTAGTACTTCTTGTAGGGGTTTATAAATTGGTGTGCCACTTGGGACAGTGTTGTGGTATGTAATTAGCAGTTCACTTTGCAGTTGTTACCCACAAGTCATCCAGATTTTGAATAATATTTTAAAGTCTTTTTGTACTAAATAAAACCAAACAGGAAAGAAATTTGTCCCTTAAATGGCCTTTGTAGTCTTAATGTGTATATTTTGTACCTGCCTGGATATCAAGTTAATTATGAGATAACTCTCAAAAGATAAGGGGAGCTGTAAAGGGTTGGACATACTGCCTTGAATTTTTTAATCCATAATAATTTTTGAAAACACACCCACAGTGCATTGTAAGTGTTTTTAAACTTGATATAAAATGCTTTAAAATCGTTTTAAAGTATTCCAAATACCATTGCATTTATCTTTTTCCCTTTCTTCATGGTAACGATCTGGTATTTTAAAATCTTCAATTAGCAGGACTTGGTGTGGTGGCAGTAGACAAATTATTTCACTCAGAAGAGGGTGACTTCCTTGAGATTTGGGCTCTGTGAGAGGCAAATGGAGTGTTAGATACGATATCATGTATCTGTCCTCATGGAAAAAAGCAGTGCCTTGAGTTCAGAAGCAGAGTACCAGACCCCTGGCCAGACCAGGATGGCCCTTGCTGCATTTGCTGCCAGAGAGGCTGTGGGATCTTACATTGACTAGAAAGCTGAAATCCCAATCAATACAGGAAATTTGATTTAGAGTAGAAGATATTTCTGTAAATCTGTGAAGCCTTTACTGTCTATTTTCCAGGAGGAGAGTGCCTGCTTGCTGCCACTTGCACACTCATGCACAGACACTTTTCCCCTGTTCCGGTGCCAGGGGTTTGGGCAGGGAAGCACAGACCATCAGTCTGTCTACTGTGCATTTGGAGCCACAGCCTGAGCCACTGCTGCCTCCTTGCAGGCCTGATTGATACAGTTGGTTAAAACCAGCCTAATTTTCATGGCTGCAGCAGTGTGATGAAGCAGATTAAAGGAGAAGTTTCCCTCTCACAAGCGTGGTTTCTCCAGTTCTCTCTGGCATTGCCATGAGTCACGGGGGAGAGGGCAAATGGTTGCCCTGTGAGCACCAACAAAACATTTCTGTGTGGGACTTGGCTCATATATTTTCACAGAATGTTCCCTGAAATGTCACAGTTTGGGGAGTGTTAATATGGAGTTCAATCCCACCCCCTGTTCTGAAATGTTACAACCAAGTCCCAGAGAAGTTGAAGTGAACAATAGGGGTTTTCTTAATGTCAGAATGTCCTGCTCAGATCTCCAGGCAGTGGCTCCCAGCTCAGCCTTTCATTGACACAGCAGGAAGCCTTGAGGAGAAGCATTTGCTCCCATCAGGATCTTCTCAGTGATCCTCAGGGAAAAGTCTGTGGGCTGCACAGAAGCCTTCCGTGCCCCACACTGGTCACGCATGAACATGCCTGTGCTCTGCTGGGCTTCCCCTCTGCTCTTTCTCCTGCCTCCCTGTATTGATGCTTGCATGTGCCCAAATCACTCTTGTCCTTTTTTGTCTTTAAATTCTCTTTCAAGGATAACTAAAGCTCTTCCTTCTATTCTTCATCTTCCTCCCTTTCCTGGTTAGATGACTGTAGGAAAGGTCTCACGTGCAATTGGAGCTGTGGCTGAAGTTCTTGTAAATCTGTATGTGAATGATCACAGACCCAAGCCACAGCTTGAACTGGTAAGACTAAACCCACAAAGAAACAGTAACTTGACTTAAATGTTCCCAGAATGCCATCCTGACTTAAGACACAGATGTGGAGCACTTGAAGCCTTATGAAAGGTCTCACACTTTACGAAAGAATCAAGTGCACATCAGCACAATGTGCTGATGGAAATGTTGCTCTCCACGTCTTCTATTTCTATTTCTGTTACTGAATTAAAACTTCAGGAGGCTTTTATTAAATGTAATTACTGTAGAATTAGTAACAGAAGACAATTATTACTCAGGGTGGCTTCTAAAGAAAGTTTTGTGCAGTACATGCTTATGTAGTTATTTTTAACACTCGAGTGCTGAATCACTGTGCCTCCTTTTGAAGAGGGCTGTTTCTCAACTCTGACACTGTTCTGTGTTGAATTCAGAAGCCGTCTCTGGACAAAGCTGCAGGTTCTTGCCCCATTCCTCACTTTCCATCTGCTGCCTCCACCACTCAGGGCTGTCAGGTACTGGGAAGCCAAGTAAGGTGTTGTGTTATGCTGATGACACTTTACTTACCAGCCAGCACTAAACTCAGTTGTTTCAGCTTCACTGTAACGATCTGATCTATTAACACCATGGTTTTAAAAGCACATCTGTGTGGTTTTCCATTTGCATGGTTGTTTCTTTGGAAAGATTCATGCTCTAAAATGATCCATCAGAGCAAAATGGATTACTAATGGCAGATCTGGAATACTTTTTAAGCACAAGACTACATGACAATGACAACTGTGAGTTCTACTTAACATTAAAAAATGGTTCCAAGGCTGCCTTTTGCTCACATATGGAAGATGAGTTGTGTGGACTGTGTGTCACTGTCTGAATGTGCCTTGAACTTTTCCTCCTCCATGCCATGTGTGGTACCTCTCCTGTGGCAGCAGGGATAGGGGAAGGGGAGGGAGATGGTGATGGACGTGGCAGGCACAGCACACTGACCTGTACCCAACCATGATACAGTAATGCAAAGTAACACCCTCATACCTGCCTCTAATAAGAAAAGGGAAGTCCAGTGGCATCTAATCAATTTCTAGTTCACTTTTCTGTACCTTTTGCATGTGTATGTAAGACAGGATGAAATTTGTGGCAATTAAAGAATGTTCATTACCAGCCTAATTGCAGCAGACTTTCAAAATAGTTTCATGTGGTTAATATGGACTGTATTTTGAATACATTAAAAATGTTCTGAATGTGTATGGTAGGAAACCAAGTGGTTTTTAAAGCTAACCAAGTCCCAGGTTGGGCTGTGGTCTCAGGAGGAGCACGGCTGAGAGGGGAGGCACGGCTGTGATGATGGGAAGGGTGGAGCCTTTGAAGACTTCTTTTCCTCCTGGAACTTAAAGCACAAGCCTGCATTTTCCTCCAGATTGTGTCTGAACTGAGTTCAGGGTGTTTTTTTGCTTGGCTACAGATACAAGTCTGCTGTTTGAGGCTGGTGAGGTGTGTCCTCACCTTCTGAGAGAGACACGAGTCCTGGAGCCAGGACGGTGCAGGGTGATAAGGGAGCACTCAGGGATGATGCTGCTCTTGGACCTGAGTAATCAAAATGTTGGTGAACTCCCAGAGGGAAACTGGATGCAAGTCCAGCATCAAAGTCACCCCTTTTAAGTCCTTGTGATGTCTGATTTATTAATTTCTGTATAAACCTACAGAATTGCAATAATGAGTAATTAAAAATCTGACTGATGCCCGCTGTAATTTTGCTTGGAGGGTGCTGTGCAACCCTTCAAGAAGCTAAAGCAGCTGCCCCCTTCATAAGGATTTATATCTGGGTGTGGAGCCACAGCTTTATGTTCTGTTTTTATCTTTGAACAGGGTTCTCTGCGAAAAGAATTCCCCAAGTCCATTGGGGGCAGTGACATCTGCTATTTCTGCAAGAAACGGGTCTATGTCATGGAGAGGCTGAGTGCAGAGGGCCACTTCTTTCACAGGGAGTGCTTCAAGTGTGAAATCTGTTCCACAACACTCCGCTTAGGAATTTATGCCTTTGATGTTGAAGAAGGTAATGGGGGAGCTATTTAGGAGTATTTTGAAATGTCTGAGATTGGTGCTCTTGCTGGAGCTAAGGAGAAAGATCTGTCCCAGTAGCATGGTCAGGAGGAGGTCTGCCAAGTGTGCTGTATGTGTTCCTGCTGATCTTTGAGTCCTTGTACATGCAGTCCTAGTTTTTCAGAAGAGTTGAGTTATGACAGACCTGAGCTGTAAATGAAGAAATCCTCAGTGGAAAATAAGTTGAGTGACCAAAATGCACTTTTTCGAATCACAGGTCAGAGTAAGGGATGAGATTTATCCAATAATATAAAGTTATTCTTATCTCCATTTAAAACTGGCCATTAAATAACATGATCTATAAGGACAAGCCATAACAGTGGCAGATTTACATGGATGCAGAGAATGTAGGTTATTTCTGTTACAATGTTATGGTCAGGAGTTGAAAGCAGTCGGACTGACCAAGCACAGTGTGATTTATTCCAGGCTCCAGGCTGCTGCAGAACAAGAGGTTCAGATCTTGGGTGCTTCATCCCACCTAAATCCTGGGGGTTTCCTTCCTTTTTTCTTTTTTTTTTTTTAAGTTTGGAATGGAATTGTCAAACTGAATTGAAATTCCCTTGTCTCTTCCAAAGTATTTGAGTAGATCAGAGTATTAACCTGATCTCCCTCTGCAAAAATACTAAAGATTCAAGGTCAAAGTGGTTCTTTTTCAGTGTGGAGATTCTGAAAAGATGTCTTTTGAGCAGATTATTGACCTTTTTTTTTCTGCTTGATATCTTGTGTTGGTTTGTAACTTTGTATTTATGGGATGTTGTTTTTTTGCTGTTTATTAATCTTACACCTGAGAGGTAGATAAATGACCTTGTGTTACTGAACTAATGTACAAATCTGTAAAAGAAAACTATTCAGAGCTGTTAGTCAGAATCAGTGCCAGGTTTCCCTTTCCTTTTGCTGCCCAACTGTTCATTATCCTGGTTTCATTTTTTGAATAGATGCAACAGTGATTTTTCACTCCATATATGTATAGATAACATATCCTGTAACTGATGATTTTTTTCTTTTTGTAGGTAAATTTTACTGTAAACCTCATTTTACGCACTGCAAAATGAGTACGAAACACAGAAAGAGAAGGGCAACAATACAGATCCATGGAAAGGTATGGAGAGATTTTATTCCCAATGCAATACTGAGGCACCTTTATCTGGGGCAGGGTGAAATACGTGTGTGTGTGTGTGTGTGTGTGGATGTTTTCTGCCTCATATGCAGTAAAATCAGTGCTAAAATACAAACTTCCTCCTTCTGTGAGTTTGGCATATCTAATAATAATCTGGTTCTCAATGGAATTTAGCTTTTCTATGCAAAGTAAAGTTGAACTTAGGAGCAACTGGAAATGTAAAGTCTTGAAGACAGTAGCAGAAACTGGAATTACATACTTTAGAAACATATTTAACACTTTTTATTTTTTAATGCTTTTCCTAAGGAGGCGATAGACGCATGGAAGAAGGTGGAAGCCAAACCCACAGAGATCACCACAGAAAGCAGTTTGTCCACTGCTAGCAGTCCAGAGGACAGGTCCCCAGGTATCCTGACTTCCTTCTTAGGGGGCACGCTAAGCTGGCCCCTGCGGGTGACCAGGGATCTGCTTGACATTCCCAGCCGCCTGTCTAACTGGATGCATGGTTTCCTGCACGCTACCCACCTCCATTTCAGGGACAATGCATATAACTATACCTACCTGTACGAACTCCTGAGCCTTGGGGTGCCATTCCTCTGTGCTCTCCTAGAGGTACTCACTCACATGTACCAGGAAGCAGAGCTGTCACTTGAAAACGTGCTTGAATGGGTGAAAAGATTCTGTAGGGTTTGAATCTTTCCGTGTGTCTTGCTCAGTTGTGCCTTTCAAATTTTCGAAATTAACAGCCTGGCTATTTTCTCGAGGGGAATTTTTGGTTTGGAGGGCTTTGTTTTTGCTCTTCGTGCAATGTGACGCATGACTTCATTGAATGGTGGATTCCTTCTGATAGAAGCGAGGTACAATTGAAATTTTCAACACAAAATATACTGTATGTTAGAGCATGAAGGACAGTGTCCAAACACATTTCCAGAACATGGAGTCAGATGAAGGATATTTTCTAGATTATTTTCCCTCCTGTTTTATTCTGTGATCAGACCATTGGAGAAGATGGTACATTTTGAAACCATTTTTCTTTCTATTCTCCCCAGCTTATTTTTTTCTTTTTTCAGTTAGACCATGAAAAAATGTGTGTTCTTTCAGGAATATTTCTGACAAATGGCTGGGATTTGAAACCTGAGTAAAGCACGTAGCTTTTTTTTCCTTGCTTTCATCTTTGCTCTAGGTTATGAGATTTTTACTTGCATGAATATGTTTCAAAAAAATAGTGTACGTAATTCACATTGTTCCAAGTCAAATGCCTTTTACATTGCTTTACATGTGATGGATACCTTTTGTTGATAGTGGGTACTATCTGTTCTACTAATTTATTTGAAGTTTTTCAATAAATTTGAAGAGCAAATCATAGTTGAGTGAAGGCTTGATTGAAATTTTAAGTCAAAGAAACTGGTAGAAAGAAGGAGACCAAACATTCCTCAAGTCAAGGCTTCCTCATTTGGTGGCTGATACGAGGCATATCAATTTATGGAGCACTCCTCTATAACTGAAGTCACTCCTGTTGTGCCTCTGGACAGGCATTGCTCCCAGTCTCTTTTGGAATTTTTTAAAAATGCAGGTTTAGAACAAACATAAAAAACCTAAAAATGTATTCTTAGGCAATAACTTCTTACTTGGGTAATTCATTTCAACATGTGCAGCTGGTAGCAGAAAGGTGAAATCCTATTATCTGGAGCAGCAGATGAGTAAATTTCTTTCAGATGTCCCTCAGTCTTAATCAGAAGGTCTCCCTTAATCTGTTAAACTGCAAGGACACAGTGACATCCCAATGCTCATTACTTTCAGCCTAGTTGGCTAGCGAGGTAAGCATGCTCCCTGCCTTTCAATTACTTATTTATATTCAGAAGTTTACCAGGAAATAGGTAAATCCAATATGTATAACCTAAAATGAAAAGCATCTGTAGCATTTCTTTGTAGCCAGAAGAATGTGGCATAAACAATAGAAAATACTGTTGCATTCAGTAAGTACCAAAACTGAGAATCACCTGCCAGTGGTCTCAAATGACAGTGCTGCCTATGGGCTGGCAGGCCTTGGGGTTTGTTGTTTTGCTTTGATTTTATTTGATTTACTATAATGTGGGAAAAGATGATTTGAATTGTTTTGCCTCTTAGATATGGAAAGGAAATATGTCTGCTGTTTAAAATAAATGACAAACTGGATCTTCCTTCTAGATAGTTTGACTTTCTTTAAACTATGAGGATAAACTTTCCACATTTTAGAGTGGTTATGTATTTTAGGGAAAAAATGTTATTTTTATGCACAGAACTTGAAAAAGTGCTTGAAGAAAATTGTTAGATATAAGGTAGCATTCCATTGACAAAAATTGCCTTTAATGCTCAAACATGTATTCAGCCAAACTTTACTATGACATTGAGTGGACACAGCAGTAATTACAGTTACATGGTGGCCATCTGTATATATGTAATGTATCTGTACCTTTCTTAAAGCATTTAAAAACCTGACCTGGAAACACTGTACTATTTTTAATTATTTTCTAATGATAGAAACTGTTTCACCCCAAAAAGGAGGCAGTCTGCAGTGTAGTTACTCCTGCAACACAGCAAACTGCTAGGCAGTCGAGTTTCCAAATTTGGGCTGCCATCAATTTTGGTTTCAGTTTGTCAATAGGAGAGTCTTTAGGAACACTTCTTCCTAAAGTTTTCTCCTGCTGTTTGCTATGGCAGAGAGAGCATAATGGTAAATGTAGGGAAAATGGTGATGTACAAGAAGATGTAGAAGATTTCCAAGAAACTTGGAAATCTCTGGCCAATCAACTTAAACCAAATGAATCTTACTAGTAGAAAGTGTAAAAAAAAGATTTAAAAAAATAAATTAAAGTATGGTATTGATTATATATAGATTTATATAATGGGGCATAAATCCCTACATTTCCACAACAGATTTCAGGAACTTGTGTACTGAAAATGTTTTCCTGAGGAATCTTAATTACTGTGTATATTCTACTGGGATTTTGCAGGTGATTCTGTTGGGAGGGTTATTTTATTGGTATTACTCCAATTGGTCGATTTTTTGACTTCTTCATCTTACTGTTCTGCTAGTAATACTCATACCTGCTTGTCCTCATTGATAATTGAATGAAAAGGGCAGTTCCATTTTGGCCAGTTATTCTTTGTACCGATGTAATCTTCCTGATGCTTTCCTACATAACCAAGTGAAGTTCTGTGTTTTCTTCCCTGCTGTCTTCTCTGCCCATCTCCCTCATTGCTTTTAGTCCAATTCAACATTCCGGTGCTGCACCCGCTCACTGGCTGAAGCCTTTCTGCTCTCAGGTGATTTTTTTTTTCCCAGTTCCAAAATTACATGACTAACCCTGTTGTTTGAAAGCATTTCATTGTGTGTTCTTGGTTTGTTTTTTTTTTTTTTTAACTGTTGGAGCAATCTGTGTGTCTGGTATATTAATGGAGCTTTGGCATGATTATTTAACCTGTTGCTGAGTTCACAGTTCTAGAAAAAGTAATGTTTTTCTCTCTGTGTCTGTGCATGTGCGCTTCCCTGTGCCTTTAAGGTAAGTTAGGCAGTAAAGGGTTTCTTGAAAGAACTTGTTAAAGCCTTATTTCTTTCAAAGAACTGCAGGAAAGATCTAAAATAAGGTCAGGGTGTGATTGCCCAGCTGATTCTCCAGGTTAACATGAGCACCTATTTGCACTGAGCTCACACACCCAATGAGCAAGCAGTGCCTGAGCACTTCCCTGCTTTCCTACTGGAAAAGTGTGGTGTAAAAGGTTCTGTAGGCAAAGCAGCCTAAACTGTGCAAGTTCTAGTCTTCCACCCCAAGTGACATTGTAGACAGGCCTAAAATTGACTGTTATTTTACATATTAACATATGTCACAAAGGTAATAAGTTAAAAGTGCATGTGGCTCTCAGGCTGAACTATCAACATGCCAGAGAGCTTTGGTTTGGGTGGTTTTATTGCCTGGGCCTTGCCTGGCACTCTGGTGATTGGGTTTCTTTTGCTGCCCCCCTCTCCATGACCAACTCCCACCATTGTTTTGTATGTATTTTTTACACAAGGTCCGGTTTGTATAATCACTAGGTGACAATCTAGAAGGGGAAGTGAATCCCAGCAAGAACCAAGGGCTCAGGCTGACCAGCAAGTACACTGAGGGTCTGGCTGATGTGGTCATAACCCAGCTGTCCCTACTGAGGACCCCTCTCAAAGGGATCCCTTTGGGAATGGATCTTAGGAGCAGTTTTAGGAGGGGCCAAACATCCTCTGCCATCCGCTCCATTTCACACACCTCAGCCAGGAATGTGGAAGGCAGCAGGGCCAGAGCCCTTATCTTGCTGCTCCGTACATTTGCACGACTCAGCCACTTGTATTGATTTGTGTGGGTATCCTAAAATGACTTGATGGCTCTGAAGGTCCCCACGCTGTGCACACACAGAATCTCTCAGTGTTTCAAACGTCATTTTGTGCACAAATGGCTGGGATGTGACTCCCAGTGTATTTCAGGGCTGCAGTGTGTTGTTACAAAGCTCAGCATGCTTTAATATGAAGGTCATGACATAAAGGTCTGCCATTTCAAACCACTTCCTATTGCTGTGTTTTTTACTCTCTGTTGCAGAGTCTTCCTTGCTCTTCCTGCTCAGTGAGGATTCTGTCCTTCTCCTCCTAAATCTTCTGTCTTCATTTTACTTTATAATCTTAACTGAATATTTTTATTAAATAGTTTTTAACTCTGTATTTAAATTTTCACATGGAAATTCTGTATTTTGCACATGGTGAAAATTGTTTTAGCTTTATTTATGATATCTGCTGTAAACAAAAATAAATGTAGTTCTTTATAAGTCTCCTTGTTTCATCTCTTCCTTTTATAAAGATTTCCTGGGTACAGAGACTTGGTAGTGACTTCACGCTGGTTTTGCACCTTCCTCTTGTGGTGGATGCTGTGGTGTCACCCTGCTTGTGGCCCGAGCAGAGGCCCCAGAGTTTCACTGTGGTGGTGTCATTGCATGTGTGTCCCTTGTGATGCACATCAAGGTCCCCGAGGAGTTGTCCAGGGTGACGGGTGCTGGGATTTACCCTTCCTGGGGATGAGGAGCTGGTGTTGGTGGGCATGGGGCACACACAAACAGCACTGTCCTCCTCTCTTTGGCCTCTGCTACCTTTCCTTACACTGTTATTTTACATATTAACAAATGTCATAAAGGTAATAAGTTAATGTGTTTGGATTTTTTGTTGTGTTCAGGAAAAGCAGGTAATAACCCAGGATAAATCTTTACCTTTGCTACTTGCTCTGGAGTGCTCTTCCCAGTACCTGCTGGACCCCTGGAAGCTGAAGCTGGTGGTGACCCATTGCCTGTTAACAGTTGCCTTGCTTTATTTAATTGCTCTTTGAAAATTTTATTTTAATTTTTGTATTTTAAGCTGCTGGTGGAATTCTTTTTAAACAGCAGGTTCTCCAAAAGAGCTTTCCTAAGTCTTCCATCCCCTTCATTTTCTTTCTTTTGTTTACTCTGCAATTCTTAAGCTATAATCTCTTCCTTTGCATTTCAAGAAAAAAACCCAAACAAATCCCAGAAAGAATAGTCCCAAGAGTTTAATGGAAAGATTGTGTGATTTTTTTTAAGTGAATTAAAACTAAACCTCACTGGGGTTGTTTGAATGACAGAAACGATTTTTTAAAAATTGTTGCTAAACACAACATCATTGCCAAAGAAGAGCAAATGTTATTCTCAATGAACTATTCCATCTTCCCTGCCAAAGGAAAAGCCACCAGGCACAGTTAAAAGTTTGCTGTCCGAGGGGAAGATGATATCCATTATGAAAACATGGGGCAACCAATACCACTGAGGACAATGCTTGGCACTTAATTGTAGCAGACAAAGCAATTGGGGTAAAACCGAATTTGCTCTTTGCACAGTTTACAGTTTTAGGCCGAGGCAGTGACAGGGAAACGTCAGAAGAGCATTTTTGCCTGCAGAAGGGGATGATTTGTGTGGCACTGAGGTGTTGAGAGGCATCAGCTGTTCATGCTGTTCTCCTAAAGTTTCACTCATTCCTGCTAAAATATCAGTGCAATAACTTGGAACTGGGGTAACGTTAAAGCCTGGGTTTGTTAGAGCCTGGGTTTGTTTCTCCCAGAGGTGCAGAAGGCCCAGGCAGTCACATCACTTGGCAGTCCTGTCAGCAGGGGGATTCCCTTGCAGAAGACAGCCCATGCACTGGTGGGCAAGGCAGGACACAGTGTATGGATAAGAAATAAAACAGACAAAATGATCAGCATGAGAGGAGGAAGATTGTGTTGATTCCCTCGCTCTTGGTCAAAATTATTACACAATAAAACCACAGACTCCCTGTTTTGCTGCTGGTGGTGCTGCTGAAGAGGGAGAGCCTGGTGGGTTAAGGGCTGTGTGAATGGAACCAGCTGCTTTGGGACTCCTCTTGCCGTGTGAGCAGGAGACCTGGATCTTCCTGCTGCTGTGCCCTGGAGTTCCCTGCAGAGCCTGGGGTGCTCCCAGCCCCAGGGCTGGCAGCAGTGCCCCAGGGCTGGGCTGCTGTGTCCCTTGGCAGAGCTCAGGTGTTTACATGAGAGGCAGGCAGGCTGCTCCTCGGGGCTCGCCCTGCCCTGGCACTGGGGGCCTCCCCAAAACCCCTGGTTTGGGAGCAGGCAACACCAATGCCTCTTGGCCCAGTTAATGCCCTCTGAGACCTGATGGCACAGATGCCATTCCAGCATGAAAAGGGCAGAGGTGACGCCGGCAGGCTCAGGAACTGCTCTCTTTCCTCCTCTTTACACTGCTTCAAATGGGTTCTGAGCTTTACACTGCTTCAAATGGGTTCTGGTTGCCACAAGGGCCATTTGGATTGAAAATAAGTACAGAGATGTGCCTATTTTCTTTATTAAATTTCTGTTTTTTGAAAAGCCAGGCTAACCTTTCATCCTCAAAGCCAAGCAGCATTGACTGCCTAGGTGTCTGTTAATGAAAATCAAACATGACAGCATTCACTAAAGGTAACCCACCTTTATTATAATTATGCTAAGCCTTTAAAATTAAAAAGATCTTGCAGGTTTTAAACATACTTGATTTGAATAGAAGAATACAGACAAAACTTCTGAAAATTGCTCAAATTCAAACACCAGCCTTTCATTAACTCTGCCAAGAAGAGTAATTTCTGCTCCTCTTGAGTTTCTTCTAAATTGCTACAGCTGTAAAACGCCAGTAAAAGTTGCTTCTGTGTGTCTTCCAACCTCAAGCAAAAACTATGATCTGCATTTTTCCACAGCATTATGGCAATTAGTTACTATAATTGGCTTTAATTCACTTCTGGCTCACTCATTCCTCACATTCCAATCAAAACATTGAGTTTTGAAATGCACTGAGTTCTGCATTAATATTTATGTTTTCAAGGACATGATGTGTCTTTCAATCAGATGACTTGATTTTTTTTTTGTCTGAAAGATCATGTCACTGAAGATAAGAAGACATTATGTATTAATGCCTGATGCAGGTATACATATTAGTCATGTAAATATTTCCCCAAGTCTCTTTCCTTTTCTTCATGCACTGTGCTCACATAAAAAGAAGGGAGGCTTTAATCTCATCAGGTGGTGGGCTCCAAACTTGTTTGAAATGGATGGAATTTCGGAACTGTTTTTTTGAAATGTGAAATGATGAAATTTCTGTGTTGCTATAGTATTGAATTTGCCCTTTCAGCATTTGTTCTGCAGGTATTCATTCATTCATTCATTCATATCTTTGTTTTAAGGTTTTTAGTGCTTTGAATCTGTGTCCAAAAATACTATTTTGATGGACACTGGAAGCTGAAAGTGTTGCTGCTGCACTCCAAATTCATAATTAATGCCTTAATATACCAGACTAACACAGATTGCTCTAATTAAATATATATTTACTCTTAAAATGATAGAAGTAGTGTGCTATCATAGCAGGTTTTGTTTGAGAATCAATTTTCTTAAAGACACATATTCGGTATATCTAATAGATTTCCTCTAAGTTTCTTTTTTTTCTCCTTTGTTAATTTTTGTTCAGTTTGTATTAGCACATAAATGTGCACTGTCCCCTCAGATGCATTAAAAATCATGGCTGGCTCTTAGAGCTCCAAATCCCATGGTTTTATTTTGTGCCAGAATTCAGAAGTGTTTGTTTACCAGGTAGGTGATGGAGACTTGGAGAAAGTGTTTTGCTGCTGAGGAACTTGTGTAGGTGCTGGCATGGGCTCACAGGAGAGTGGGAGGAGATGGTCTCCTGGCATGGGGACAGGAGGAGGGGGCTCATCCCTGCATCAGGGATGGAGAAGAGGTGGCAGGAAAGCCTCTGTAGGCAGTGGAGCTTGGAAGGCAGGCAGGTGAGCTGGCGCTCAGTGCCACCCCATGGATAATGTGTGACAGTGGTCACAGGGGTTCTTGGTTGAGGGAAGAGACAAGAATGTTGACTCTATGTTCAGAAGGCTTGATTTATTATTTTATGATATATATATATATTACATTATAACTATACTAAAAAGAAAAGGAAGAAAAGGTTTCCTCAGAAGCTGCTAAGCTAAGAATAGAATAGAAAAGAATGATAACAAAAGCAGCTCTCTCAGACTCTGTCCGAGATAGCTCGGTCCTTGATTGGCCATTAATTATAAACATCCAAGATGGGCCAATCCAGACGGACCTGTTGCATTCCACAGCAGCAGATAACCATTGTTTACATCTCGTTGCTGAAATTTCTCAGCTTCAGCAGGAAAAATCCTAAGAAAGGATTTTTCATAAAGAGATGTCTGCGACAGATAATGGGAGCAGCAGTTCCCTTCACTCTTCGCCACGTGTTGGCCACAACAAAGTGGAGGAAATTGCTTCTGTTAGAAGTGTGAGGAGGAAGAAGAGGAGATATGGCAAGAACTGAAATCTGTGAAATGTTAGCCATCATACCTTTTGTAGGAATCCTTTTCCAAGGGCAAAAACCTACTTGGTGGTATCTCAGGTGAGATGAAAAGTCGAAGTTGGGACAGGACATCAGTTTGGGAATGCTGCTGGAAGCCTGACAGCCTCCTAAGGCAGATCTGGGGGATACCTCAGAGGGATGTCATCTTTCAGAGTTTCCAGCTCTGACGCAGTCAGTGCTCCCATGCAGCCTTGCATGTTTTGAGCTCAGGCTGCAGGATGCAGCTGAAGCTCTGACAGCTCTGAGCTTGGGTTTCACTCATGTGGGCTGCTGAGCCCTGTATTTCAGCAACACCAAGGTCTAACCAAGCTGGAGTTGTTTTCCCATTCCCTCTGCCAGTCCCACGTGGGCTGTGCTTTCCTGGACAGTGCTTCCTGCTCAGGATCTTGCCCCTGAGCTCACCGGGTTCATTTCAGCTGTGCTTGCACAGCTCTGCTGTTGCCACACCTTCCTTCTGTCCCCACAGCTCTCCTGAAGCACTGCTGTTTTGTAAGCTGGACTCAGATTGCTTTTTTGGTTTATTGCACAGTAAGAAGTCAGGCAGTAAAGCGGGCTGGGTGTGCTACAGATCAATTTGTGGTCTGCTGACTGAGTTCCCTAATGCCGGTGTTTGATGCCAGCTGGTGTTTGCTTTCACCATCAGCGCTGCCCACGTTTGTGAGTAACTCCGCTTGAGAGCTGCCCACTGCTGTCAGTGCCTGAGTCAGCAGCTCCATACAAGGCCAGGCAGGGTGCACTTGCCCTGGGGATGAGTGATGAGGTGACACAGTGCAATGGCAGGCCAGGAGCCTCGGGCTTGCCAGCGGGGAACGCAGGATGCCAGCGAGGCTGGAGCCTGGGCTGGGGGCCCTGTGCTGTGTGGGGCAGCTGCACAGCAGGGAGGGTGAGCCCTCTGCCAGCCCTGGGTGCCAGGCACCCACACCCTGCTGAGCAGAGCAGCGCTCTGCGTTTTGGTGGTGCCTTTTGGCTGAGGAGCAGAAAGCCCTGTGCCACTGATGGGTGGCTGGGGCTGTTTGGGTAAGTACTGTTGTACTGTTCCTGCTGCACAGCCCTCATGTGAACGTCACATCCCCACTTCAGGCTGGGACAACCAATTCAGGAGGTTTAATTCTTCCTCCCTATCCCCCAAACGAGGCCCACAAGGAATTGTTTCTTGTCTGCTTTTCCACAGCTGTGGAGCAGGGGTGGAGCTGTCTGCCCTCAGGGCAGCTGTGGCAGGGTCCCCTTTCCCTGCCAGCAGCAGGGAGGGATAATTTCTTGTCCCCTCTGAGGGCCCTGCCGGGGCATCTCCCCCAGACCTTGTGTTTGGTGTGTAGGGACCCCCAGCCTGGGCAGATCAGGAGTTCTTGGAGTTGTTTTCTGGACCACCCTCCCCATAAATACTTTGTTCCTGACCATCAGTACCTTGGGTGTGTTGTAGGCCAAAGAAGAAAGGTAGATATAATTTTAAAATTTGTTGTTTCCTGCTCTGTTCATGCTTTTCTTCTGCCTTCAGGGATATTCTCTGGGTTTGTGTGAGCTTTCATACTTTGGTTGACTTGGTGAGGTTCACTGCCCCTTTCCTCTTATGTGGGGCTCCCATTTGGTCTGACTCATTTTAGCCAAGAAATCCCACAGGATTTGCTTCAAAACTAATTCCCCTCACATGACTTAGAGCCAACTAAAGAGGAGGAGGGAGGAGAAATGGGAACACCTCCTGCTGTTTGTGGCCCAGCAGCATCCACTTGACGGGGAGCTGGCTGCAGCTGCCTTGGTTGGGGATTTTCACTGGAGCATCTTTGACCATTTTTGTCCGTGCTGGAGAGAGGCACGTGGGGAGCAGCCACTCCTGAGAGGAGCTGATCAAAGCCAGCTGCCCTGGGCCAGCTGGTGTCCGAGCTGCTTGGCTGCTGGCAGGGAGAGGAATGGTTTTTGGCAGAGCCCAGGCTTTGTGCCATTGTGGGCAGCACGTGCTCTGCCTGAGGCGGGCAGGAAGCGGCTGACCCGGTCCAGCTGCCCCAGCAGGAGCTTGGCTCTGCCCGAAGCTGGCAGGTGCCCAGGGCTGTGTCACCTCCGTGCCAGGTCACAGCAGTGTGATCTGCCTTGGCAGATGACTCAGGAGCAGCAGCAGCAGCCAGGCTGTGTAGGGGCATCGGGGGACGGACGGGATGGACGGAGATGAGAGATCTCTGCAGCCAGGTCGTGGAACTTGGGGTTTATTGCAAAGGGCCTGCGTGCAGGGCCCTGCTGGGAGCTGCCAGCCACAGCTCAGAGCAGGATTGAGAGAAGAGAGGGGTAGAGAGGATGAGAGGGTAAGAGAGTGAGGTTCCCATTACAATACAATAAATCTTCTTCTGTGTTGAATATTCTAATTCTCACTAACCAATCTAGTACAAGATACAAATCCTATAGCATTTGCATACAGCCTATAAGAATCACTTCATTACCATACTGTGTTACATTTTAAACCCTAAAAACTCCTCTTTGAGCCCCTTCTGCCAAGCTAGCAGGGTCTGCTCTGACCCTTGGAGCTGCCTGCAAGCAGAGGGTGTTGTTTAATCAAAAGGGGATTACCTTCAGCCAGCCATGCCATTGTTTTCCAGGTGTTCAGTAACTGAGGTATCTCAAAGCTTGCTTTCATTTCAATCTCATTTATAGTTTCCATATTTCTCAAAATCTTTTGCCCAGCAATCATATCTATAAGACTTTCCTGTTTGATCTTCCCCAACAGGGCTGGAGTCAGGCTGCCTTGTGGGGCAGCACACACAGCAGCTCCTGCTCATGCCTGGTGCCAGCCCTGGCACTGGGGGCACTGGGATGCTGCAGGGATCAAGGCCCTGCACATGGGAATCAGAGAAGGTGTCCTGGGTGGGTAGAGCTGAGCCCCTTTGGAAAGGGCAGCTTCTTTGGCACAGCTGCAGTGGCACACTGCTGCTGGGCGTGTTTCTGAAGGGGATCCACGCCAGGGACTCCCAGGGTGTTTTCATCAGCTCGGCAAAGCCCACTGTGATCTCACCTCCGAGCAGGGTGTCCCCGCAAGCTTTCAGGGCTGTAAAAGTATCCGTGTAGCTGTGTCTGTAACAGGCAGCACAATACAGACAGTACAGGTGTCTCCACTGCTGTGCTGCACTGCCAGCTTTGCCCTCGTACCCAGGGAAGAAAGGCAACCCAAAGTATTAGCAAAACCTCTTGAGATGCCAGAGTTCCTGACCCCACATCCCAGGAGATTTCTCTGTTGTTGTTTCTGGGCCTTGGGATGACTTTGGCTCTCCAAATGGGTTGATCCAAGGCACGGTTTTGGAAGAATTTCCATTAGGAAGGGCAACAACTGTGGGGACATCAGGTTTCATTGCCATGTTCCTGCCTCGGGCACCTCGAGCCTTTGCAGGACAATGATGCTGCATGAAGGCCCTGTTAGATGCTGAAATGCATCCAGACTGAGGTTGCCATTACAAAAAGTTATTTAAAAAAAAGAAGAAAGGTAAAAATGCTTTTTAGGTTATGGTGGATAATCACTCTGTAAGCTATGTGAATTTTACAAGCCTGTCATTGAGAGAATCGGGGTTGCACTGAACTTTGAGCAAGCAGAAGAGCTGTGCTGAATTTGCCTGCTTTTGGTGAGCAAGACAATGCCTTGAGCCCATGAGCTTCCTGAAGGGCTCAGCCAGGGAAAGCATCTCCAGAGAGATGGAGAAAAAGGTCTTTTATAAGATCTTTGTCCCTGACTGCTGCATCTCTGACTAATTCAAGGCCTGGTGCAGACATTTCTGTCTCTAATGCAAAGATGAGCTGGCACGACATTGAATTAAAACACTTGGCATGACACTTAATGGAGAGAAAAACTATGTTTTAAAGGGAAGGGGTTTGTATCTCTGTCTGTCCTTGGGGTCTGCAGGGGCTCTTTGGCCAAGCCCATGGATTGGAGTCAGTTTTGACTGGCCCTGACCTCTGGGTGAGAGCCAGCCCAGGTACAAATCCTGCAAGCTGAAGCCTTAGGAAAACTTCTCAGTTACCACAGGGCTTGGCTAAATCCTTGCCCTGTAAGGAAAACAGTCGTTTCTCTGCCCATGTGAGGAGGGTGAGGTGAGTTTTGAAATGCAGACAAAGGAGAAATTGTTTTTATCCACATTTTTCATCGTGTTTGAGTGGGAAGGCCAGATGAATATGTGATTGTTCTTTTCAAATCACTGGCTGTGTTGCTGCTCTTAAGTAGCTGAAGGCAGCTAAGCTTCACTGCTTGCATTAAAAACAAAATAAAAAACCCCAACCACCAAACAAGCAAACAAACAAAAAAAACCCACAAACTCTAAACCCATGTTCTTTGCTCTAAATGCAAGTCAGCCAAAGACTGGGGCAGGGTTATGGATGAGAAGGATCATCATATGTGGGTGACAGCAGAGTCAGGAGGAAGTTAACAACAGCTGAAGGAATGGAAAACATAAATTCCTTTAATCCTATCAGCAAGTTGGAGCTGTGTGCACGCAGACCCTAAAGCAGCACGACCACCCCGAGCTGTGCTGGCTGCAGCACCTGCAGCTCCTGGCCAGGCAGAGCCAAGGCTGCCCTCAGCCGTGCCCCGAAGCACAGGCAGGGTTTGGGATGAGCACACTGGCTCTGGGAGCTGCAGCACCCATGAAGGGCACAGCAGTCGTGGCCAAGGTTTCCCCTTGAGCGGCTGCTGAGGGCTCTGCAGGGGTGTGCGGCTGTGACAGACCTGCCCTGACCGTGGCACAGCACTCACACCTTCCCACAGCGCCTTGTCCTGCTCCTACAGCCTGCTATAAAGGTGTTAGGCTGTCGCAGACATCTCTTTGTGAAAAAACCTTTCTTTAAGGTTTTTCCTTCTGAGAAGCTGTAGCCTCAGAAGCAGACGTAACCAATAGGTTATCTGCTGCTGTGGAATGCAACAGGTCCATCTAGATTAGCCCAGCTTGGATGTTTATAATTAATGGCCAATCTAAGACTGAGCTCTCTCAGACAGAGTCCGAGAGAGCGGCTTTTGTTATCATTCTTTCCTTTCTATTCTTAGCTTAGCAGCTTCTGGAAACTTTTCCTTCCTTTTCTTTGTAGTATAGTTATAATGTAATATATATATATCATAAAATAATAAATCAAGCCTTCTGATCACAGAGTCAGGTCTATGTCTCTTCCCTCATCCTGAAAACCATTGTGACCACTGTCACGTTAGGCAGTTTGATTAATAAGGAGAATTTAGTCCATAATTAAAATACAGTGGAAAAAAGGCCACAAGCAAAGCTCAGATCAGCACTGACCCAGGCTCACAGCGTTGGGTGAGACAGGGGGACACTCTGGCTCCTCTCCTCTGTGGATCACAGAGAGACAGCTCTCACAAGGTCTTTTTTATACATTTCCAAGCTCTGAGGGTTGCTGGGAAGGGTTTCTTGCTTTCTTATGTTGGTCTTATCCTTTTAGCATATTCATGTAGTTTTTCCTTCCTTGCTGTCGCTCTTGGTAAGATTTTCCTGAAACTGGTAAATAATTCACCTTGTTAGAGGAAAATCTCCTGCAATATACATGCTAGGAGACACATATTTATCTTACTGATGATGCATATCCAATGCATATTGCTGGGGCTTGGTCAGATGAATAAGCCTCTGGAATCACCATTTCTGGAGATGACTATTCAGGCTAGGATTTTGGTGCACATCGCTGTAATCTCATCAGAGGGAATTTCCCCAGAATCCTCCTTTGGTATGCCAGGATTTTCATCAGGTGAGATTGCTGTAGCCTCAGCACGAATTTATACATATCATCTATTACAAGCCCCCTTCCCTGGGTCAGTTGGGTGTTTAGGCCAAGGATTAGCAGGGCCTGCAGCCCAAAGTGTGCTGTGGAGCAGGCAAATTCCCTGCTGGAAGTCTGTAGGATGCTGAGGCACAGGGAGTGGGAAGTGTGGGCTGAGCACGGTGGAAATGGAGTAAGACCTTACACAAATGCTATTTGGAGGGACTGTTTCCTGAGGCCTGGGGCTTCCTCTGGCGAGGCCCCGTGCTGCCGTGCAGAGGTCATGGCATGGCACCCCTGTGCACAGGCAGGAAACAGGGCTGTGCCTTTCCCACCCTGCACGCGGCGTCCCTCTGCAGCTTTTACTGCAGATAAAGCTCAGTTCCTCTGACTCAGTCTCTTGGCTTCTAGTCAAAAATCTCCTCTCCTGTGGAGGAAATGATTAGGGTGCTGGAGCATCTCTGTCATGAGGACAGGCTGAGAGATTTGAGCCTTGAGAACAGACGACTGAGAGGGACTTAATCAAAGTCTATCAGTATCTGAAGGGAGGGTGAAAAGAGGGCAGAGCCAGGCTCTGCTCAGTGGTGCTGAGCACTAGGACAAGAGGCAATGGACAGAAACTGGTGCACGGGAGGTTCCACCTGACCATGAGGAAGAACTTGTGTACTGTGCAGTGGCTGTGCAGAGGAACAGGTTGCCCAGGGAGGGTGTGGAGTGTCCCTCACTGGAGATACTCAAGAGCCAGGCACAGACTTAGGAAAGGACTCAAGCAGCAGCAGCCTGAAGTGCTTCACTAGCATTCTGAGGTCCTGGCAGTCTCAACCTGCACTATGATGGGAATCAGGGCACTGAGGTTTACAGCCTGCTTTCCACCCTGAAGTCAGAATTCCAGAAAATCAGGGTCCTGCTGCTCAGCCTTGCTGTGCTGACATCTCACTGAGGAGCTTGGTGGTGCTGCAAGGATGGGTGGCTGTTCAGGATTCAGGGAGAACTGGAGCTGGAACTCCAGCTGGAGTGAGGCTGGAACTTTCTGAATGACCTGCTTCTAATTTAGCCTAACATGTGTCCAGCAGCAAAAATGCGTGCCTCACCTTTGTGTAAGTACTCAGCCTCTGGGCTGATTCAGCAGAAATTAGTTCACGTAGCCCTTCTTCTCTAACTGTGCATAATAAGAGCTGTAAAGAAGTCCCAGATTTCTTTTTGAATGCTTTGTTTGTATCAGAACATAACTTCTGCTTTTGGACCCTCCTCACACGCGAGTGGCGGCGCTGGCCCGTGGCACAGGGGCAGTGGTGGCTGCCTGGATGTGCCTGCACGGCTGAGGGCGAGCAGGGAATCACTGCCAGCTGGGATCCAGGCCTGGGGAGCTCTGGGCTTTTGTTTGGATTGGCCACACTGTCCCCCATGGTGCTTACACGAGCTGGCAGCAGCGCGTCCCTGCTGCCTGACCTCGCTGCGGAGCCCTTTGAAAACTCTCCTGCTTCGTCCTCAGAGCCTGCAAAAACCCCCAGGGATGTGGGACATCTGGGACATCTCTGCTTTCTGTTTGAGCCTCTTAGCCAAGGTGCAGCCCTGTGATGAGGGACAGAGGTTCTGACATGAAACTTTCCAAATGCCCTGCAGGATGTGTAAGCCAGTGTTGGAGTTCATGTGCCCATGTGGGTGTCCCATGCACTGAAACACCAAGGTGGTCCAGTCTCTGCTTTGGTGGAGCTGAGTGCAACATAATTTATTCAATTTATATGTCTCACTACAAATACTGAAATATGTTAGTAAGGAGTGGGTTTGCTTTCAAATCCTAGAGTGGTTTGAGTGGGAAGGGATCTACAGAGGACTTGTTCAAGCCCCCTGCCATGGGCAGGGGTGCTGGTCTAGAACCTGCTTGGCATCACTGTGGATGTAAACTTAACTTGCTCAGAAAGGACTTTGCTGTTTCAGCAGCCTTCTGGGAGGGTCAGCTCCTGGGTGCAGAGTTCAAGAAGCGGAGACGTTGTGATGCTAGAAAGAAATTTACAAAAAACAGGGAAGAATGCAACAGAAAAAAAAGCAAGCACAGAAATTTACCTCTTCAGAGAGGTAATGGTGCCATCCATCGCTGTCATCCGGTGTCCTGGGTGGCACCCTGAGGTCCTTCACCAGCTCTGACTGTTACATGTCCCTAATGGTGGGAAGCTGGATGTGCAGCAAGCTATTGCAGAGGGACATGTTGACTGGAAATGTGTTCACATTCAGGAACCGTGCTAGGAATCACTGGAGGTAGTCTGTCTGTCTGTTTGTCTGTCTGTGGGTTTTGATGGTCTCCAGCTGTGTGTCTGTTAGTCATAAACATGTTTTCTCCTCTTTCCTGGTGGTGTGGCAGGGAAAGGATAGTGAGTGGGGTGGGAAGGAACACATGAGTGTGCGAGCCAATGGCAAAACTGACTTTCTTGACCTTGGGCAGTGTTTATTGCCAGCATGGATGCAGAATTTAGAGAAAGAGCTGGCAAAATATTATTTGCATTTGCTTGCTCTGATTTTCATGTAAAATGCACCATCTTTTAAGGAGAAAGTTGAGTTGGAGGATTTGGGGTTTACAAATTGGCTCAAAACACTGAATTTTACTTAGCTGCTGGAACCCACAGCATCCTTGGGTGGGTGGCCTGGTTGGACTGAACTAGAAGTCAGACATAAAAATCAGAGAGGTATGAATTTCCTCCCATCTCCCAGAGGAAATGAAACCTCTGCAGTCTAGAAACACGTGGCTGCTGTGGTGCTATTGAGCTGGATGCAGGGCCTGAGCATGTTCAAGCGAAAAACTCCTGCAAAGAGAAGGATGGAGTGAGTGCACTCCTGCAATAAATGGAGGCACTGCAAGTTAAATAGGAGTTTAATTGATGTTAACTAGATGGTTTGCTCCAGTAGATCTGAAAATAAGCCATGTCCCAAGTTTGGTATTTTTGCCTCAGTCATTAGAAGCACCAGTGTTGAATTGGATGCAGGTAAAGCACCACACATGGGCAGTGAACCAAGCACAGCTGCTCTCCTGGAGCTTTTCATTTGTCCCTTCTGCACCCAGCCCCAGGGAACTTTGCAGCTGATATGTTTGTATCTGCTTGGGTGGGAGATTGTGGGTAGATAAAGTTGCTCAGAAGTGAAGGATTTCACAGGGAGAAATTATCTCCTGTCTTAACCACTTGGGGGGAGCGAGGGAAACATGGCTTTATTCTTTATTTCCCCTGCCTGAATGTGCTGCTTCTTTTTACAAACCAGGCTCTGTATTTGCTGTACCCAATGAAAAATAACCTGAGGGGGTCTGTGTTTATTCTTCTCATTCCTGCTGTCCTAAACTGACCTAAACTTGCAGGGTGAGGCTGAAGGTTCAGCCATCCAAGCAAGGCTGGTTCATCTGCCTCCTGCCGCACACACAGATCCATAAGAGATTGGGAAAAAGCCCATAAATCCCTACTTGTGTGTCTGGCATGTGTGGCACTGCTGCCACCAGGCTCCAGGCTGATGTCCACCCCACTGAGCAGCGCCAGGACCTGTCACATTCACATTCTCTGAAAAATCCCTTCACCCAGGATTTTTCTCCTGGGAAGCTGAGAAGCCTCAGAGAAAAAGGAAAACAATAATTATCTCATTTGCTTCTCCTGTGTTGTGCTCATGTGGAATGTGTTTGGGGATTGTTTACCCACAGGTGATTGTTTCATTGGATTCATATGAGTTGTTTTGACTCAATGACCAATCAGGGCCAAGCTGTGTCGGGGCTCTGGAAAGAGTCAGGAGTTTTCATTATTATCTTTTTAGCCTCCTGTAAGTATCCTTTCTGTATTCTTTAGTGTAGTTTAGTGTAGTATTATTTAATATAATATAGTGTCATAAAATAATAAATTAGCCTTCTGAGAACAAGGAGTCAGGTCCATCATTCCTCCCTGCCACGAGGGTCCCAGCAAATACAAAAAGGGCCTGCAGCTGAAGCTGAGGCTGCTCCTGAAGGTTCCTTCTCTCTGGATCCAAGCTGAGGAGCCCAGACAGGGCTGTGCTGGGCTGGAGGGGTGTTTCTGCCATGCCAGGCTGTCAGTGCACACACCTTGCCTGTGCCTTTGGGGACAGTGCAGGACCCCAGGCAGAAACCAGCCAAGGACCACTCAAGTGCAGGGATGAGGTGCCCCATGGACTCCCTCCTCCCCTAACAGCCTGCTGTCCCCTTTGTGCCTTCCAGGCTGCTGGCTGCCCGTGGCTGATGAGCCCAGCTCCCCCAAGAAGGCGAGGAGCATCCCTGAAGAGCAGGAGCTGGAGCGCTGGTTGTGCCCCCCTTCCCCCGAGTGGGCCATCGTCAGGGTCATCCCCGACGAGGAGATGGCCGAGCACAACCTCCTGGCTGTTCGCGTCATGGTCACCAGTGATGCTAGCAGGTACCTCAAACACAACTAAACCTACAAGAGCAGTTTGCTTTTCTCCTTGGGGCATCCCCGAGGAGGAGATGGCCGAGCACAACCTCCTGGCTGTTCGCGTCATGGTCACCAGTGATGCTAGCAGGTACCTCAAACACAACTAAACCTACAAGAGCAGTTTGCTTTTCTCTGAAATGCTAAAGAAAATCATAACAAAATATAGTACTGGATGTATGTACAACTAAGGAGGGTGGGAGAAAAGAACCAACCAAAAAAAAAAAAAACCCACAAATGCTCAGAATAACAGTTGTTCTTAACCGCAGCCATAAATCCCCACAAGGCACATGAATCACTTTGCAGGAAATGTTCAAACATTCCCATCCCACACAGGGGCCTGAATCAGAGGGATAAACATTGCTGTGATCAGCTTGGGTTCAGCTCTTGGAATGGACAGTTTTTGTTACATGGGGATTTGGGCAATGGGTGTGTTATGGCAAAAGGTGCATCCTGTGATGTGGCCACCTCCCACCTTGGGCCCCATCCTGCAGCTCCACACCCTGGGCCTCTCCTGGGTTTTGAGAGCCTGCCCATCCCTAAGAAATCTGAAATTTGATGAACCTTGGGGAGCTGTCAGAGGAAGCCAAATTTCTACATACTCATGAGAATATATTTGCTCTTGGGCAGGGTTCTGTGGCAGTTCATTCCATCTGAAGATTAGATTGGTATCCCCTGAGTAAAGCACTTTTCCTTACTGAGAACTAAACAGTAAGAGGGAAGTGAAAAACAAAAAAGAAAAAAGGCAAACCCAAGAGACCAACTGTTGCAAACACTGCTGCTCTGCTGGGAAGCTCATTCAGATTCCTGACACCCTCTAAACACTCACTTGTGGTGCTGTGTGCAGCTTTTGGAGGGCAACCTGGCTCTGAGAAATGCAACCTTCTGCTATTCCCTGAGGTGGCTGTAAATGGGGTTTGTGCCCTGTGAGTGCTGGGTGCTCTTACAGGGAAGGATGAACCCATCCATGAGGAAATGGAGAACACAGGGAAGGGTTTCCTGCCTGTTTGGCAGCTCCTCTGCAGAGCATGTGCTGCATCCACCGCTAACACCCTGCAGCTCCTGGTGTCCGGGCAGTGATGAGAGCCAGCTAATCCCCCTGATCTGAGGGATCAGCTCCTTCTCCTGGGGCTGGACAGCAGCTCCCTGGCTCCCTGCCAGCAGGACCTGGCACAGGGGTGACAGCACAGCCGGTGCCAGTGGCACAGGGGGTGAACGTCCCACTGCCCCCTCTGCCTTGGACTGCTCCAGCAGGACAGTCCCTGCCTGAAAGGGGCGAAAAAAGAAACAGCAAGTGACAAATGGCACTGCTGAGCTGGCTGCAGGGAACTCGGTGGGACTGGGAAAATGACCAGTGACACAGCTTTGCAGTTCAGGCTTTAGGTACTGTGAATAATGACCCCCTTTCCAGCAGAGACAAGAGGAGAAACCTCATACTAGAGCACTTACCTCCTTGCTGGCCAAGGAAAATACATGTTTTGCTCTTTAAAACAGAAAGATATCAATCAGTGTTCATGGCAGGGCTTTTTCTTTCCCTCCAGTGTGGCGTTCTGCCCAATCTCAGTGTGGTGTCTCTCCATGCACACAGGGTCAAAGCCTTCATATATTTATACTTCTACATATATATGTCTGTATCTGTCTGTATGGTTGACATTGCCTGAAGGTCAGCTTGAAAAGCGTGTTTTAGCATGACATTCAAGGCCACTGTGCTTCAGCCTGCTGAGAGAAGTGCACCTGGAGAGGTGCTCACTTCCCTGCTGTCCTGCCTGCCCTGGCCTTCCAGCACTGCTGGCTGGGTCTGGGTGAAGCTGGGTGGGTGCTACCCAAATGTGTGCCTTTATACAGGCCTGCAGCCTCTCCTTTTCCTCTTCTTCCCGCTGGGTTGTGCCCTGGGCTGTGACAACAAAACCCTGCTTTCTTCTGTATAAACACAGAGCAGCGTTCTCCTGCCATGGCAGCAGGACTGCTCACGGTGTGAGCTCCTCTTCTTTTGAGGCACAGCTGTTAATCATCACAGGAATAGATTCAGGTAGGAATAAATTCGGTTGCCAGTATTGTTAGCATGCCAAAGAGGCTGAGTGGGATCCTGCTGCAGTGCACTTGTGTGTGGCTGCAGTGGCAACGTGGTCACATCAGAAGGGCTGACGGTGTCTGTTCCCTACAGCCTGGACTTGAGAGATGACAGAAACGGCCTGATTATGAGAAAAAGGGGTAACAATCGCCTCAAAAGGTTGTTGTGCCCTGAGGCAAGGTCGGGATGTGCACGTCATCCACATGTGTGTTTGCGTAGTGTATTTTTAATTACATTTTCACAAGGGGATGCCATAATCTGCCTCTGTGATCAGCTCGGGTGCCTCCCTGTGCTGCTCACTGTTACATGGGCTGGCCCAGCGGCTCCCAGGAATGAGCAGAGTTTGTTTCCTTCTTTCCTACAGACACCTTTTGCACATTTGAAGGCTGCTTAAGTAGCTCCACTCAATCCTCTCTCTCTAGACTTATGTTTACAATTTTCTCCAGCTTCTTGACTCAGCCTTGCTTGCTGGGCCTGTGGTTGTCCTCACGCCTCTCCTCCAGGCTCCTTTCTCCTCTTATTTTCACAAATCTGCAGGAAAAGCATGAACAGTGTAGAGTTTTGACCCTTGTGCATTTTTTTCCAGGCCAATCCCAGCATTGCAAATGCTGTTTCCCTGAGTTCCTGCTGCTGCACAGCCTTGCAGGCAGAAGTGCCTGGCCTTGCTGTGTGAGCACTGAGGGGCTTCACCCCGAGCCCCTCCCAGCAGCACTTTGATTCCAGGTGCTGAACCTTGTGGCTGTGGGTGCAAATCCGGACTCTGATGGGAATGGGGATAGCTCAGCTGGGCAGAACCCACAGCAATTCACAGTCCTGTCATAATGGTGATGAAAGAAGGAAAATGAGGCCATCAGCTTTGGCTGACAGGCACCTCTTCCTCTGAAACAGCCACACTGCTGTCTGGGCTCATGCTGGTGCTTGTGGCACCCCCTGAAATGTCCCACTTCCATCTTGCCCTTGTGAAAAACGCCAATCACTTGTTTTTAAAATTGTAAATGTTTAATAGTAATAAAATGGTTATAAAAATAGCAATATAATTAGAGTAATAAAAATTTGGACAATTTGGATTAGGACAATAGGAGACAATAAAAGTGAAGTGTTACAGACAGTCCGGGTACCTCTTTCTGGGCAAAATAAGCCCAAAAAAGGACCCACATTAACAGAGGATTAACCCTTAGAAGCAACAGCCTGTTGCATATTTATACACCTCATACATGGTGCATAAATTCCATTCAAACACAGGATTCTGTCTGGTCAGTATCAACTTCTTCCTCTGAATCCTGATGGCATCTTTAGGGCTGAGTGAGGCAGGAAGAAGTTTGTTTCTTCTGATAATGGAGCAATAAATTCTCTTTCTCTGAAAGATTCAGGTGTCCTGTGGCTGCTATCTTGCTGCAAGTCCTCCCTTTAAAAAAAAGTATCTTACATAGCATAGTTTCTATTTTAGCCTTATGTTATAACCTAAAACTATATTTAACACATTACTTAAGAGAATTAATAGAGCATCACTTTCTAACACAACCCATATAATATTCGTTTCAACATTTGCCAAAAGCCAAGCACAAAACACGCATTTTTTCACGCCCTTTTCCCCATAGCTCCGAGCTGGAGTCTGATGTGCCTGGGCACTCCTCGAGCTCAGAGGTGGGTGAAGCCCAGCCCTCGCTGCCAGCCTCGCCCCCCGCCTGCTCCAGCCCCATCCAGAGGTGGGCATCGCTCATCAGGAGCCCCGTGGTGCCCGAGGAAAGCTCCAAAACATCCAAAGTTGCTGATGGTAAGCAGTAGCCTGACATGGGGGTGCTCCAGCAGCCTCTCTGAGGGTGCAGGTAGGACTGGGGGAGGCTTTTCGAAGCAGAGGGCATTCCCTGCAGCGTGGCCAGGTTGTCTTTTTGGGGAGTTTTCTGCCTTTTCGGTGCTACAGCACCAAAAGCACCATTCCCATAGTGCAGGGTGGCCTGGAGGAGTTGTGCCTCGTGCTTGGCTTGCAGGGGTGGGATGGATGTTTTCCCACCAGTAAAATGTTAGCATGGTGTTAGGCAATGCAGTATCTGCAGCAAGGGTGAGGCTGGGAATCACTAGAGAGCTCTGCTTGCAGCAATTTGGGTTTCTACAGGTAGCTGCTGCATGGTTTTGTATCCAGTGAAAGCACGGGGAGAAAAGGATATAGCTAGCAGGGAAGTGGGGAGAGGTTTGGGAGCAATCTGCCTTCAAATGGCAAGAAACTCTTTCTCTGGAGCTGGTCAGAACTAAAAGATGTGCTAAAAACAGCTAAAGACATGGTTCTGCAGAAAATAAAAGGCTGCCAGCATTCATTTCTTCCCATCTCCCACCACTCCCACATCCACGTACGCAATTTAATCCCAGCAGAAAACAGGGGGTTTTATACAGCAATTTAAATCCCCTCTTGAATAACGAAGCCCTTGCTTAAGGCAAAAGGACAGCAGCAGACCCTAAAACGTGCCCAGCAGCGTGTGGCTCCATGCAGCCACCAAAGGATTTCATATCCCTTTTCTTCCCCAATTTCCCACTGCCCCATCTCTGTTTCCTGAGGTGTTTTTCCTGCCCCATCCCTGTTTGCTGAGATGTTTTTCCTGCCCCATCCCTGTTTTCCTGCCCCATCCCTGTTTGCTGAGGTGTGTTTCCTGCCCCATCCCTGTTTCCTGAGATGTTTTTCCTGCCCCATCTCTGTTTCCTGAGGTGTTTTTCCTGCCCCATCCCTGTTTGCTGAGATGTTTTTCCTGCCCCATCCCTGTTTCCTGAGGTGTTTTTCCTGCCCCATCCCTGTTTGCTGAATTGTTTTTCCTGCCCCATCCCTGTTTTCCTGCCCCATCCCTGTTTGCTGAGATGTTTTTCCTGCCCCATCCCTGTTTTCCTGCCCCATCCCTGTTTGCTGAGATGTGTTTCCTGCCCCATCCCTGTTTGCTGAGGTGTTTTTCCTGCCCCATCCCTGTTTGCTGGGGTGTTTTTCCTGCCCCATCCCTGTTTGCTGGGATGTTTTTCCTGCCCCATCCCTGTTTGCTGGGGTGTTTCCCACTGCCCCCATCCCTGTTTGCTGGGGTGTTTTTCCTTCCCCATCCCTGTTTGCTGGGGTGTTTTTCCTGCCCCATCCCTGTTTGCTGGGGTGTTTTTCCTGCCCCATCCCTGAGTGGGTTCGGGCTCAGGGAGGGTTCG
This sequence comes from Camarhynchus parvulus, assembly GCF_901933205.1. NCBI lineage: Eukaryota > Metazoa > Chordata > Aves > Passeriformes > Thraupidae > Camarhynchus > Camarhynchus parvulus. The sequence goes on along the minus strand of NC_044575.1, from coordinate 5,980,512 downwards.
GGAGATGCTCCCGCATCCCGGCGGTGAGCGCTGCCCTCTCCCGGCTGCAGGCTGCTGGGAAAACGGAGCCCCAGCGCCGGGAAATTGGGGTTTTGCTCCTCCACTCGTCTGTTTTCCCCCAGCTCCACGTTTGCTCTCCGGCTTTTGCTGCATTAGCTGACCCTGTGTCCCCTCTGTTTCTGCCCAGCACTCCAGAGAGCCAACAGCTTTCAGTCCACGGCATTAAATAAGTATCAGAATTGGAGGAGAAAAATCCAAACGAGTGAGTAGAGCCTGAGAAGTGATTGTATCTTCTATTCATGCTGTTCTCCTGTCTTTTAGCTGTCTCTATTCCCTCCTTTCCTTTAGAATTTCTGTGGTTTTGAGTCATGAGTCACTACTAGTTTTGTATTTCGAGTCACCAGTTGAGAAAACAGAGATCTAAAACACACCAAATATTTCTTTCTGTTTTCTTACCCTCAAAAGATCAAACTCCCTTTCTGTGTGACTGTTTTCTGTGTATCTACACCCATCACCAGGTGGTGTCCGCTTCAGTTCTCCAGATGGGAGCACACACACTCCTGTGCCAGAGCTGCAGATTCTGTCTCTAGCCTGCCTGCACTGATTGCTTCTGATCAGCCGTGGCTCTGGCTCTGACCCGGTGTCACTCATTAGAAGTGCTCCTGGAGGTGCCTGTGGACACACTCCCACCTCTTTTCTGTTGGGAAAAAAAAAAAACCCAGGTGATATTTCTGGGTTGGTGAAAGGGACAAAGCCAATCCCAAGAGGTGAGATGGCGAAAATAAGTGATAGTGGCTCTTGTCCTCTAGCAGTTTTCCTTGGCTTGGGCTGACCTGCCTTTGCCTGTGAAAGTCACACAGGAATGCAGTGATTTTGATAGAGATTGTGCTCTATTCACTTCTGATACACAGTGTGGTCTCCCCTCCCACCTGAGGCTGCACAGGTAACCTTCCTCCTGGGCTGGGGTCCCCAGACAAGACACCTCTTGTATTTGGGTTCCCCCCAGGTGGAGGCAGGAATGATGGATCTCACTCCATGTTCTCAGAAGGCTAATCTACTATTTTATGATCTATATTATATTAAAGAATGCTGTACTAAACTATACTAAAGAAGACAGAAAGGATACTGACAGAAGGCTAAAAAGATAATAATGCAAATTTGTGACTCTTTCCAGAGTCCTGACACAGCTTGGCACTGATTGGCCAAAGAGTCAGAACAACTCACAGCAGAATCCAATGAAACAATCCCCCGTTGGGTAAACAATCCCCAACCACATTCCAAAGGAGCAAACCACAGGAGAAGCAAATGAGATAATTATTGTTTTCCTTTTTTCTCTGAGGCTTCTCATCTTCCCAGCAGAGGAAAGATCCTGGGAGAAGGGGTTTTTGAGAGAATGTGAATGCCACAGACACCCACCCTTGGTTTCACCCCTGCTGCTTGGGGCTGGATCTCCCTGCTGCCTGCACAGCCCTCAGCAGGGACACACACCTTCCTAAGATTGGTGTCCTAAAGACTGGCAGGTTCCTGCTGGGGCTGGGGGAGCTCAGCAGCCCCCCAGAGCCCCCCAGAGCTCTGCCAGAGGTGCAGTTGTGTCTGGGAGTGGGGGTGTTGGCAGGCTGTGAAACGTGGGTGTCCAGCAGCAGCAGCAGCAGCAGCAGCAACAGGGTGGGATCTGTGCAGGGGGCTGAGTGCCACAGTTTCTGGGCACAGAGACAGCAGGATTTGGGAATGGTGGGGACAGCTGCTCTTTAACCCTGCCCTAAGCTGCCCTCTGCAGCAAGGGGCGTTTCTCAGCATCCCAGGGAATTATAGCTCTGCTTCTGAAGCAAGTAGGACCCCTGTGCCCATGCTGGGACCAGTGCTCAAGCAGAGGCATTTCATCTTGCTTGCTTTGAATGCACAAGAAAGCTTTGAGACTATTTGCAAGTCTGTGCGCTGTGGGATGAATTTTTATATCTCAAACGATGAGATAAGATGCATTTCCTCTTCTTGGCATCAGCCTTGCCTTCAAGTCAGGTGCACATGAGCACTGTCACTAACCACCCACACTCCCCTGGAGCCTTGGGTGCCTCTGGATAACTCAGCAAATCTCAGTAGGGCACGCACAGGGCTATTTCATGCTCCTGAGAGGAGGCCCCCACCAAGCTCTGTGAAGGTCTGTCCCTGCTGTGGCAGCTATGGCAGACAGACAGACAGACAGACAGGGCTGCATGCCTTGGGATTCCCTGCACCAGCAGGCTTTGCCATGCTCTGAGAGGCTCCTGGGGTGTCCCACCCGGGGCAGGGCTGCCCCATGCCTGGCATGAGATGGTGGGACAGGGTGTCCTCAAAGTCTCCTGGCATCCCTGCCAGCCTTGGCTCTGCCTCTGGAGCACTGTAAAGCACGTGGGAGTTGGCACAGACAGCAGAGTTTGGCCCCACCAAAGGTTTGGATTTAAAGTCTTGCCTGAATTGATCTCAGTTTTTAGAAGATCAGTCAATAATGATTATTGATCCAGGTTTGTGTGGGGGGTAAGAAAGATTGATAGAGAGGAAAGCAGAGAAGAATGGAGGGGGTGCCACTCTTAATTCTGACTGATTTTCAGCATGTTCTCAGCAAGGGCATTACTTACAGGTTTGCCAATTAATTTTCCCATCATTTTGTTAAAATCTTCCGTGTGCCTCAAGGGCTCTAGAGGGAGCTAAAAGCCTTTGAGAGGGAAGCAATGTGCTGCATGAGTCTGCCTGAAGCTCAAGTACGCTGTTAAAATGAGGTGTAAAGCACAGTCAGCATACACTGGGAGCAGGATAAAGGCTTTTTTTACTCTCTGGAGGAAGACTGTAAGTCATAGTTTCTATATTTAATCCAATTTGATTAAAGGAATTCATGTGATCATCAGTCACATGAAAAAAAAAACCTCTGTCTCCTTTTCAGAGGTATTTCCCCAAACACATATGTTTCATAAACAGCACAGGGTAGGCAGCCAAGGAGAGGAAATCAGTGTCATGGCTATATTGGCTGAAAGGCTCAGAGCAGGATATTACCTTTCAAAACCTTTAATCCCCATCGCACGGCCACAGGGAACACCGTGCTCCTAATTTATCTTGGGATTTGGGGCCAAGAAGATCATGATAGTGCCCTGGGGAACTTTTTTGTTTTTTTTTTTTTAATTTTAAATCCTGTTTTGAAAGCAAAGCTGAAAATACAGGTTCAGCATCTTGGTGGGAATGAAACTGTTTTCCCTGTGACAGGTGGGGGGCTGTGGCTTTGTGTGGAGCAATGTTCTCACATGTGCAGGCCTGTCCTTGTAAGCCTGCCCAGGAGAGCTGGGGTGGGCAGAAATTCTCCCCATGGGTGTCACAGGGGTCTCAGGATGAGGGAAGAGATGAGGATTTGACTCCATGTTACAGAAGGCTTGATTTATTATTTTATGATATATATTATATTAAAACTATACTAAAAGACTAGAAGAAAAGGTTCTCAGAAGGCTAGCTAAGCTAAGAATAGAAAGGAAAGAAGAATGATAACAAAGGCTTGTGGCTCAGACACTGTGTCCAAGCCAGCTGACTGTGATTGGCCATTAATGCCAAACATCCACATGAGACCAATCACAGATGCACCTGTTGCATTCCACAGCAGCAGATAATCATTGTAATTACATTTTGTCCCTGAGGCCTCTCAGCTTCTCAGGAGGAAAAACCCTAAGGAAAGATTTCTCATAAAAAGATGTCTGCGGCACCATGGACACGAGCAGACCCTGGCTGGGGTTTTTGTGCCCTCATCAGTGTCCTGGCTGTGGCTGCTGCAGCACTTGCATTTCCCCTCAGTGTCCTGAGCCATGGCATTTGTTCCTGCCAGGAGGTTCAAGGCTTTATTGGATCAGGCTTAAAGCCCCCTGGCTTACTCATGCAGGTGGTGGTGGTAGTGGCTTTTTTATCCTAATTGTGCATTCTCATGTTTTCCTGTAGCTCAATTACAGAATATAAAGGTCAGCCCCTGGCTGCCATCCCTGCAGGAGCTCCTTAACAGGCTCCAGCACAGCGTGTCCCTCCAGCCCTGATCAAACACAACAAGTTGGATACAAATAGGTGGGACACTGAGAGGAAACTCAGCCTCCCTCCCTGGCTTTGCTGAAGTACACATGCAGGAGCTGTCCTCTCTGTCTCTGGAGTGTTGCTTTTGTCCTTATGCACATTTTAATCCCCATGCAGAAGAACTAAAGTTTGCATGGATTTCAGAACTAATGGTTGGGTTTGGGAGTTAATAACTGAGCTGTAAATATACTTGTCATGTTATAGCTGGACATGATAATATCTTGGATCAGGGATACTTTTGTTTGTCCAAAGATTATTTGTTATGTAAAATTCCCATAGGCACAAGTAGTGGAAAGTTCTCCTGCCTCCCTTCAGGTGCAATGTGCCTCCTTTAGTAATTAATTACCTTGCCTGATCCCAGCAGATCGTGTTGCCTGTTGTCCTGGCTTGGGAGACTTTTTTCTGTCCTTACTGCCTGCGGGTGGATGCATTTCCCATTTTGTCCCCATTCTGCTGCACAGCCCTCTCAGAAGTCATCCATTTCCTTAATTTCCTGGAATTACTCAAAGTTCAAAAGTCACAGGTTGCTTTGACTGCCTCTGATTCTGAGGCCTGAGGGCCCTCTAAAGAGGACTGGCTTTCCAGAAAGTTTCCTGGAGCTCCAAAGCTGCTTCACTACATCCAGCCCAGAAGTGGAAGCAGTTCAGGTCCTGAACTGAAAATATCAACCTGTGTTTGGCACAGTAGGCACCCACATATGTGAGTGAGGCCATAAACATCAATGCTGCAGGTCAGTTCTCCAGATTTAACTCTACCCAGGAGGCTGTTTAATCTTCTGCTCTTCTTCTTCAATTGCAGACTTCAAAGTCAATACCAACGGGAAGGTAAAAGTTGTGTCTTTTGCAGGCTTTCCTCTGCTGGCAAGCAAGAAACCTGGGCCACAGGGGAAGGACAGCTCAGGCAGCTGCCAGAGTGGTGCTGCAGAGGAGCACTCCCAGACACAGGTACTGTGACAGTGTTCACAGGGGTTCCTGGATTGGGGCAGAGACGAGGATCTCACTCCACGTTTCAGAAAGCTTGATTTATTATTTTATTATATATATTACATTAAAAATGTACTAAAAGAATAGAAGGAAAGGTTTCCTCAGAAGGCTAGCTAAGAATAGAAAAGGAAGGAATGATAACAAAGGTTTGTGGCTCGGCTCTCTGTCCGAGCCAGCTGGGCTGTGATTGGCCATTAATTACAAACATCCAACATGGACCAATCACAGATGCACCTGTTGCATTCCACAGCAGCAGATAACCATTGTTTACATTTTGTTCCTGAGGCCTCTCAGCTTCTCAGGAGGAAAAATCTTAAGGAAAGGATTTTCCATAGAAGATGTCTGCGACAAGGTACAAAGGAGACTTGTGCAGAGCAGGATGGCTGGGACTGCTGTTGGGCCATGCCTGCTCTCAGCAGGCTGTCCCTGCTCCTTTAAATAGCTTTGGTCCTCACAGTAACCACTGAGGATGGAGTCAGACTTGTGCTGTACGGAGGGAAGAGACTTGGATTTGATGTAATCATTCCCAAATCAAGTGTCTGTGAGACTCAGGCCTCAGTCACACAAGGAGTTAGCCACTGATCTGTTGCATCAGTCATAAAATCACAGAATAGTTTAGGCTGGAAAAGGACTTCACATCTCCCACTGCTCAGGAGCATCTTCCGTGTCCTTCAGGACCTCAGATTTCTATGGCATTTTCTGAAGGCTTTTTATTTTTAGGTTTTTTAAGAATGAGGAAGGGTGGGCCTGCCATGAGTGCATCGGTGACTGCCCATCCTGGGCAAAGAGCAACACGTCCCTGGAGCCAGGTGGAGCAGGGACCAGCCCACATCCTCCATGCCCTGGACACTTGTCCTCACCCTTGGGTCAAACATGACTAAAATTACTTGACCTCTGGGCCTGTGCTAGGAAAAAAATGAACTCTTCCACATCCATGGTGGTGGCTGAGATCCGGTGCAGGACAATGGGGCAGGAAGGGAAGGTCCCAGGGGAGCAGAGCTGCGCAACACTGCCCGACTCCATTCAGCTCCTGCTCTACCAGCACTGCTTACAGGCCTTTGCCTTCCTCTGAAAAGCAAGGATTAACAGGGTGTTTATTTGTTTATTGTGTTTCTTACGTGTGTTTGTTTTTTTTTTTAATCCAAAATCCTGGCCAGTAACAACTTTAGTCATCAAACAGAAGCGTGAAACAAAGTGCAATCATTATTGCCTTACTTCTGGTGCTTCTGGGAAATGAAAAGTCAGACAGATTAATGGCTTCACCCATGTGAATTTGGGTATCTAGCACAGAAGTGGAAGCAGGAATTCAATCTTCACAGCATCCATTATCACATAGCACTGACGATAAAATGCCTCCCTTTTAAGAAGGAAGGAAGAACTCTAGTTTTGTTCTGCTGGCTACATAAAGTGGGTATTTATCCCTGTTACTATCTTTAGCAGAAGATTTTGGTGGCTGGAGTAATGAATTTAAGCCTTTACCAAAGGAAAAATAACCACGAGAGGGAAGTAATTTAATTGTATAAAACTACCATTTTACATTTTATAATCTTTCCTGGGTCACTTCTTCCATTCCTACCTGCACTACATAAACGTGCAATATTAGAAATTTGGAGAGGATGGATAATGGTCTCTTTTGCTTGCTCAAAACTCTAAGGTGATGCAACTGGAATGCACAGGAGAATAGAGCAGATCTGCTCTTGTCTGCTTTCCTGGAGATAGGGCTGTTTCTTTCTAAAGAAAATATTAAAGGTAATTCATAAAGATGTTAGCATGAATAACATTAGTTTTAGACTATTAAAATTTCCAGTATTATTAGATTGCTACTCCTAGAGAAATATTAGCCCTTTAGGGAGAAAAGCTTTTCTCACATTATCATCTACACATGTATTTGTGTATAAATTAAATATTATGTTCATTACTATTATGCTGAGATTAAAATGGAATAAAATATTTTATGAAATAGAAGCTACACAAAGCAGTGTTTTTATATCCCTAAAATATTTTTTTATGCACTTCACAGTTGGCTTCTTACAAGAAGCCACCAGAAATTCCAAGAGGACATTTCAAACCCTGCAGCCCAGTATTTCAAAGAAAAGAAAAAGCCAGGGAGATGCCTGAAGACACACATTGCTATGTTCCCCACTGTTCCTTTCAGAGCAGCACCACGGGCTCTCCACAGACCCCTGTTGGGAGTGAGACACTGGCTGCTGATTTTTATGAGCCTCAAGACACACACAGTGACAGCTCAGCCTGGGACTGGAAGGAAAAAACGTGGAAATACACCTTTGAACCAGAGCACTTTAACAGGAAGACAAACGCACTGTCATCTCTGGATTTGAAAGAGAAAGATGGCAAAAACACCAGGCACCCAGAAGAAGAGTTTGAGCAAGAATTAAAGGAGGCAAAACAGAGGCTGGGGCTTCGTACTCAGCAGCAGCCCTTGTGTGGCTCAAACAGGACAGAGCCAGGCGGGAGCGGTCCAGGCTGGGGAAAGAGCAGAGCCCCCTGGGCTCTGGAGAAAAAGGATGCTGGCTGGACAAAAGAAGTGTTCAAACGCTCTGGCTGTCCTGGGCAACTGCCCTTATTTGCAGATGGTTCTCCACCAACTTCATCAGTGGACACCAAGGGTGCTCTGAGGACTCCAGATGTGGTTTCCAGGGAGCATGCAGCCACCCAGCCAAAATCCCCACTGAGGCTCATAGCCAATGCTATCAAAAGGTCCATTTGGGAGCCTCTAACCTCAGCTCCAGAAGGATTAAAGCAGGACTTGGACAGCAAAGTCAAAGCCTCTTCAGAACAAGCCTTCTTCAGCTTCAGTGCTCCTGGGTATTCCCTAAGCCAAAGGAACAGGAACAACAACAACACTCAGTCACAGCATCCTAAAATAAGGGAGTGGGCAGGAAAATACGTAGGAGATGGGAGCCCTTACTCAAATCAGTCTCATTCTTCTGTGGGTTCAGAAGGGATATCTCTAAGGGATTCCAGGGAGGAGGTATCCTTCACCCCCTCCAAGACAGCCCATATACCCCAGAAACCAGCTTGCACTAGGATGGAGGAGGTCCCAGGACTCCTAGAAAAGTTCACCTTTGAAGACAGTCCTCTAGGGACTCCCATGGATGAAATATGTGTCTGTAAGAAAAAGTCCACCCTCCTTTCATCTGCAGAGCCCAAGGACAGTGTGGGTGACTGTGCACAAAAAGAAGGGTCACTCTTCAACAGACTGAGAAGCCAAGCTCATGAAAGGGAACGGAATTCCTTGGTGTCACCTCTGCCTGTCATTAAGGACCATTCTCCAGAGAGGTTGTGTTATCCTTTCACAGGTGAGGACCCCAGTGGAATGACTTTGTTATTATTATTACTGTTATCATCGTCATCATTATTATTAGTATGACTATTATTATTGTGTAATAGCACTTAACCTTTAAAAGACCTGTGCATGCCCATGCAGGCACACATCTATGGTGTGCTATGTTTAATTTCTAGTTATTTCCTACAATTTTGTGGCTAAAGTTTAGGAGTTGCTACAGATTTAAAGGAGTGGAGTGGATTTGCAAGCAGAACCAGCTTGCTGGACCAAAGTTTGGTTTGCTGCTCCCTGTTGCTGGGGCATGTTTGGGTCAGGGGTGGCAAGGCAGAGCGGCATGCTGGGCAGAGCAGCTTCTGCAGTGACACTGAGTTGTGGAAGGGGGACTAGAGCAGGCAAGCAGAAGGACAAGCACTAAAAACTCCAGTTTTTGCAGTGCAGAGTACATTTGTTTTCCCTCCATGAGGAACCAGAGACTGAAGCAATATGGTTGCAGCAGCAAGAAGCTTTGCTCTGTGTTTGTGCTTCCTCAGCGCATCTCCTCAGCTCTGCTGTCAGAGTGACCACTGTGGACATACTTTTGGGAGCTTTGCAGTGTCATTAATATCCCCTTGGTGTTCAATTTGAGAGGACAGAGCACCTTATTGACCTCCTCTGACCTATTTGTGAGTCTATCTGGGCAGTGATTAAAAGGCATCAATTTTCTTGTTTGCTTGCTAGAGCAAGGTTAGTATTAAAACTGCAGACAAGTCCAAGAAATATTGATGCCAGACCAAGAGCAGCCTGAGTGGTCTGAGCACAGGCTCAGAAAGAATTAAATGCAGCACAGATTGAGGTTTGAAATATGAGGCAGGAGAGCTGCACCCACCTGTCTTTCTCTGTGATCCATCTTCCCACTGCAGAAAGTCTCAGTTATTTAACTAAATAACCTATTGAATTTTGTCAACACACCTGTTTGTCTCTTGCTTTATGAAATTGCAACCCAAACTGTAACCCCAAAATCACTGCTGTGCCTCAGCAATAAAACCTGTCAGTAGAATGTGAAGTCACTGAAATATTCCCAGCGAGCTGCCAGATCCTTTTGCATCCTTTCTGCCTCAGAGCTGCCACACACTGTGAGAAAGATCCAGTACATAACCCACTTGATCTGGAGCTCGTTCAAACGGAGAGAATAACCCCTGCTCTTGTTCCTGAATGCTCGGGTTGGACCCTTGGAGCATCCTTTATCCAACATCTCACAAAACCAGGCATTCCCACTGAGCCAGAAGGTGTTGAGGACTGCAGTGAAGCCCCAGAGAGTTGCTAGTTCACACATCTCACTATGTTCTTAAATGGGAGGCCTTTTCAGAGTCTGGACCTCATCAGTACCCATCAACTAAGCCAACCTGACTTGCTCTTGACTAAATGCATTGCAGTAACTGATATGTTGTGCTCAGACTGAAATGGGAAAAGTTCTTGCAAGTTTGAATAATGCTATACTTGATTTATGCTGAAAATATTTTGAAATAACATGCTGGTGTAGTGTGTTGGATTCCTCTGCTGTCCAAGCCAGGAGAGAAATTATTAAATTATTACAATTATTGAATATAGGCAATGCAAACTCTGTTTAGAAAAAAAAATAAAATGAAGCTCTAATTTAGTCATTTGGCCAGTAATCTGTTATCTTCAACGTTTCAACATTGTAGCTCTCTGAAGTTTTTAAAACATTCACATTTGAGTAAATCTATATATAGTAAAACTAGTAAAGAGCTGAGTCCTGTTTGACTCTCAGAAATGGCAATTCTGTCTCATACAGGCACTTGTCAGAGGCCCAGGCTTGGCAAACTTTAGCCATGAAGTGACGACAAGCTTTAGCACACACTTCTTGTTATTATTTTCCTCTCTTGAAATTTACTACAAATTTCTGAAAATTTCTTTGAGGGAAAAAAGTCCTCCTAGCACCTTGCAGAAACTTATTTAATGAGACTCCCTCTAACACTGCTCTTTGCTCTTTGCAGTAGGGCTTTCCTGTCCTGTTGGGGGTCAAACTTGCTCTCCGCAGGTATGGCAGGTACTGCATTGCACTGGTGTTTCTCCCTCAGTGGCTTGTGGATCCAGAGAATGAGCTGGGTGGTCAAACTCCATGGGCTTGAGATGAGCCTGGGCTGGCTCATCATGGAGAAAACCCCTGGGGAGTAACTCAGAATCCACTTCTGATATTCAGTATGTTCTGTCCTGCCGTCCCTTCCCTCCCTGCCACGTGCTCAGCCCCCAGCTGAAGCTCAGCATGAAGAAGCAATCTTCACAAAAAATGAAGAATCTTAGCAGCACATTGCCTGTGGTTCAAACCTACACCTGCAGTGGCACCTTCCAGTGGCTCATTCCAGTTTCTGATGTCCAGCCCGATTTCAAGGCTTTTTCCCTAACACTTCCCCTCTGCGCTTTGCAGTAGGGATTTCCTGTCCTGTTGGGGGTCAAACTTGCTCTCTGCAGGTATGGCAGGTACTGCATTGCACTGGTGTTTCTCCCTCAGTGGTTTGTGGATCCAGGGGATGAGCTGGGTGGTCAAACTCCATGGGCTTGAGATGAGCCTGGGCCAGCTCGTCATGGAGAAAACCCCTGGGGAGTAACTCAGAAACCACTTCTGATATTCACTATGTTCTGTCCTGCCATCCCTTCCCTCCCTGCCACGTGCTCTTCATGCTCAGCATGAAGAAGCAATCTTCACAAAAAATGAAGAATCTTAGCAGCACATTGCCTGTGGTTCAAACCTACAGCTGCAGTGGCACCTTCCAGTGGCTCATTCCAGTTTCTGATGTCCAGCCCGATTTCAAGGCTTTCTGCCTAACACTTCCCCTCTGTTCCAAAAGAGCTGGTCCTCAGAGGCGTTTGGAAGTCTGGGGCTGTGCAGAAATCCAGCTGCACAGACTTACTTGTGTGAGACCTAGACAAAGCTCACTGAATTAATGGGGGTACATGCAAACTTTTCAGTCAGAGACTGGTTTAAAAAAAATAAACCCAAAGTTTGCCTGTAGAATGTACAACTGTCCACAAATAACCGTGCTGGACTCTCTAAGTGCTATTCCAGATTTTTGATTTACTGTACAAATATCTTTAAGGCTTTTGTCCTCTGATGCTTCCTTTGTGTTCCAACCTGCAGTAAAACTGCCCCCACAAAGCTGATCAATAAAATTGTTCAATCAGATGGCTAACTGTTCTCTCCTAAGCCTACTTGACCTTTTGAAATTCAAAAAAATGCCAAAGTGCCATGTTAATTACTGGTACTTTAGGCAGGACAGCCAATTCAGCTGATGAGGAAATTTAATGTGCTGTGAGCTTCCTTTGCTGATTTTGTGCACCCTCAGACTGGGAAGGGATTGCTTGCAAATGTTTCAGGTTCCCATTACTGCGTTGTTGAGCCCCAGAAGCTCTGTGTGTTTGCAGTGTTCTGCTCAGTGAGGACACTGCTTTTGCACTGATTTTGTATTTTAGAAGGGGAGCTGAGGCACCAGAAAATTCATTACATGCATAAAACCACATGAGAAATCTGTGGAGAAGCAGAGATGTGAAACCAAACGGCCAAGTCCTCTCTTTCTGCTGCTCATTCTTCAGGATTCCTACTGGCCATTCTTTCCATTTCCCACCAGCTTCCCTCTCATTTTGGACACCAGTGCCCCAGGAGATGTGTGTAACTTTATCTCTCTCTTTTAAAACACTGAAGTTCTTACAGTGGTCAGGATTAATGCCACGACTTTACAAAAATATGCAACCTTGGACAGTTGTGGAGGAAGCCACCAGATTAATGCAGCATTGTGTTATCAGAACAGTTCCTGCTCCAAGACATTCTGTGTATTTAGGCTGCAGTAACTACGTGGCACAAAAACCCCCCAGGGAAAGGGCAGTGAGCTGTGACAGGCAGACTGACACCAGGGGTGGGTTTCCCTAGGAATCTCCAGGACAATCAGAACTGCTCCCAGATGTAACACAGGGGATCACCTCAGGAGCCTCTTCACATCACACCTCCCTCGTTTTCCAGAGGAGCTCAGGCTTCCTGGGAAAATGAGTGCCTTACATGTTCATGTTAAGGGAGAGGTTCTCAAAAGCATTGCACTTTCATCCAAGGGCTTGTTCCATGGGGAGGGAAAGCTCTAGTATGACATGTGCTAATTTGGAAATGAGGGAGATGCTAGAGTACTCAGGAAATAAGAAATACATAATAACTAACTCCAAGTCTGAAGGAATGAGATGCCTGGAAAGTGAAAGCCCAAATCTAGAAGACTTGAGTTAATATTTGGAAAAGCACCTACATTTTTGAGATCAGCTCTGCAGCAGCTCAAGCTTTAGGCTTGTCATATTTGGAGGCAAATTATTATCATCTAACTTTAGTACTGTAGTTCTAAATTTCAGATTTTATTGGCTCAGTAAAGTCCCTAAGTTTGAACATCGTTGTGTTTGTTTTGTCCAAATTCTCACAGCTGTTGGCTAAGTTCTGCCTATCCCACCCTGTTTGGATGGAGGGGTTTTTTGGGTTTTGGTTTGGGGCTTTTTATTGTTTGTTTGTCTTATTGTATGGAGCAGGCTGCTTCTCCTCCAGGCCTTGTAATGCTTCCTGAATTATTGATATTACCCAAAGGGGAGCACAGAGGGAGCACTTGCTCATTCCCAGCAGAGCTGAGAGAAGAAAGGGAGTGTGTAATTGCTCATGTTTCCAGCCCTGCCAGGCTGCAAGGTTTGCCCTCTGCACATTGTGGAATTGGATTTCTCTGGTGGCCTGACCAGGGGTAGTTACTGGGTACCACAGGGTAGCTACTCAAACTTCCGGCTGCCCAGGGGAAAGCAAGAAAAAAAAATCAGAATTTCTGCCTCAAATGACTTGGATTTGCTTTCATTGCTTTACTGTCGGGGATGAGCACGTTTCATGGATCCTGAGTTTAAATTAGGGCTGGAGGCAAAAGTCCTACTTCAGCCCTGGGACCCAGAGCAAGGCAAAGAAGAAACATCTACACTGGGAGAAGGGGAGGAGATTTTAATCTGAATACACCTAGAAAGCCAACTGTTGCCTCGTAGATACAAAGAAAAACCAACAGTGTTAGCTTTAAATTATGTACATTTCCAAGATGGCCAGCTGTTAATCATTAACCCTGTAGCAGGTTGAAGCATAGAGACAGATGTTCCAAAAGAGGTTTTATTTTCTGAATTAAAGAGAATGAAGCTACACATTAGACAAATTAAGAAGAAATTCAAATATTTACACCCAGTTGAAACAAGATGCTGGAAAAACAGGCAAGATAAAATTGCTGCAATTAAATGTAATTTAATTTATAATTCTGAAAGCATGTTTCTTCCAAAGGCAGACTTTGAGTTTTCCTTACGGAGTGTATTGTTGTGATGTACAGATTTTCCCGACTTCTTATGGCATTTTAATCAACAGCCCAATGATGTGATAATATTCCTAAAGCAGAAAAATAAGTGACATTTGTTTAGACATAATTAATGAAATATTTATGTTGCATGAGGCTGTGTGATAAAGCCCTGTTCTCTTAGTCCATTTGCTTCTGATTACATTTGTGATTTTTTTATATGACCAGACATTCTGACGCCAACTATTTTACACTGAGCAGATGTCATGTAGTAAAAATGGGTGCCAGATGCTACAAGCCACATAAGGGTAATTTGTTTAAGAGCTGGCTCAGACTTTGTGCATTCAATTACACTGTATAGTGAGCCTTATACAATCATTTGGGTAATATGGCTAACTTCAGATATACATTTTAATGAATGTTGAGTGCATTCAGAACAGCGTGCTACATGCAGGGTGCTCAAGGAATTCATTTATTTGTTTGTAGTACCTAGAAAAAAATAAAATATAGGGCCAGACAGTTTTTGACAGGGATAAAAAATTTAATTAGTGTTGTCAGCTGAATGTCCAAATTGCTCTAGGTGCTGCTGATTAGAACTCAGGGCAGGTGCAAAGTGTCTGTTTAAGTTAAAGAACAGTATTTTTTGCTTCACTGACCATTTTGTAATTGTGTTTTAGGATATAAACACATACCTGTCGGAAAACAAGCTCCTGACTATTCTACTTCATCCTCTGATGAGGACTTTGAATCCAAGCCTTCATTAACACACAAGGTAATTTGAGTTGGAAACAGAAAGATATTTCCTTAGTTGGGCTGTATTTAAAATTCATCATATGATTTTAATCTAAAACACACAGCAATTCTCAAAGTGGGGATTGCAACACTGGAGGTTACATGTCATTACATTAGGACAGATGAACATCAACATTTCTTTTACCTCTTTGGACCTTTAATTTCCCCTGGTTATACCAGCACTGACAGAGGAGGTCTTCATCTGACAAACAGAAATGTTTCACTGAAACTGCTTTGAAGCTGATTCTTAAGTGGCCTTAAATAAGCAGCCCAACAAGCAAGCTATTGAAAGAAATAAACCAAACAGATGCAGATTTCCTTTGGGGGAATACAGATTCATTTGAGAAGTGCTGCAGGCAGGTTGCCTGGAAAACACTCTGTCTGTGGCTGACACACTTGCGCTGATTAGGATAAAGTCACCCCCAGGCTCTGTACCCCAAAAGGGCTGACAGCAGGAGCTGGGGGGCTACAGCACCCTGAACCCTCCACACCCAGCTCTGAGGGGAGGAAACACAGCTTTTGTTGTCTAAATGGCTCATCAGAAGGTTGTTGTATCTCTTTCCTGTGCAGGATATCAGTAAATGTGATTTATAGTATGAGGGGACCTTTTGATTTGCTGTCTTTGGGGATGGGGGGAAGAGGAAGGAAAGCAAAGGACTGAACAAGACTGAAAAATATCAGTGCCAAGTGGGACTTTGAATGGAAAAAGTGGAGCCAAAGCAGAGCAATGTGTGGCAGCACTTGTCCCCAGTGGCTCTGTGTCAGGATGTGCTGAGATGGCAGGAATTCTTCATTCATCTTTCCTGTTACAGGAAAGGCAATCTGCAGTACAATAATGTTATGGTGAATTGAAACAGGTTTAAATAAAATAGAGAAAAGAAGGGAGACACGGCATCAAACTGGGTAGAAGTGACCCCCAGCAGTTCAGGCAGTCATAGGGAGGGCAGGACCAGGGCAGGGAGAATTCAGAGCTTCAGGAAAGCTGCCAGAAATGGGAAGAAGGATCAGCTGTTGCAATGGGCATTACCAGTGGTTCAGTTTTGGTGCACATTCCCCACACGGTGTGCTTCTTTCAGCTGCCTCCTACCATCCCTTCTCATGCCAGTTCTGGCTGCTATTTTGCCAGTGCCACCATTTGTATCTGGCAAAACTTGCTGGGAAAAATTTTAGTGACTTCCTAGCTGGTTAATTTCTTAATTTTGTCCCGTCTATGGTGCTCATGTATCCTGCCTCCTCAAAAATGGGAACACCACAGCCTTGAAGCAATTCAGGACAGCTTGGCTCAAAGGCAAGATGGAGAAATGGCAGGTGATGATTCCCTGGCAGGTGATGATTCCCTGGCAGGTGATTCCCTGCCCAGCCCTGCAGCATGTGCTGTCCTGATCTCCCAACAGCAGCAACAAGTGCCATGGGGAAAAGCAAAAATCTCTGTGATGCAGCACAGAAATGGCATTAGGGAAGGTTTCACAGGGCTTCAAGTAGTGTCCCACGATGTGAATTTACCACTTTATAGCTACAGCAATGGAAATGGGTTGCATTTCCTTAAACTGGTGCTTTGCCCAGCCTCTGTATGGCCATGTATAGTGGGATGTTGTATACAGCCAGCTTTGTGATTTGGAAATGTTTTATTGACACCCACTTAGGGCTGCCTTAGGAGCTTGTAAAGCTTGAAAGCCAGCATAGCAAATGCCTGTAAATGCTCCTACAGGGCTGTTTCCCTTTTGCCTGCAGTAGCTGACCCTGCTCTGGGCAGGGGACGGGCTCAGACTGTCCCCAGGGTCATTCCCAACCTCAAAGGCTCCGTGATTATGGGGGAGCTTTGAGGAAAGCTGCAATGGCATACTCGTGCTTTGATTGCCTTTTTCTTTCCCTCTGTGTCTTTTATAGGCAAAAAGGGCTCTCAGGAAGAGAAGGAAGCTGGAGAAGGAGACAAAGCAGTTGATTAAACAAGAGGAGCTGAAGAGGCTTCACAAAGCACAGGTGAAAATGCAGCTCACAGCTGTCCCCTTTGTCTCCCAGGAGTGACTCGTGAGGATGGGGGGACCCAAAAGGGGCTCTGCAGCTCCCCTCACTCCTCAGCATGGCTCACTGCCCTCTGTGCTGAAATCCCCCAGCCAGCAGCAGCAGGAAGGTGCCTGTGCCAGGGCCCTGCATCTCTCTGGGGGACAAACCCATGTCAGTCCCTGGAGATCATCATAACTGGCGTCATAATTTTGTAAATGTGCATGCAGAACAAGAGGGAATAGTGACTGGGGGAACTGCAGAGGGAAAGAGATAGAAAGGGGAAATAACATCAACCCTGTAGAATGTAAGAAACTCAGCCATCACCTCTGTGCATTACAGGAGGATACAAAAATACAGTGATGGCTTTTGTTCTCTCCCTGCTCCAACAACGAAAGTGAATCATTTTTTCCCCTTAATGACAGAAAGCCACTTCATTTTATACAGGCCCTGCTATTCAGAAAATGCTAGGAAAGCTCTGGACTCTACTGATGTGTGATTATTTCCAATTACAGTTTAAGATTTGTAAATGCACTTCTGCACAATTTGATCTCAGATGTATCCTGCTCAATACACGGGAAGAGAAGCTATGTTTTAGTTTTTTATCTGAGAATTGCAAATTATCTCCAGGTAACATTAGATTAAAACTCTTGTTTTAATGCTTTGTGGAGACAATGAAGTCCAAACTTTTTGAATGATCTTTTGTATTCTTTGGTCTGTTGCTGAGGGCTTGGCTTGGAATGCCCTAACACAGCCTGAAATGGGAACTGCTGAGCATCTGTCTTTGACATTTCAACCTTTTAAGGTGTTTCATGCTTTTTATCCCCACCACACCTCTAAAAGTCTTATTTCAAAGGGAATGGACAATGGATGTAGAAATCCTTCCTGAAGTGCCACTGAATTGTCACAGCTATTAGATCCTTTTCTTTCTGGGTCAAAAGCTGGTGAAATATGAAAGCAAACCAAACAAAATCCCATGGACAATAAAATAGCAAGCAGAGCTTTCCAGCTGTAAACCTTCCCTATTTATATGAGCTTTACTAATGTAATATCTCAGAATATATGTCTCTGAATATGAAAGTATTGACTTTTTACACCTTGTGAGACACAGAAATGTTGTGATCTCTTTTTTTTTTACAATGGGAGAGCTAAAACTCAGAAAAAAACTGAGGTTCTTTTGGTGCCTGTGATGCTTACATAAAATTGTGATAGACACCTAGTGGCATATTTAAATTGCTTAGGTGCCTGGTACACTCAATGAGTTGGCAAGAGCCATTGAGTGGGATTCCTCTGAGACCTTTCCAAGCTGTTTCTCTTAGAACTGAGGCCATCTTTTGTCTCTGAATTTTGAAGCTGTGTCTGTAGCTTTTCTATCTTTACATTTTTGCAGGCAATCCAGCGCCAGCTAGAAGAACTGGAGGAAAGACAAAGAACTTTGGAGATTTTTGGTGTCGAACTGGAGAGAGAACTAAGAGGAGAAGCAGGTACACAAAAAGCAGTTTGCTTGTTTAGTGGTGGGATTTTTAACCTGGTCCAAAACACAGGGTTTTAATGGTTGCCATGGAAATAGTTTGGTGCAAAATCTGAAAAGGAACAATAACTGGCAGGACAAAAAAGATTGATAAACCTTTTTCTCAAACTCTCTGTTAGCTCAAGCACCTTTACATTGAACGCTTTAAATTTTCTGTTGGTTGTGACAGATTTGGAATTAATGACATTGCTATTGAATGTGAATTTTCATTTCCCCCAACACTACCCCCCCCCCCCTTCTTTCTTTTTTTTTTTAATTTAAGTCCCATCCTGAGCTTAATTTCATCTTGTGGAGGGAACCAGTGAGGTTTCCAGGAGCTGTATCTCAGTTACCAAGCCAGCAGCAGCCTGTGCCTAGTAACAGAGTCTTTAATGACTTTCCTGGAGTGTGAAATGCCATTAATATGATTAGAGCCAGTGGCCATGCTATAGCAACAGCAGCCTGCAGGCACACACACAGACCCCAACAGCACAGCTCTTCCCCCAGATGATGACAGGGGTGTCCCCCTGGCCCCAGCCAGAGGCAGGGTGTCCCTCACCTGAGCCAACGCTGCCCAGCACCCTGGGCTGTGGGATCCTGCCCCTGGGCCAGCCTTGGCACTGCTGCCCAGCTCACAGGGGGTGAAGCAGAGGGACAGGACCCCAGGGGCTCCTCCAGGCTCACAATGGGGTGGGAGTGTGAACCCTGCCCGTGAGGGGCTTCAGAGGAGCTGTGGGTCTGTGCTGAAGGGACTGACTGCCTGAATGCAAACGTGTCTTTATTTACCTCTGCTTTAGAAAACTGAGCCTTGTGTTTTCCTGACAGGCAGTTGCACAGCATGGAAAACCCAGATATGTTTTGGCACCTGATCTTGTTGTTGTCTTAAGCAGGCAATCCAGTCCAACCCCTCCATGCTGGTCTTTTTAATGGCATATTTCATAGCAGCTCTCACCCCTATTCTGACACTGCACTAATCAGTTCAGCAAGAGAGCATTCACCCAACCTTTCATATTTATTAACTAATTTCCTAGAATTGACTGTGTCAGCCTATTCCAAATTTTATTTCAAAATTTATCATCTATTTTTCTTAAATGAAATAATAACCCTTTATCAAACAGCACCCCACTTAGTGCCTGTGACAAAGTCTGCTAAAAAGGCTGTGAGAATTACAGAGTTAGCTTTTTTCTTCTGATTTTTATAAAGGTGGTTGTTTTTTGTAAACCTCAAAAATATAGAGGGACGAGAAGCTTCTAGCTCTTGGGATAGACACAGAATACCAGGATAAATGGCCTAGAGCCACTTCTTGTTGTTGCTGTTTTGACAATCGCATTTCCTAAAGAAGGCTGCCTGCCAAGAGATCGATGCTTCTCATTCTCTTACCATCCCTGGTAATTGGATTGCCCTCATTAAGGTGAAAGTACTGTTTTTTTCCTCCCTGTTGATTGTTTGTGTGTAGGTGGCCAGTTACAAATAGGGCAGATACTGAAAGGTAGGATGTTACTGTCTCTCAATAACTCCTCTGGTGCAAAAGCACGAAGCCATGAGCTCCCCAGACAAAATGTGAGTGCTTTGTTGCTGGCAATAACACATGTGTAATGATGCCAGGAACTGCTGAGTTTGATATTCTGTTCAAGCTTCCTAAAAATAATGAGCATTACTTTTTAATGAATGACCAGTGTTTATTAGGTTAAGTTGTATTTAAGCAGGTCTGCGCTTATGCAATTCAAGTGATTTAATAGGTATTATTAAGGTAATTAGAAAACGATCACAGTTCAGCAATAATATTGAGCTGCAAAGGTTGTGAATGACCAAATTTAGAGGCAGGCCTGCAAACAGCAGTTTTCAGTGACATTTACGCAACTCTCCTCTAATAATTCTGCAAGCCTGGGATGAATGGCCTCTTTGTTAGGGGGAGTTATTCATTAGCTCCTCAACTGAATTAGAAGAGAACATGCGTGGGTGCGAAACAACTGCCATGAAGACTGATGAGCAAAATGAGGTTTTGATGATCTTGTAATTGTAGTGACAATAATTCATGCATTAGGGAAAAAACCACAAACCCCCAAAAAAACACCCCAAAAAAATAAGCAGAAATAATATCAGTCCTATGAATAATTTTTCATGCTCATCATTTCCTTTATTCTGCTTCAAAATACCAAATAATAAATCACTGATGTACCATTGCTTTGTTTTCCACTGACATTTGTGAAGGCTTATGGAGAGCTTCTGCCTACAAGAAAATACAGAAATAAAAATCTGAAAACACGTTTTCCACTGAAATTAGCATAAGGGCTCAGTTGACTAAACAAGTCATGAACAATGATGGTAAAGGAGAAAACCTACGTTGAGAGAACGTTAGGAAATGTCTGCATGCTTTGGAAGGTGAATAAATATCTGCACATGTTGGAGCTAGTTTGTGATTTCACAAAAAACATATCCGAGGTGTCTCGGAATTTTCAGCAGAGTCCAAAGAAATCAGTTGCAAGCCTGTAGAAATAAGGAATATGAGGTTTAACTGTACCTCAAAAGGTGCAAACTGGCCAAGATCCCTTTACTGTGTGATGACCCTAAGAAGGGACAGTGAAGCATCAGTCAGAGAAGGTTGAGGTTTTGAGAGGAGTGTTCAGTAAATACTCCTCCACAGCCTATTCAATTCCCTCAAAAGTGATGAAAATAGAAATACCTGTGATGTAATTGGAAGAATGTCTGACTTTCAAATGGATCTCAGTCAGGAGACTTGGGTAAACCAGGAGGAAAGGTTTGCTTTAGCAATGCTGTAGGGAAAAGCCAACATGGCTCACAAAACAAACTCACAAACTGTTTTCCTTCAAACCTATTAAAAAAATCTGTCAAAGTGCATCATCCAAAATGCTTCTTTGGTTTGTTCTGCCCTTGGAAAGCATCAAGCTCTCTGTCAGACTTAAATAAGTATTAACATTGCTAGTAACAAACATTTGAAAAGCTCAGGGAAAAAAATGCCACTGGGAACACTTAGGGGCATTCTGTGGGATGGAGGAGGAGGCAAAACAAGGGCTACTTCTATTGCATCTTTTTGTGGATTTTATGAAAATGAATGTTTTTTTGCAAACTGCATTTTCTTTCCTTACCTCAATCAAGCTACAATACACAGTCTTTTATTAGAGAGACAGAGTTTCTAAAGTGTAAAGGGGAAAGGTTAAAAGAAGGAATATTTTTGCCTAAACAAGGAAACAACAGAAACAGAACAGTAACCTTTTGTGTCTATGCTGCACTTATGCATAACAGCAACTGCAGTGTTTTTACTGGCAGTAAAATAGATCAAATTTTGATGATGCCACCATTTCTTATGGTGGTGTTCAGAGATCTAAGGCTCTGAATACTAATGCTGCATCCCTGAATTGGACTGGTGAGAAACTGGCATGTTCCAGCAAGGGGCACTCCTGCAGTCACTCTGGGAAGACACTTTCTATCACCACTTGCTGACCTGGAAGATCCCCCAGGAACACATCCATTACTGCCAAGTTTTAATGGAATCAGGCAGGAATTGAAGAGAGATTGCTCTGCCTTCTCCTGCTGTTTATCCTCCTGTTTCATGGTAATTTCCAGCTGGGGCCAAGTCCCGATGACAACCGTAGACCTGCATCCCTGCCAGTGTGACTGCTGTCCTTGGTGTGGGGGCCCAGGTCACTCCTCCAGTGCTGGCAGGAGGTGACCTGGGCTCCCTGGATGATGCTGTCTGGTGAAGGCATGCAAAGGTGATCCCAAACACCCAGCAATTTCCCTTGGCTAAAGGGCTAAAGGGCTTCATTGGGTGGTGTCATTGCTGCCCCAAGGAGGTGGGCTTTAAACTGCTGCTTTGGAGTGGAGTCAAACCCTGGCTCTGACCTTAGAGTGAGGGGAGCTGAAGCTGTAGGGACAAGAGGGTAACTTGTTGAAGCACATTTCAAAATGACAACAGAAAGGAACACTGCTGAACTGCTCAGGACTCTGGCTGTCTCTCTAATCCTTGTAATTGGTGTCTCTGGAGCTTTAACTAGGGACCTTTCAGGTTAAGTTTCAGTGCTCTCAGTCATATAAAATAAAGGTGCAATCCCTCTTAAAGTAGAAGAAATCATATAAGCTTCCATCCACAGAAAACAGCCAGGCTGGTTTTATGGTGGGGATTTTATTCTTGGTTATCTAGCATTGTGGCATAAGGACTGAGGAGGAGAGAGCTTGTTTCCCCACCTGCTGGCTCTCGTCATCCTAAATCTGGCTATTTCTGCTTCCGTATGTGGTGGGGAGTGCAAATACCATGGGCTGGGGCAGGAGCACGGGCTGGCTGTTGGTTTATGCTTCTGAAGGTGCCAGTGTGTCACTTGGATTGTAGCCTCAGCCTGGAGAACTGTAAGATATTTGCCTCCTACGAGTGATCACCATTTTATGGCAGCAGACAGGAACGGGCAGAACAGATGTGGGAGGCGTGCTGGCAGTGCCATCAGTGTTGCTGTAATTCTGTATCAAAGGGAGATGGGGTGGCTTTGTTTTGTGAAAAGATGAATGGAAAATGTGAAGTCATGAGGATGTTAAAAAGGACAGCGAGGAAAAGAAATACGTACGTGCTCTGACTTGCCATGTGAAAACACCCAGGGGTTCTTCATTACCAAAGAGTTTTGTTCAGATGGTATTTTAGGAGAGTAAAGGTCCTTACCCAATGAAAGACATCCACTCTTTCCTACAGCAAGGCAGAGTCAAGCTGTGAGCTCTTTGGGAGAAAGGCTGTCTATCAGTGATGCCCTGGCCCAAAGTGTTATCACAGATTTGTCATTCAGAGCAGATGCAGATTTAGAGGCCTGTTGACAAGTGAAGGGAAATTTGCAGAGGATTTGGTGGTTTGTCTGATGTCCACTGGAAGCAGGGATTAAGCTGCCAGCGTGTACATCCTGAAGGCTGATGGTGTTAATGGAATATCCACCAAGACACAGTTCAGCTCTGAAGCCCAGTTTCAAAGGAGACATCGTCTTATCAAAGGCAGAGCTAAGAGACAGAAATAGTGCCCAATATGTGATTATTTGAAAGGAAAAACTTAAGGACAAAAGTTTTTTAAAATCCAATGCATCTTTAGCTGCAATAAGCCACAACTGTCAACCAAAAATAGACAAAAATGTCATGCCTGTTGTACTCAGCCATTACTGGGGTAAGTCACATACACCAAAACCATCTCCATTTGAAGTCATGTAGGCTTACACAGGAGGACTATTGAAGGAGAACTTAGTTGGCAAAAGCATTGGAAAGAAAGCTGGTGAAGCACACTGAAGTCTCCTATTTCCCACAGATTCAGGCACAAAGGATGAAAATCAGATGCTACATGAATGGTTTGAGCTGGTCATGGAGAAGAATAAATTAATGCGTTATGAGTCTGAGCTCCTGATTATGTAAGTAAGAACAAGCATTAGTATCAAAGATGGGAGGGGAGAGGGAAAAATGTACTCACAGCTCCCAATACACCTGAACCAACCTTCCTGTGTGCTGCATTTGAGACAGCTGAGGAATAAAATCCAGAGTAGCTACAGCCTGTTTTGAACATGGATTTGCAGCTGAGGCCTCTTCATCCTTCCCTCTCACAGTGGCTCAAACATTTCAATTCTGTGTGGTGCTCTGAACCAATGTGGCACAGAGATGCTCTGACTTCACACATTGTAGGTCTAATGAACACCTTCTCCTGGGAAGAAAAACGATCTGACAAATTCATCTGTTTTTACTGCACATAGGAAAAAAAGACCCAGAAATTAATTAATTAGAAATTAATGAGTTATGAGTCTGAGCTCCTGATTATGTAAGGACAAGCATTAAAGATGGGAGGGGAGAGGGAAAAATGTACTCATAACTCACAATACACCTGAACACCTTCCTGTGTGCTGTGTTTGAGACAGCTAAGGAATAAAATCCAGAGTAGCTACAGCCTGTTTTGAACATAGTTTTGCAGCTGAGGCCTCTTCATCCTTCCCTCTCACAGTGGCTCAAACATTTCAATTCTGTGTGGTGCTCTGAACCAATATTGGTTCATACTCTGTATGAATTGGTTCACACTCTGTATGAACCAATGTGGCATAGAGATGCTCTTCCTTCACACAATGTGGGCCTAATGAACACCTTCTCCTGAGAAGAAAAACAATCTGAGAATTCATCTGTTTTTATTGGACATACAAGAAAAGGAACTAGAAATTCACTACAACCATGGAATAAGCAGATACACCAACACAAGAAGCAAATAAAACCCAGCTCAGCTGCCCCTGCTGTGGCTGATGGAAGCAATGTTTGCTGTAGCTCCCTTTCCCTGCCTCCCTGCAGACACACTCAGCACAGGCAGAGGTGACTCTCAGCTATGTTCTCCACACTCATGGGCAATGTGGGAAGGCAATGGGAGCCTCAGCAGCCCTCACTCCCCGCTGGCTTTCCCACCTGTGCAGGCTGCTCATTGCCATTTATCATTTCCATATTGCCCAGCTGCTCCCCAGTTTCTCCCCAGCTGTGCTGGTGCTGCTGGGGCTGCCCCTTTCTTGCCCCTCTCCTTGCCACTGGGTGCTGTGGCAGCAATGCTTCCTTCTCACACAGTCTGAGAGTTAAAAAGGCAACAGTGGGCTGCTGCTAGCACTGCAGGACACAAAATGTTGTTGTCTGGATGTGTTCATTGTTAATTCCTTTGCCTCAGGAGCTGCTCCTGTGCAGAGGGCCTGGTGAGGCCCTTCATGTGTGGGTTCAGCCCTATGCAGAATTACAACGTGGGTGCCACCAGCAAAGCACAGATGGTTCAAAGCCTTGAGCATTGCTGTGTATGGGGGAGTTTAACCCCATACATAATGTAAAAGGTGGCACTGGTTCTCCTGGAGCTGCTCTGGAGATGTTGGCACAGGCAAACCTTTTAGCTTTGGCAGCCCATGAGGAGAAAATACCAGATACACAGAACACAGAATCTCATAACTGAAATCATGTTAACATGTATGTCTTCATTGAAAAAAGCTGCTTCTTGAACATACTTTTTGCTGCACCCAGAGCCCAAGAGCTAGAATTGGAGGACCACCAAAGCAGGCTGGAACAAAAGCTGAGAGAGAAAATGGCCATTGATGGTAAGTCAGAGGGGACAGTGTGCTGCAGCCCACAGGGACAGACTCTGCCAACCCTGTTTGCTCCAAAAAGAACCAGGGTGGCTGAGGCTCCTGTGCTCCCTCTGAGCACAGCTCAGCCAGAAAAATGTGAGATCTTCTCATCTGGTTCCTGGTGAAGACAGCTGAGCTGACCTGCCCAGTCCTACACTGCACTGCAGGGGTAATTACACTAATTGTGCTCTCCAGGCAGCAGTGGCCAGCTGATGGTGGACAGCAATGGAAAGTAACTTCTTCTGTCACCTAAGCAGAAGAGGTTGTCTGCTCTTATGCAGCATTGCTGGGCACCACAGTGTTTTGGGACTGCTTTGAAGTACTTGGGATTACAGCTTGGGCTTGTCCTTTCATTTGGGATTTGAAAAGGAGCATGGGGAGGACCAATGCAGGGAGAAGAGTGGTTCCATAGCACTGAGTACCCCAAAATATCCTGTTGTGTTCTAGGCATGTGGATTGCAAGTGATGGCAGGTTTCAGTATATTTTCTGAAAAATGCTTTCCATTTCCTTACAGGTACTACATTTCATGTGGGGATTTTTACCTTATGAGCTAAATTTAAACTACAGCTTAATTGCTTCTATAATTAAGTAATGCTTTTCCTATCCCTTCCAGTCTAAGTTTTGTACCAGATCTACTATAGACTCTAGGAACCCTAATGATCAACTTCAAATGGCCCAAATCCAGGAGAAAATTTTCCTGAGCTGTAACTTTAACAATACTAACTGCTGTTGACTACATTTGTCATTGACAATAATGTTAATTCAAGCTGTGCTTAACTAACAGTTAAAATGCAAACAGTGATCTGGTTCTTAACCTCTTTTTTGTGACCTTTTAGACAGCCTTAAAGACGAGATGGATCTGAACGAGGAGGATGAAATTTTTACCGAGATGATGAAAGTGGTTGAAGAAAGGGACAGACTCGTATGTGCCTTAGAAGAGCAGAGAGTGAAAGAAAGAGCAGAAGACCAGCACTTTGAAAGCCTTATTTTATCTACAGGTTATCAGCTGAGCAGGATTTAAACAGCCACATGCAAACAAACATCCTTTCAGCAGTATTCCCTGTCACGGACATCCACTCTTCTGGAAAATGAAGGAATTCAAATTTTAAATCAACTTATTTGGGAAGCACGTCATTTTGTTATCAAAAGCTTTAAAGCAGGTTTTTTGCTTAGACCAGAGACAGTCATTTCACTGTCAGCTCAAAGGATCACTGGGATCCAGATTTGGACTGAATGTGCCTGTCTGACAGGCACCAGGGTCTGTGAAAGGGAAATCAGAGCTCCATTATTCTCTTGGAATTTTATTTTAATGCCGAGAGTAGAGTTTCTGAGGAACATGATGACATCATTTAGTATTTCTGAGACAGCCTTACTTTCCATCTGTTTGTCTGAATCTCTGTGTGGCTTTGTTAATATTTTGGCACAGCCAAGCCATGGTCAACTACAGAAAAGTCAGAGAACAAGCATCTCATAAAAATAGGGTTAGTCTTTATTTCTGGTGGAGGAAGAGTCATTTGACTAATAACTACATATGAGCACTTACCAAAACTACTGTAAATGCAATGCCAGAAATTAACTTTTCAGGTATTTATAAGTTTTATTGCACTGTGTATTTTTGAACAAGAAGTTAAAGCATTATTAAATGCCTGTGTTTTGTAAAATGGTAAGGGATTATTAAAGGGGTGACTATCCTTACAGCTGTTACATGCACAAAAAAGTTTCTGTATATCAGAGACTAAGGTCTTTAAAATCAGAAAAAAAGATAATTTAAAAGTAGTAATTCAGACCCAGTTGGACTATAGGGCAGGCTTTACTAGGGCATACTTTAAAATTTCTTCACAAAATACGTCACAAATTGTATTGTTGGGTGTAATAAATGGTATAGCAGTTAAAGATTTCCTCGACAACCATCCCATAAAAGGACTGCAAAAAATGTTGAGTTTTTAGTATAAACATTTGATAGAAAATATTGTGAGTCTATTTCAATTACATTTATCCTGCTGCTTGAGAATATATGCATATTTTTTGCTTAAAGGGACCATCTCCTATCTTTTTTCTACATGCATTTGTAGATATTGGCAAAAAAGCATGCAGATATTCTCCTAATTTAAGGAACTTCTTAAATCTGAGATAATTCTGCCAATTTAAGACTGGTAATATTCCCAACTGTATGTATGATACACTGGATTTTCAAACTGGAAAAAACAAGGGAAAACTGAAACACTGTTTTTTGAATATCATTTTACCTCATGCTCTGAGAAGATCTGATGTTCTCATTATTTTGTGAATGGTGCTAATTTGCAGCATCTGCCTGTGGTACAGCCAAAGATAGAAGCATTCTTATTAAAAAAGCTTTAAACTGAAAAACCTCTTGATGAGTACTGGTAAAGTAACAGACACACTGGATCCTGTCACAATACTTTCTGAGTTATCTTTAGGGTTGGTTTTGTTTTGTTTTTGTTTTTCCTTCTGTATTGCAAGAAATTTGAAATACCCTTTCTAAAGGTAAAAGCAAGTTTTTGCTATTGGTCACACATAAATAATATACCTCTGTTGGTGCAAGCTTTATACTATTGCTCTGCAATATTTATTTATATCTATTTATTAGACTGTTTAGAGAGGGTAAGAGTGTCTGGTTGCATTTTACAGTTTGGATGTTGTCTCTGATTTTGATTGAAAAATGTGTCTTTCTAACAGCTGTGTACAGCAAAACTGTGCATTGTAGAGTAGACAGCTTTATAGGTTTGGTACATAATTAGCAATAAAATATTAATTAATATTTTAAACAGTGTTCTCAGTGACTGTAACTTGAAGGGATACCCTTAAAACACAGCATTCAGGGTTTTAACATACAATTTGTCTTCCATCACAGTGAAAAGACATGGAAGAAATCCTTAAGTGTGTTCCAAAATAACCACCAGACTTCCCCCCCCCCTCATTCATAGGCTAAGCATACCTGATCTTCAGATGACATTTTTACTGAGATGGATTGCAGTGATTGATTCTTTAAGCTAACTCTATTACTTAAGACTGACACAAAGTAGGAGAGGCAGAGTAGGAATAAATATTTTCATTTTCTCTGTTGAGATCTGCTGGTATTTCCAGTTTGGTGGAGAAAATTTCTGGGTTTTATCACTGTCCCCAGTCCTCCCTCATGCAGTCCTGTAGAAAAAGACAGTCTAGGAAATGTCATAGTTTTCTGTGAAAATCATCATGATTTCAAGGTATTTTTAAAAAGTTTGAAAGCAAAATTCTTAGAGCTTTGCAAAGGAGGAGAATTCTGCAGAAATCTTTGCTAAAGAAGCACTTTTCTGGATGCCCTGTCGTGGTTACACATGTTCCACCCAAAACTGTCTGTTCTTGGGTGGAAAAACCTATCAGGCTACTGCTGCCCTGCCTGATATAAAGTACCTCACAAGATTAGATCCAAAAATAAACTGCGCAAGTAATTTAGAAAATCATGAACTCCTAAGTGGTTTAAAGCAGGTCTTTGTGTATTGTGAGAGTAGAGAAGGGGGTTAAAAAAAGGAGAAGCCACATGCACTGTTCCCAGGTCAACTTCATATGGCTGACTTCTACTAGAAATGTATTTAAACACTGGTTTGGTTATCAGTTTTCTTGCTGCTCAATCTTTTCTGTAACTTGGCTCACTAATTTATAATAGATTTGTTCATTTTTAAGTTGATGGCACTGTCATTTTGGGGTATAATGTGATGTGCTGGAATGTACTGAATGTGTCTAAATGGGCTGGTTGTGAGAAATTATCTATTTGAAAGAATAAAATTCTGGCTCATTCGTGAAGTCCCCAGATAATTTCCATAGAAATTTCTTTCTACTGACACCTAGAGCGCAATAATGTGTGATGAGGACAGATTTTTAGCTAAAGAAATTAAATCATCTTCTGAACTCATGTACTTGTAAGTAAATCACAGCATCTTGCAGTGCACAAATTCCTTTTGTAGTTCAGAAATAATGACACTCTGAGGTTAGGGGGCATCCCTAACAGAAGAGATTACAAACCCCAGGAGACCAACAACTTCCACACATGCTTACACAGGAATTCACCAGCTGGTTCCCTTGGGCTTGACACACAAATTATAACAGCTCCTTCAAAACTCAAAAGAAAAGTGTTGATAAAATGGTGATCAAAATCATAATTGCCAATTAATCGTCAATTTTCAAATGGCACTAACTTTCCCTCTATCAGGTCATCTTGTTTTGTTGTTTTCTAGCAGTGGGAGAGTCACTGACCGAGACCATGTGCTGCCCAGAGGAGAGAAGAGGATAAGCAAGCCTGGGGCCAGCATGATTGTCCCCTGCTCAATGACTCTGGACGGATGGATGGGTCTCTCCTCCTCACAGGACAGATGGACAGCTCTCAGAATCTCTGCTGGTCACAGTGACCCCGAGATGGGTTAGAACGTCTCTTTTCCCAGCCTGGTGGTCGAAGAAGGAATCAGAGCTCTTCTGGTCTCATTCTCAAGGTTGTTTATTGTTTCTTATCTATGAAATTCTTTCTCTGGCCTGCTGAGGTCCACTCAGCAGGACGGACAAAGGCACACTGACTGCCCTCGGGGCAATGTTGTCTTTTTATACTAAAAACTACATGTCCAATATTTACCATAACTTCCCAATACCTATCACCTATGTTAGACAGTGAGCTTCTACCTTAAACCAATCCAAAAGTGCCAACATCACCCAGAACATGGAGGCCAAGAAGAAGAAAGAAGAAGGACAGGGCACACCCAAATTCCTCCATCTTGGGACCCCAAGCCCCCATTCTAAAAACCAAAAAAAATTATTTTTCACCACGCAACAAACTAACTATTATTCTACTTAAACTCTCTTGACTTGCAATTCTTCATATAAAGGTGGTAATTTGCTCCAAGGGCTAAATCAAAGGCACAGGGGTCTTGGGCTCTGTGCCAAGGTCTGTGAGCCCCTGGGCAGGGTCTCAAGTCCTCCAGGGCAGCCAGAGGAATTTCCTGGGTTCTGACAGACAGCCGCTTCTCTTCAGAGGTCAATGTAATTTCTGGCATCTTTGAACTGAGATTTTCCTTTCGCTGTCATGTCCTTTCCCTTCCATCTTGTGGACTTTTCTGTCCCAGGAGCAGAATAGAAATGCCACCACAGGAATTTACTGAGGCTCTTCTGGTCACAGTGCATGCACACACCCTCCTTATCCCCTCTTCAAAAGATCACAGGTCTAAAGAAACTCAGTTGGTGTTTAGGGATGTGGTTTAGTGTGGATTTGGCAGTACTGGGTTAATGGCTGGACTTGATCTTAAAAGTCTGTTCAAACTTGAACAATTCTGTGATTCTATAAAAAGCTTGGGAAAACAATTTTGTAAATCACTGTTTGAACCAAGACCAATCTATTTGCCTCCAAGGTAAAGGGACACCTCACTGATTTTCAGTTTGACCATAGAAAACAAATTTAGAGGTCTTGTGCCTTGAAACTTCTGCTTTGTAGCCCAATGCATTCAGATTTCAACTAAGATTTTTGCATTCGTTTAGTCGTTCTTTTCCAGAGAGATACACTGTTTTTTCCTTGCTTCAGCAAGTAACAGGATGTGGCATAGCAGATTGGAGACTCTGTGTATCTTTTGTGACTTTGCTGCTGTTAAGATTTATTTTTTTTAAGCTGTTCCTGCTGGGCTTTCATGGACCACACATTTTGGCATTGTTTAGCACAATGGGTTTGCCGTGGCAGCATGCAAATACTGTTCCTTCAGCCTTCATGGCAGCCACATCTCAGGAGCCTGGGCCCTGGCAAACACTTCAAAATGGGCAAGGTATTTGCTGGACTTCACACAGATCTCTTTGCCTGATATTTATGAGAAAAATTGTGGTTTCTTCTGTTGCTTCTCGTGAACTATGAAGAGACCTGATGGGCCCTGCATTGTTGTGGTGTTGTGAGGGTCCCCAGGACGAAGTAAGAGATGAGAATTTGACTCCAAGTTCTCAGAAGGCTGATTTATTATTTTATGATATAATATTATATTAGATTAAAAGAAATTATATATTAAAACTATACTAAAGAAAGACAAAGAAGACATCAGAAGGCTTAACAAGAATGAATAATAAAAACCTGTGACTGATCAGAGAGTCCGACAGAGCTGGACTGGGATTGGTCATTAATTAAAAACAATTCACATGGAACCTATCAAAGATGCACCTGTTGGTAAGCAACCTCCAGACCACATTCCAAGCAATCAGATAATTATTGTTTACATTTCTTTTCTGAGGCTTCTCAGCTTCTCAGGAGAAAAATCCTGGCGAAGGGATTTTTCAGAAAACATCATGGTGACACTGCATGCCAGTATGGTGCTTGCTGGAACATTCCTGTAACACACCTGTACATAACTACAGGCCCAAAAAGGCTACAACTGAAACTTCTTAAGGAAAAAATAATCATAATACTGATTTTTTTCCTGAAACTATCTCAAGAAGGACAGTTGTAAAGGCAAGTAAACTTGGCCCAGTTTTTATAAATAACTAATTGATGTAACAACATGTTACCAAAAGTAGTGAATACCAGGATGACATTCCCATTTTACCAAAAAGTTTTAAACCCACTTTCTTTCCTCTGAAGCTTTCAAATTATTAATTTCTGTGGCTGTATACAACATGTTATCTTGTATCTTTCATGTACATTTCTCCTCATCACATCTTAGTCTATCTGTTTTGCTCCTTGATGTACAACAAAAATTCCTTTTATGTCTTTAGAATCTGTTTGGAAATACTCTCTTACTTTTATAAAACTATGTTATTTTGTTATATTATTTAAACAGAATATTCATTTACCAAAGAGGTTAGAGTAGAAATCATAGCTGTGCTTTAAATTCCAGCATATGAATATGCCCAATCTTAATCTCACTTTGTGAGCTGGAAAGAAATTTATCCTCAAGCGCGAGTTTCAGGTGATGCTGGCAATGAAAATCTGGAGGCCCTTTTATCCTTGATACGATGCTTTCTGCTGTTCACATTGAGATGGTGTGGAAACATCTCTGCTCAGCAGACCCCTTTTCTGTGCTGTTAACTCAGGGAGGGGTGGGCATGTTCAGCAATTCACCACGCAGGGCTGGCAGGCCAGCACAAGGATGACTGCATGTGCTTAGCAAAATAAAATGTGTAGACTTTGGTCTAGTTCTCCTCCTCCTGAAGTCAGCAAAGGGTGTTCCTGTAGGCAAGCACAGCAGTAGCAGCAAGTTGATAAATCACTTTTAAAAATTCCACTTCCGTTCTTTAAATGACCGAATGGTCAGAAGGCTGGAGGAGAGCTACACCTAGGAGAAAAATGTGAGGGGAATACTCAAAGGCAAGGGGATGATATATTGCACAGTCTTAACCATCTTGGCTGCTCTTTCTTGCTAGCCCAGCCTGTGGTTGGGATATTATATACCTTGCTTCTTCTGTTTCATTGGGAAAGTAAAACTCTGCTCCTGAGCATTCTGAGTCTCATATTAAAAGAAATAAAAACCAGCTGTGCATGGACAGATATGCAGGTGAATAAGAATTATTTGAAGGGTGGAGGGAAGGGGACTCAGCCACCTTTTATTGCCTGGCAAAAGTACATATGTGAGCAGGATACAATTAATTTGATGTAATGTTTGGCTCATCTGGCCCAACAAGGTGCTGACAGGGAGCGTGGCGAGAGCTCTCATGGTCTGCTCTGCACTTCTCTGTGCCAGGTACAGCAGGGCCAGCCTCAACAGCAGCCTGCTGACTGCTGTGTCCTGTGCTGGGCTCTGGAGCATGATCCTGGAAGTGTTGGATTGTCAAATATAGAGCAGAGCAAACTCCATCCCCAGAGCTGCCATAACTCAGACCTTGTGAATACCTATACAGCCTTTTGTGATGAATGCGATATTAATTTAAGGCCATAACCTCAACCTTGTGTGTATCTATAAAGCTTTTTGTGATGAAGACAGTATTAATTTAAGGCTATATGTTCATATATTCTCCTACATAAAAACAAATAAAAGTTAGCATATGTAATTCTAAATTTAAGGTACAGGGGGGAAATGTTGTAACTATCCTCAAAGAGAAACATCACAAGTGGAAAAACACTGCAGTAATGTTAGACACAAAGAACTGCACATAAATCCTGAAAGAAATCCCAAAATCAAAACTTTAAACTTAGGGCCTGGCAGTTGCTTTAGCATCATTACTTAAAGCACACAGTAACTGAGTTTCCAGATCTGATAAAGTTCATCTTAAACACTTTCATTTAATTTTTTTCCCCTTGTGATGTCAAACTCCCATAGTTCATGAGGCTATCAAATAAGTAACACTGTATTTATCATTAATTTACATATACTGAGTGTTGAGAAATAGGAAAGATTCTGTCTTTGCAAAAGTTTGGAGAGGGAATTGGCAAATGCATGTTGAATTCTGACTACTCTGTACTGCCCAGCCCAGTACCCACTGCTCTTTGTGAGGCATCTGGCTTGTTCCTTCTGTATTTACCACAAACACAGGGGTACAAAGGCAAGTGCACTTGTGCTTACCAAAATGTTCTCTCTTCTGCTGTGCCCACAAAATGCTATATTGACATCCATGCATAGTCATTTGGCTCCAAATGGAGACTCAGCTGGGTCACTGCTCTGTTTGTAAATAGCACAGATTTACAGGCATATTTTAAAAAGTGCATGATGTGTATATTTCTCCTTTTGAAGCTGTCTTTCATTATGTTATTTAAAATTATACAGACACCGTACAAGCAGCATGTCTGCAAAAAAATGGATAATGTGTGAAATTCAGGCTGAAATCCGAAGACAAGAAGCCTGAGACAGTAACTGGTGCTAGAACCAGAGAGCAAATGTAAGGAAAGGATTGTGCTCAGCCTTGGGCTCATTCCTGCTTATAACTGATGGCAGGATGGATGAATAGAGTTTTTTTCCAGGGCACACACGAACCGCATGGAACAAATAGACGTTGATGTCTACCCCTCATCAGCTAACCAACGTTACCAGCTTGTAAAAACACAACAATTATTAGCTGATTTAGAAATATCCTCATGGTAATTTCATTTCACTTATTATGCCTAATGGATAGCTAGATATTTGCATGAAGTGTGTGTGGCTTTTTGCCTGAATTGTTAATCAAGTGATTAAGTGGTAAGTGAAAGTAGTGCATCCAGATGACATTAATGCTGTTCCACTCCTGGATGCCTCCTGAACCAGTCACAGCAAATTATCTGTTTTAAACCTTCCTTAAGCTGCTCATCTGCAAATCAAAGCAGGGTTGGTACAGGCAATCTATCATGTTAAGTCACCTTTCCTTCCACAGCCTTTTTATAGTGGTCAGCCTACAACAGTTGTTTTGTTTTGTAGAAGTGGATGTGACGATGCCTGCTGCTTCTCACCACAGACACAGAGGAAGAGCAGGCAGAAGAGCTCTGCAAAATGTTATCAAGACTGAAATGTCTGTAGTAAGCTTGAAGTTTAACTTGCAGGAAACTATTTAGTTGTGGTGGTGTTCACAGGGGTCTCAGGACGAGGGAAGAGACGAGAATCTTGACTCTGTGTTTCAGAAGGCTGATTTATTATTTTATGATATATACATTATATTAAAACTATAATAAAAGAAGAAATTATTTCATCAGAAGGCTTGAAAGGAAAGGAATGGAATGATAATAAAATCCTGTGACTGACCAGAGAGTCCAAGACAGCTGACTGTGATTGGCCATTAATTAAAAACAACCATATGAGACTAATCTAAGATGCACCTGTTGCATTCCACAGCAGCAGATAATTATTGTTTACATTTCATTTCTGAGGTCTCTCAGCTTCTCAGGAGAAAAATGCTAGCAAAAAGATTTTCCATAAAACATGTCCGTGGCATTTACGAAGTAATAAAGTGCCACTAAGTTCTTTTGTGCGCTCAGATCTGGGGCCTCCAACACAAGAGAGAAGAACTTGATGGAGCATGTCCAGAGGAGGCCACCAAGGTTCTCAGAGGGCTGGAGCACCTCTCCCATGAATACAGGTTTAGAAAGCTGGGCATGTTCAGCCTGGAGAATGCTTCAGGGAGACCTAGCAGCCTTCCAGTGCCTAAAGGGGGGTTACAGGGCACCTAGAGATGGACTTCTTGCAAGGGCAGGTAGTGACAGAAGAAGGGGAAACAGCCTTAAGCTGAAGAAGTGTAGGTTTAGACAAGATATTAGGAAGAAACTCTTTATTGGGAGGGTGGTGAGACTCTGGAACAAGCTCTCCAGAGAAGCTCTGGACACTCCATCCATGGAAGTGTTCAAGGCCGGGTGTTAAATGGGGCTTTGAACAATCAAGCCTAATTGAAGGCATTTCTACCCATGGCAGCGTGTTGGAAACCAGATTATCTTCAACACCCCTTCCAACCCTGACCGTGATTCTGTTTTCCTATGGGTGCTGCGCACAGGATGTACAAACATCTGCTGGAAGCTGAGACCCTGCTATCCTTCAGGCCCTTCACCTTAGGGCAGCTGAGGCTGAACTGAACGCTGTGGGCACTGTGCCCACACCTACCTTCACCCTTCGGCACCCACGTTACCTGGCACCCTGGCTCACTCGCCCACCTTGTCTCACTCGCCCACCCTGGGTCACTCGCCCTGCCCTGGGTCCCTCGCCTACCCAGCCCCGGTGTGCCCGGCCCCTCTGCGCGGCCGGAGGACGGAGCGGGGGGCGAGGCGCTGCCCCCGGCTCCATTGGGGCTCCCGGAACGCAGAGTGCCCTCAGCCGGGAGCGGAGCGGCTCCCGCACCGCCCGGGGCCGCCGGGAGCCGTGCGAGGCGAGCGGGCCCTCCCCGGCGGGAGGGAGGGCGGGAGGAGGGAGGGAAGGAGCGGGAGAGCCGGGAGAGCTGAGCAGGAGCTGCCTCAAATGCTTGAAATAATTCCGCTTCCGTTCAGAGCCGGGAACAGCCTCCCACGGCACCGGGGCCTCGGAGCCGTGCCGCTGCTCCGTCCCGCAGCGCCGGCTGGCCCAGCATGGCAACCTCCCCGCAGAAATCCCCTTCTTCCCCCAAGTCCCCCACCCCGAAATCTCCCCCCTCCAGAAAGAAGGATGATTCCTTCCTGGGCAAGCTCGGCGGCACGCTGGCCAGGAGGAAAAAAGCCAAAGAAGGTAAAAATTAACAGGTTCGCATATTTCCTGGGAGTTACCTTACTGTGTGGGGGGGAGGAGACAGGGGGAGAGGAAAAGGCTCTGGGGAGCGGGAGGAAGGGGCTGGCGGGGAAGGACGTGCGGGGTGGGGTGGGCAGGCGAGCGGCGAGGGAGGAGCCGCCCCGGCCCCGCCGGCACCATTCCCGGGGCCGCTCCGGGGCCCTGTGTGTGGGGCCGCACCCGGAGCGTGCGTGCAGTGTTTGTGTGCGGATCTGTGTGCGGGGCCGCTCCCGGGGTCTGTGTGCGGGATCTGTGTGCGGGGCCGCTCCCGGGGTCTGTGTGCGGGATCTGTGTGCGAGGCCGCTCCCGGAGTGTGTGTGCAGTGTTTGTGTGCGGGATCTGTGTGCGGGGCCGCTCCCGGGGTCTGTGTGCGGGATCTGTGTGCGGGACCGCTCCCGGAGTGTGCGTGCAGTGTTTGTGTGCAGTGTTTGTGTGCGGGATCTGTGTGCGGGGCCGCTCCCGCGGTCCGTCTGCGGGCCCGGCCGGGGAAGGACGGATGGAAGGAGCGCTGCCCGCAGCGGGCCGGGCGGCCGGCGGGCTCCGCAGGCCTGGGAGCGCACGGGGTTGTTTTCCCTCAGCGGGATTTGCCTCCGCTGCTGGGGTGCGGCCACCCCAGAGCCCGGTGCCGCGGGCCCCCCAGAGCCCGGTGCCGCGGGCCCCCCAGAGCCCGGTGCCGCGGGCCCCCCAGAGCCCGGTGCCGCGGGCCCCCCAGAGCCCGGTGCCGCGGGCCCCCCAGAGCCCGGTGCCGCGGGCCCCCCAGAGCCCGGTGCCGCGGGCCCCCCAGAGCCCGGTGTGAGTCACCAGGCGGTGCGTGCGTTGGTGCGCGGTGCGGTCAGCACACAGCGCTCTGTGCGAGGCACGCCACTGATGCGAGTTCCAGAGCAGCGATCGTTCCTCAGCGGCTCGGAACGCAGTTACCCTCGTGCTGAGCAAAATACTTCCACAGACCCTTTAAAGAAGGCCGAGCGTGTACAACAGTCTGGTTCTTTGTCCGTACATGCGAATTAATACCCACCCCGCCGCTGAATTTTCCTGTGTGAAATTCCATGACGGCGAGAGAATCGGAATTTACCCTCGCTCACCCATCGTTTTCACAGCTGAACTTAATTTAAATATGATGCAAATAGAGCTAACTTAAGAGTCGCTTCAAATGAGTTTGTCAAGCAAAATTCATTGCTTGTGAGTGTGAGGAAGGGTATGAGGCTCAGCAGCCGCTTGCTCCTCATGTGCACGTGGGCGCTGGAGCCAGGCACGCAGTGTTTCAGAGCAGCACCAGTGCTGGGGACAAGGATGACACCACTTGGGAGAGTACAGCTCCTCATTCTGTAACTATCACGTCATCTTTCTGTGATGTACGGCCTTGCTTTTCAATTAAAACCATGCTGCACAATTGTGCTCACATTATTTGGCTTTTTCTGGTCGTTGCAGATGGACCAGATGTTGATGAAATAGTAAAGAATGACAGCCCCATTAATTACCTACTTTTTAAAATTACTCTGTTAGAGTATTTGTGACTATTAGCAACATTGAACTAGTAACTATCTTCCTTGCTGAGTCCATGCTGTAGGTGTGTTTAGAGATCTTTAAGTAAGCCTATTTGTGGCAGTTTGGGTATGTCCATTACATTGTCATTAGTACTGGTTTTGCTATTAAATGCTTTTTTCCTTAGTGACAGATGTCTGAAGTCACAAATCTCCAGCAAACTGTTAGAGGCAGCAGTTACTATTATCCACTATCTTGTAATCTTCCAAGAATATGTATTCTGTGAAATCATACTTCTTCTCATTAATGTATTACATTTATTGATTAAAACCTGCACCTACCATTTCATTATCATCTGTCCTTTTGAAATTTTGAAACTGCATTGTCCTTGTCTTTTGTGTTTCCCAATTTTCTAAGGTCTGTCTAAAAATAACTGGTTTAGAGAGCTGGGGATTTTTAAATTAACTGTTACTTGCTGATGGACAAAATGTATTGTGTTAAATTCACTGTGGTATCCTTTTTACTTGGGTGTGTGTTTGTGACATTTATCTGGTGGAAGCATATATAGAGGTGAAATTGATAGTATGCTATCTTATCTTTCTTTTTATTGATTTATGGCTTTTAACACATTCAGGTTGCTTCAGCCTTACTGTGAAGCCTGTCCCCTTTCTTACTTCTTAATTTTTTCTCTACTAAAAATAAATACAAGTTTGCAAACAATTAATGAGCATTGTGCCTTGCTGGCTGTGGCCCACATAGGTTCCATCTTAAGTTGTGCTGATTTTTTTTCTAGGGCTCCAGGTATTTTTGAAGCCTAGCTAGGAATTTCAGAGGTCAGTTTGCTTGTTCATCTAGGATCTGAGCTTTGGTGGTTTTTTCCTGCTTTAACCAACCTGTGGCAGGTTTCCCATGGAGGTGGGTCTTGGTCATAGAAGTGCACGTGGTTACTCAACTGCTAACACACAGGATGTATAGGAAAATGGTCAGTATAAGTCAGGATAAATGAGGGACATGTGAAAATTTCCATGTCTTTCAGTTGGTGTAAATTCTGCTGTTACATAGGCGACAGAAGCATACTGATTTACTCCAGTGTTTTACCACAAGGGCTATGAACTGGTGGTTTTTAACAGTGCAAAAAATGTTTTATCTCTTGTAGGGACTATGCTCGTTACACTGTAGTACCATCTCTGCTATATGTGTAGTTAACTGTTGTAGGTAATACATGATTACATGTCTGTGAGTTTTGTATTTTTGTCATCAACAGGTGTTTTGATTGTTGTCAAAACTGCATTTTTGTATATTGCAACAACAGAGCCAGTGCCAAAATGCTTCACCAAATGAAAATCCTTTAGGATCTGAAGTGACTTTATGATGAAGAGTAATGCAGATTATTTATGAAGAGAGTAAATTTACGTAGTTTTAGGTGTAGCAGAAATAGTTTATCATACAAGATAAAATGCAATTTCAGTGTTGATGTTAATTTATATGCACAAATATATATATAAAATATATAGCAAATCTTTGCTTATGTATTTCAAAGTTCCTGGCAATGGTAAGAGATCCGCCAGTGGAAGAGGCGAGGGTAGTTTAGACAAGTGAAATGAATTCTCTAATATCAGAGCACAGGTTACTGACCAAAACAAAGAGAGTAACCTGAGATACTTGAGATATCACACAGGATGTAAGCAGGGATAAGGCATACCAGGAGACATATGTTATATGGAAAATACATTGCCATTAAATATTAGAGAGTATTGACAAAATCTGGAATTTGGAGCTCAGATTTGTTTATGTTGTCTGTCACGTAGAGCCATAGTCTAGTTTTCATTTACAGCATCTCATCACCAGTGGTGTAATTCCAGGATGAGAGCATTGTGCTTTGGTCTTCCTTGTGAGAGCATCTGCAGCTGCATCTCTAAATGGAGCATACATTCTGTTAAGGTAGCAAAATTACAAATTATTAAGTAGGTTTGGGAATTAATTAAATGAGCTTTATAGGCAGTGAGAGAATTGTGAACAAAGACTAAAATACTTGACAGCCTGTCTGCAAACTGAACTGTGGTGTGCAAAAGTTGTTTGTGGTTTTTAATAAGGTTCCATCCCCTTTATTGCTGAAAGGCATTTAAAGACTGGCCACCCCATATATGCTAGTGAAGGATCCCAGTCCTTATGTAGCAGGGGTTCACATACATGGTGGAGCTCATCATATGAGCAAAAAAAGCCCACAGATTAGATTTTTTGTAAGCTTGTTACAGTATTCTGTACTGTGTACTGAACATGTCTTTAAACCCATGTAAGAAGAGAACAAAATGGCCTTTTTAAAAAAGATTTGGGGGCGAGGCGGGGGGATAGTGGAGATTGTGTTATCTAATGAATTTTTCATGGTGGATTTAATAAGGTCATGTGTGATTGTCCTCCTTGAATTTTCCTGGCCTGGCAATTATAAACACAGAAAATTTCCTCCCCCTAATAGCTCACCTTAGTGGACAATGTAAAGAATGGGCCCCTGACATGCTGATAAATCTGTGACACATTTGGGTACAGAGAGTGAAGTTCAGAATTGCTTAAATTGCAGAGGAGCAGATGGGAAACAGACAGCTTGAACCCGCGAATTTGGTGGAGAGCAATTGTACGGGCTCAGTCAGTTTGCCAATTGATGTGACATCAATTTCAGTAATTTGACTGCTCTTCTGCCTAGTTTATTTGGGGCTGATGGGCAGGAGAAAAAATTAATCTTCTGCTGTCCTCCATTTATGATATTTCTTCTTTTTGTGTTTGTCTTGTTTTGATTTAATTTTGGTATGTGGGGTAGGTAGTGTGCCTCTCTGTGTGCCTCAGGGAAGAGTATGTTAACAATGTAAAATATTGTAAATTCTGGTGGGTTTTGACAATAGCCTTAACTTTCTTAATCTTCATGTATAATATGAAATGAGAAAAATCTAAGAATACAGAGAGTAAATGTAGGCTGATGAAAGCTTTTCAGGTGTTTTACATAAAATGTTTGTCTTTCTGCAATCCATGAGTAAAATGCTTTGCTGTGGGGCTCACTGACAGAAAGATCATGCCTTGGTCTTGCTCTGGGCCTTTTCCAATGAAATAAACTTATTTCTTGATGTTGAAGAAGTGTTTTGCTAGATTTTAATTGATTTGTTTTCTTTGGACCTGTTTCTGCAACTTACTGCGCAGCAATTGCAAATGACTAGTTTTTGTGTCAGTAGATGTTTGTGCTTGTCTCTTTCTTGTGTGAGAGGTTCTCAGCTGGCTGAAACACTCAGCAGGCTTTTCTTTTCCTCTGCTCTTCCCTGATGCTGTATTTAAAATCAGGAGCTGGAAGAACTGATATGTGTCCTACCATCATATTTGCTGATGTGTGGCATGAATGATGCAAATGAACCCCTGGGTGCGAATTTCATACTGGTGTTTAGAGGATGGCATGTGGTATCTTCTGGGAAAAGGGAGATGTGGGAAAGGCTTTATTGTCACTCTTACCCGTGCTTCTCCCATTCTGCCTTTCACTGCACATACCAGTACATCACCCCTACGCCTTACAGTGCCATCAGGGTGGCTGAGCTGCTGGTTTTGCTGTCTGACATGAACGTGGTTCTCCACCAACCTCACTGCACAGCAACTGCAATGTGCTCAAAATCTTTTCCCTGTATTCTGTGCTGCACATTTCTGTGTCCCTGGCGATGCTGGGCAAAACCTGTTAGCATCACCATTGAAGGAATTACTGCCTTGGAGCAAGTTCTCTTAAGTACATAAAATACTTCTGTGCTGTGAAAGGAATGTGAGCAAACAGAAAAATAGAGGGGAGGTCCACTTGCTTTGTTTGTTGTCGCTTCACTGCTTCAGGCCTTCTGAGCACACGTGCAGTAGGAGAGAAACTCCTCAGGAGGACAGCACCAGGCTGCTGTTCCTGGGCTTTGAAAGCAGATTGTCAGGGCATTATCTGGGGAGGCCTGTGCTGTGGTGGTGGAAGGGATTGCTCAGTGGAAAGGAAGAGGATTGCCTCTGAAAGCTGAACAGCCTCCTGTTGCTTGGGCTGGGATGGCAATGGCCCTGCAGATGCAGCTCTATTGTATTTGCAGGGTGCCCCATGGCAGGGAGGAATGATGGATCTGACTCCATGTTCTCAGAAGGCTAATTTAATATTTTATGTTACTATATTAAATTAAAGAATACTATACTAAACTATACTAAAGAATACAGAAAAGGTACTTACTGAATGCTAAAAAGATAATAATGAAAAGTCCTGGCTTTCCAGAGCCCCAACACAGCTTGGCCCCAATTGGCCAATGAGTCAAAACAGCTCACAGCAGAATCCAATGAAACAATCTCCAAACACATTCCATATGTGAGCACAACAGAGGAGAAGCAAATCAGATAAGGTTTTCCTTTGTCTCTGAGGCTTCTCAGCTTCCCAGGAGAAAACTCCTGGGTGAAGGGATTTTTCAGAGAACATGAATGCCAGAGCTCCCAGGGATAAATGTGGATGGCATCTCTGCCCTGCTTGGGGCTGTTCAGCATCTGTCCAGCTGGGCTCTGCCCATGTGCAGCTTTCTTTGTCCCCCTCTTTTTAATAGCCTCTGGCTCCAGTTGATTCAGAGAAAGACATGAAATATTGTGAATGTGTTTTTGAACCTCAAAAATAAAATATGATCCTGAAATTATTCTTAAAAGTTCATTGTTTCAACCAAATATTCATGCAGGGCCCAGTCCAGCTATGCTCGGTCTGTGTGTTTCATGTCCAGCTCAAATCTGCAGGAATAGGTGAGTCCCAGGTGCCAGCTTTTTGGCCCGACAGGTTATTGCGTGTATATCCAGAGCTGGGCTATCATGGTAGAGCTGAGTGTGTGAGTGCCTGCTTGATGTGAGTGCCTCCCAGCAGGTGCAGAGGGGTTAGATCACACAGGTACAGGACTGTGCTGGCAGTGTTGAGATTAACAAAGCACAGCAGTGCTAGCCTCGTGTGTGCCAGGGAGGGGGCAAAGGAGCCCGTGGTGGTGCTCACTGGAGGCAGGAGGAGCCATGCATGCAGTGAGGGGATGTGTGTGAAGGGAGCACAGGGCCAGGCTGTGCATGATTATTTTGTGAAACTTACTGCTGTGAGGTGTTTTGGATGCCAGAAATGTTTTCTAAAAGGAATTGGGGGGTGGGGGCTAAAAGCGAGTCTTTGTGGAT
Source organism: Camarhynchus parvulus (assembly GCF_901933205.1). Classification (NCBI taxonomy): domain Eukaryota; kingdom Metazoa; phylum Chordata; class Aves; order Passeriformes; family Thraupidae; genus Camarhynchus; species Camarhynchus parvulus. Next base: position 5,937,589 of record NC_044575.1, on the reverse strand, counting down.
CTTGCACGTCTCCAGTGGTCCATGTGTGAATCACGTAGGCCATCAGAGACATCTTGTGTTCAGAAATCATAAAATACCTGTTGTGGCATGTTGTTAGCATTATGAAGCTGTTGTGAAGCTTCTGTTGATTTGCCATTTCCTGTTAGTATTGGAAAGAAGGCATTTCTGCCAGGTACCAGGGCCCTGGGCTTTGATCTCCTGTTCTGACCCAAACCAGAATTCTACTGTTCTCTGACTACCTGCATGAGGGCAGGAGCCACTGAACTCTTGTCTTTGCATTTGACTTGCAAAAGCCTAAATTATGTGGGCAAGTCAGCTGCTGCAGAAATATGTTTTATTTCCTGACTTTTTCCCATTTAAATAATTCCTTCATCATCTGAGCTGAGGTTTCAGCTAAAAATAAACATGCATTGAACAATTGGTTGAAGAGCAGCCTCCAGTGCTTTCAGATTACAGGATGGAGCCATGAAAAAGACAACCAAAAAACCAAAACAAAAACAAACAAACAAACAAACAAAAACCAAAACCAACCAACTAACAACAATAACAACAAAAGAACCAAAACAAAACAAAACAAAAAAAACCAAACACCAAAACCAGCTAGGGACCAGCTCAGATTGATGCACTTTTGTTTCAGTGCTAATTTTTCCTTTACATCTCCAGATTTAAAACATGCATTCCCTTAGATCATCCTCATAAAAACATATATCCAGTTTGGATATAATTGAATAATGCTGTAGAAGAAATATGAGGTACTCAACTGAGGATAAAGTTTTCACCCTCAGTGAAGTGAGTGAGCTGTCAAGAGAATTTGGAGTTTTAGAGCTCTGATATTTCCCGTAGCATTTAAAGGAATATGCCCTGAAGGTAAGGGAAGACCTAGAGGCCAAGATTGGCAAAGAGAAAATTTCTCATTGGATTTACATCTTCTGAAACCCCCCACCTTAAAGGCAGCTACCTGTAAGTACAGGTCTGTGCTTCTAGAAGTCTCCCTTGGACAGAATCTCTGGGATATATCCTAATTTTTATTTTCTTTCTTTAGTGCCTTTCACAACCATAAATGATGCCCTCTTTGCAGAACAGTTTAGTACTGGCCTCTCTGCCTTTCTCACAGCGATTAAGATAAGGACAGTCCAGTTTGTTTGTTATGTCACTGTATCTGAGATCAAGTGCTTCCTAAGAACTTAATCCAGAGTTGTGCAGTCTTTTTCAGCAAAATGCTGGTGTTGCTGTGGGTGAAATCAGCAGTTGCTGAACTGGGACACGGTTCTTAGTGAAGTGAAACTTGAGAAAATCAGTGGTTGAGGTGTACCTAAAATCGTGTTGCCCACACCAGTTCCTGTTCAAATACAGTTGTTGTATCCCTAACAATAAGCTGTTTTATCAGCTGAACTGCAGCCAGCCCCACAAGAAGACATCCTGAAAGGCCAGCTGACGCTGCAGGTGCTGCAGTCAGCGCTGTGCTGGAAGCAGTGTTATGCCCTTTTGCCTGAGAGGATGAGCTGCAAGGCAGGATATTTCGCAGTGTTCACATTTTCACTTGCAGCTCTTCCAGATGTGGGGCTGTGCTGGGGCTGAAGGTGTAGCTTGCTCTCTGTGTGTTCTGTGTGCCTTCTCCAGCTCGTAGGAGTTCCTGTGCTGCTCCTGTGTGTGTGGCTGTAGTTGGAGCACTGAGTAGCAAAGCCTTGCTCTCTACATGCAACATCATGCATCTTCTGCTTGGTGTGCTAATACTTACTAATCGATAATGTTATTTGGCTTGAATACCTTTGTCCCTGTTGGAATTGGGTGTGTATGTCTGTGTTGAGTGCACCAGTGAGTTAATTCACTTTAGTGACCAAACTGAAATATAAACAAAAGATGTCTTGGACCAAAAGCAAAATCAGATCAATAGTCTTTTGTGAATCCTTGGTCTGCTCTGCAACTACTCCTCGAAAAGCTGTGCTCAGGCCAGGGAAAACCAAGGCCCAGAAAAAAACTAGGGATGTGACTGGTCAAAAGTGAGTTGTGCTGGCAGAGCTGTATTAGGAAGATTAGCCACCATCTGTTCACCCAAATCCTGCACCTGCCTCTAGACTGTACCACTGTTCAGCAAGCAGTGATCTTTCTCAAAATATTAAAGAATTGCAGGGTGAAGTAACAAAGCTCTACAGTCTCCCAAATGCTCTTGTTTCCTTTCAGTTTTGTAGTAGTCCATGGGAAATAATTGCATGTGGTGCTATGAAATGTTCTGATCATATATGTGGATTTAACACAAAAGGTCCTGACTTAGCAATACTGCTTTCCTTTTAATCTTTGCACTTCCCTTCCTGACTTCGTATTGATCTTTGTGTCAAGCAGCACACAGTGTACCATGGTTGACAATATGTTACTTTTTCTTAGATAATTATTTTTGTGAAAGAAAACACTTGGAATATGAATTCTGTGAGTCATTCTTGGTAGTTGCAGTTATGGTTAAGTCCCTCTGGCTTCTCTGATTCCTGCTTAGTACAGAGCTGCTCCTGTTCTTTGCACTTCCAGTGGAGTGGTAGAGCAGTCTGTGGCACTGATCCAGTGATGGGTGATATTAGCTTTTATTCATAGGGAAACCTATGAAATCCCACTTGGGAAAAGGGACTTTAGGAGGAGAGGGGGTGCAACAATTGTCAGTGAGCACTGTTCCCCATCAGAAGCTCTGGGCAGAGACTCTAGTGGAGAGAAAAGCAGCTCCAGCCCAGTAGTGATTTCCCAGACATAAAAATACAATCCCACACTGCAAAAGCTTTGAAAGAATAAAAAATTCCAAATGTAGCCTGAGCATTCCAAATGTAGCCTGAGCATTGCCATTTCCTGAATATTCCTTTAACATAAGGTTGGTAATTTTTATAATGAAATACGTGTTCACAAGAAGAAAAAGTTTGCCACCACATCAATGTAAATTTCCTTGGGAGTTACCAGCTCTTTTGCACTAGCCATGTTTCTTTGGTCATCTTCATATGCTGCTTTCCCATGTTCACATCTACTACAAACAAACACCTACAACTCCACATTACCAGCCGTGGTCCCTTTTCAGACAGCATGCAGGTAATGATTGCTGGGTTCTTTTCTGGTAGAATTAAGCACTCCAGCTTCTCATTTACTGCAGAAGGAAAATGGAAGTTGCTTCTGATGATGGGGCCATTTCTGGGTTTTCTGGGTTCTGAGAGATGCAGTGCTGTCCTGCTATTGCACCTGCGGCTCTTTTTCCCATGCTTGGTGGTTTCCCTGGAACTGCACTAGTGTGGGTGTTAGCTGATCCCAGGGCTATGGCTGAGCCCCTCCCTGGCCCAGGGACAGCAGGTGTCACCCTCAGCAAACACATGGATAAGGTGCAGGCAGCCTGCAGAGCACATGTGCTGCAGGGCCGGGAGTTAAGGTCAGAATTTCCCAGACAAGAATGCCTAAATTGCTGTGCCCTACTTACCCAACTGTGAGCTGGATTAATGAAAGGGAGAGTTTAGACAGAGTACATTTAGAGTTTAGACTTTGGGTACATTTTGTGGGAGAAGAGATGTTTTCTTTTGTATCTGTCCAGGTGGTCCTTTTGAAGCAAGCCAAAATAAGCTTCCTCACCTGGGTAACGGCCTGAATAGGTTGGCAGGGTGTGAATCCATTTTCAACACATGTAAAGAAAAGTGTAACAGTTTGCCAGTGCACAGCCTTTCATTTATTTTTTTCTTAGCAGGTTTTTTCTTTGGCCACTGAGTTAGGCTGAGGCCTAATTTTTTTTTTAACCGTAGGCAGCTCTAAAGTAGCAAACTATTAATAGTGAAATATTGGTTTAGAAGAACACTAATGCACAGGGGATTCTAGAGCAAACGAGGCAATGCTGTCAATGGTTCAGATTGTTCTTAATTACAATAATGGCATTATAGGAGCTGCAGTTGCTGTTGGGCACAAAAGAAGATAATGATAATGTCAGAGTGCTCAGAGTAAATGCAGTATAATGTATTGCAGAGCTGAATTCAAAAGATGATATGCCTAACTTGTCGTCAGAGTGCATGAAGAAGAAGAATGGTAAAAGGTCAGAACACTTTTCGTTGTAACTGTGTAGTTCAGGGGTTTGGGTTTTGTGGTTTGTGGGTTTTTGTGGCCTATGCTTTCAGGTTTAAGAAGAAATGTCAGGTTTCATGTGTTTAAATGGTAAGTATTAATTTTATTAGAAGGTGCGATTACATCTGTCTTACCCACTTGGAATAAAGAACATCACTCTTGCTTTGAGAAAGAAAGGAGATACCTATTGGCTCAGTACCCTCATATCCTCAACACATTTGATATTGATCCTGTCAGAATAACAGGAATATGGTAGATTTGGGCCTAAGTCATAATTTGCCCCAGTAGCCTCTGGAAGTTTGTCCACACCTATTTGATTCATGTGATCCCTATTTTATAATGAGACCAAAAAAAAATGAACTCTGACTTTAGACATGTTTGAAAGCTGCATTAGAATTTTATGGCTAGAGGCCAAATCTGAATTGCAGCACTTTCAAACATTCTTATGCTGTGCACTCAAATTCATTACTGCAGAGAAAGAGACTTTGCTGTTTGACTGCAAAGTAAAACTGGCAGCAGAGCAGCTCGTGGTCTCGCATTCTTGTCACTGCTTTGTTATAATTCTCAATCATATGTAAGGGCACGGGATAAACTGGAAAATAGTGGTGGTATTCCTCATTATACCATGAGCGTTCCAAGTGACTTAGTGTCCTGCATAACTCTTAAGTCCTTACTGCAGTGGTGGGTTGAATTGGAAACAAAATAATCAACATCCAGTTGATCTGCAGCTTTATTATCCTGTTCATTTTTAACCGACTTGAAATAGTTACCCGCAAATAAATCATCTTTAACCGATTTGATGCGGTTACTCCCAAATGAAACGGTTTGTGTAGAATCCGAATAAATGGTTTTTAGGAGTTGCTGTCTGATGCAGAAGGAGCCAGCCTGTACACCCAGTTTTTCCTCAGCAGCCCGCAGGGTGCAGGTGCTCCGAAGGGCACAAGGTGGCTCCAGCTGACGAGGAAAGCTGTTGTGAGCAGCCCAAGTGCCAGGAATGAGTCCGGAGGAATCGGCTGCTGCTGTGTCAGAATGGAGCTCAGCAGATCCTGGGTGCACGCCTGGTATTCTGAAAATGAGCTGAATCTTAATGGCCTGTAGCAGAAAGCCCTGTCTAGCCTTAGAGTCAAACCAGTACATTCAGATTGCATTTGGGGTCTTGTATTTTGTTTTTGAGGGGGTTCCCCCTGTGGATTTTATCAGACATTCTCCTTTTGCCTGAGTAAAAGATAATTCTGTGCAGAACAGCATTCCCAGGGTAAGCTATCAAAATAAACAGAGCTGGTGTACACAGAGAGAACACAAATGTAAAGTAAGCAAGGCAGAAGATAGAACGGAGAATAAAAGCTTATGAGAAGGGGATTCAGATTTTTGGTCTGGGTTGTTTGGGTTTTTTTGGAAACAGGTCGTTATAATTTAATGGATAGATGAGAGAAGAGAATAAGTTGATAAGAAAACCCCATATTATAAACATATAGTCAGAAATGCTTTGTGTCTGTTGTTGGTCTTGCACCCTCTAAAATAGCAGTTTTGTTTTCAGAGACTCTTAGAAGTAAATTGCTTGTCTGTTGCTATTCCCAACATAATATTAGCTGGTAACAGTCTGGCCTTACACAGAACATCTCATCTGACTGAAACACCTGAGAATTTTAAGGTGAGATCAGAAAAGGAGAAATGTTTGTTCTCCCCGCACCATCTGCTTAGGCAACTGAGGCAGAAAAGGTGAATTGATTTACTCATGTGATCTTCTGCAGGCAAAGGAGCGGAAGGAAGCCGTGGTCTCCTCATTTCTGTGGTTAGTCTTGCTCCATTCACAGCTTTTGTTGGTTTTTTAACTCTCCGATGTGTGTCCTGGTACAGTTTAGATTTTTATATGAAACTGAACTTTTAACTGGTTGGGGTTCTTTGGTTTGTCAGTTGGTTTTTATATGTGAACTAGGTAGAAGTTTCCTGCGGTATGAATTTTTAAATATGCTTTACATACAGTAGCAGCAGGAATTATATTAAATAGATATATGAAGAAATAACATTTCTTAATGTGATCTTTGACTCTATCCCAAAGAAGGAAGGCTTGGTTAAGAGGTTTAAGATGTTTGACGTAATAACAGACTTTCTCAAAGTAATGTCAGGTGTTAAAAAAATTTATAAATCTAACTTTGCTGTATTATTTATTTTAAAAGTCTTGAAGTGTATAGTTTTCTTCTCTAACATCTAATGTTAAATACAGTGAAATAGATTAGACACCACACCTACATAGAGCTAATGTTAAAACAGCACAAAGCACGATTTTGACTTTGTAAATTCTTTGTATTTTCATTTTTACAACTTAATTTTATCAAAAGTCAGCTGTGGGCATGATTCTAATTACTAGCTTCCCATATTAGATGTAATCCCTTTGTTCTTCATTCAGACAGGACGCCCATTAAGGTCGAAGAAAGTTTTGACTGAATAAGGAATACAACAACTGGCTGTAGTTTTAGTACATGTAGGGCCAGATTGTGGGTCAGGGCCAGCTTTAAGTGTACAGCTCCAGTGATTCCACATCTTGTGCATAATAGGCAGATCCTTCACACTGTTATGATGGTACTTTATTAACATGTCAAATACAGAAGAAAAAAACCTGACAGTGCTATGGCTGCTCAGAATCTTATTAGCACGTCTTGGTGTTTTGTGTTTCTGAACTGAAATTATGCAAATATGTCTTCAAAAACATTTCCCTGTTTTCATGAGAGAGCAAAGAAAATAGAAGTAATCAAAAATTGGTATTAAATACTCATATAGTTCAGGCAATTAATAAATCTGCCGTTGCAGAATAGAAGGTCTGTGGGCTGGAGCTGGCTCTTAACTTAATGTTAACTTACATTTAATTAGCTAGACCAGATGGAAGCTGGCTAAGCTTCGCATGAAGGCTTGTGGGAGAAAGACATAATCTTCCATTTTGTCAAAGGAACTAATACCACAGATTAAAGGTCGGTGTTCCTTTCAGAATTTAAAGAGTGGATGCACTGTGGCTGACAGCAAGAAACAGCAAGGGCACTAACAAATTAGCTTAACCCCTGGATGACTGGCGTGCCAGCTCTGCTTCATTCAGTTCCCCAGTTCAAACCATCAGTCTCCAGTTCCAGTAATAAATCCCAGGGAGATAAGGATGTCTGTAATTTTTATTCTTTTGTCAGGGAAGTAGAATTGTATGTAGGCACTTATCATGGCTAGAGGGATGAAGTTGTGGGAAATGTTTTCTTACTCAGCGGAGTAAAACTTCACGCTGTTCAGATGCTAAGCACTTGGGATCAGTCTGACAAACCACTTAATTCCCCTCCTGACAATGAGCGTGCAAGGAGACAAGTCAAAGACGCAAGTCAAGAAAGCATTCATGGCTCAAAGAGGTGCATACATGGATCATGTCAGAGTAGGCAGAGCTCAAGGACTAAATCAGGCACATTCTCTGCTAAGGCTTGGAAATGGAGTGCAAAGAGGGAATGGAGCTATCAGACAGCCTTAAGGAAAGCTGCAAGAAATTGCACATTTTTAAAAGTGGGGAAATGGGAGTCTGTTAAAAAAACAGACTGGAAGAGAGAAGTAAGGAATGAAGAGAGAAAGGAAGGAAGGAAGTGAGAAAGGAAGGAAGGAAGTGAGAAAGGAAGGAAGGAAGGAAGGAAGAAGGAAAGGGAAAGGGAAGCTTATGCTAATTGTCTGAGCTTTTAACCAGTCTTTGGGGATACTTCCCAGGGGCTTCAACAAGGTAGGAGAGAGTTCTTTCTGAGGTGGAGGATAACAACACACATACCAAGAAATAATACAAACTTAGAGTTGCTATGAAACATCACATAATTGTGCAGAAAAGAAGGTACTCTCAGCGTTAAGTAATAATTGCTACAACTTTGGTCTGCCATCTTTGTGTATTCTTATTTACAGTGGAAATACCTGTACATGGTCTAGCTTGGGAAAGGAAGCTGGGAAATAAGCACCTGCTGTTAGAGTCAGCTTTATGCCTGTGTTCATGTACAGCAGTAGGGAATGAAATACCTGTTGGACTTTTCTCAGCTGGAATGCGGGCACCTGTAGAGCTTTATTATCTTGCTCATTTTTAACTGGTAGGTGTCTTTTGAACACCCAAGTAACATAGCAGATCTAGGTGCTTAAGTTCCACAGCCATAACCACTTAAGTTCCCACAATATGTAAAATCCCCTGGTAGTCACAATGTATTTTTAAACACTTAAAAACAAGCCTTTCAAAACATTCTAGAGCTTGCTTCTACATTTTGGTGAACTTTTTTGCTACTAGACCACCTTGCCTAGGTGGTTGCATAGGGACTTTGCCACGATGGCCACTGCCCATTTGATGGTTGTATCATTGAAATGAAACCCCTTGGATCAGATGGGCTCAGTTCTTATAAAGAGTGGAGCAGTTTGCACATCTCAGTTATTAAATTGTGCTTGCTGACAGTCCCAGGAGAGAGGGCTAAGGCCTTGAATGAACATGGAAACTGTGCAACCTATTTATGATTGCCTTGTGTAGATGGAGATTTGGTACACTGAGGTGAGAAAATCTGTGCTGCTGTTTGCTGTAGCTTTTTTAGAATGTGGATAAACTCAAGATTCCAGCACCACACTCTGCAAGGTGCACAGAGTGAAAAAAAATTAATTTTAATGTGGAAAGCTCTTCTACTGTGTCAGCTAAACTGGAGATTTGGAATCCCACTGAGTACTTTGAAAGCTGTATGCACATATATTTATGTTGATTCTTTCATCTCTTTTCTCATTTTTAAATAATTGCATCCTGGGGTTGGAAGAATTATTTTACTAGTCCCTGCTTACTAGACCACATTTATATACAGTTACCAACTGGTGGCAATGGAGATACCACAGTTATTTTCCATTCTGAGTTACTGACATATTTCAGATATCACTTGGGGACAAAATATTTGAAGGGAATGCTAAATTTTAAAACCATTATAGCTACAAATGATGGAATTAGCATTTACTTATCAAGTAGCTCATTTCAGCTGTTATAAAAGCAGAGAAATGTAAGAGTAGGTAGTGCACTTTTGGGAGAGGTGTAGGTAGTATGAAAATATTTCTTTTGCTTTCCTTGTCAGGTAAAACTTAACAGTGCACATCTAAGCTCTGAGAAATGCCCATACAGTACAGCCCAGTAGAATTTGTCCCAACAAGTACATTTGAAGAGAACCTTTCTAAGCAAAGTCATTCATCTGCCTTTGATAAGTGTGTCAGACACCTTCAGGTGGGGATCACACTCAGTATTGCAAGGGCACAAGTACAAATTCTACTTTCATTAAACTGAAAAAATGCTGCTGAAATCAGAAGAGTTTGGGAGCTGCCCTTTTCAGGGAAGTACTGTGCAGTATGAAACTTGCCAAAAACTAATGGATTGTTTGCAGGAAATTGGAAGTTAAAGTGCATGAGTCAGTCTACTTCAAGGCTGAAGAGTTTCCACTGAACTTAAATAATGAATGCCAAAACCTAGAGACAGTACAAGCAGCTGCAGCGGTTTTCTTCAGTTGTTTTATCCAGGCACTGTAAGGGATTTTGTGTTTAGCAGAGTCCTCCTTGTCTTCTAGTTCATCAGGCTTTAAAAGTGTTACACATGTTGTTGTTACTGACATGGAAACCTTTGCACAAGAAGCTGCAACCCAAGAATTTTTATTTTTGCTTCAAAGCAGTTACTGTAGAGTACAGACTAGAATGTGCAGTTCCAGGGATTTCATCTGCAGGAAACAACTACGTACTTTTGTAATGACAACCAAAAAAAGGAGAGGATAATATTTTTCCTCAGAGGTGATACATGTTAGCTTTACACTTCTCAAAATATTCAGACCATTTACTTCCTGGTGTGTACAAGGATTTCAGTATACCTAATGAGATATATCAAACATTAGGTGAAAGACAGAATCATTCTCAATAATTTTGGTTTGTGGCAGATCTTATGCCCAGAGCATATTTGTTCAATAGACTACTTTTTACCAGGCTACTAAATGAATCTAGGAGGAGTGCAGGAAAGGAATGAGGTGTTTTTGTATATGCATCTGGCTTAGATTTCTTTAATTTGAATTAGTCATTTGATGTCTGTGCATGTAAAGAGTAGTCGAGGGTACGCATGGCTGCGCAGATTCTTTGTCCTGTTCTGTGCTTCTGTTCTCCAGTTCTCTCAATATTCTCAACATTTCTGAGTTGGAGAACCTCTGCATGCACCAGAGCTTTGGGACTCTGGGTCTCATCCTCATGAGAGATGCTCCAGGTTACTAAGCACCTTTGTGGCCCAGAACTGGGCACAGCACTCCAGGTGTGCAAATGCAGGTGCAGAGCTCTCCCCAGTGTCACAGCTCTGCACCATGCACAGCATCCACGCAGCTCTTCAGCTGTGGTGTGGACAAGAGTATGGGCATGAGGCTTTCAGAAAATCTGAGGATTTTGCTATATGAAATGCACATGTTGGCTAAATGCTTCTTGATGAGATTTAATCTGAGTAACCTTAACATTATTTAGAAAAGCAATTAGCTACTTTTTCAAATAGAGAACAGTCCCGAATCAGGAGGAGAAAAATATTTTGGTTTTGTTTTCTTCTTTTATCTCTTTTCAATTAGATGAGAACATGACTGAGGTTTTCAAAGACAGCTGTTGACTTTGATTGTGCTGAGTCTATATAGAAAGGTCTAGAAGAAGTCTAGAAATGTGCCCACTTAGAGGTGCCTCATAAATAATGGCTACAGACTTAGCTGTGTTCATTTACAAGCATGTAACTCCTTTTACCCCTCAGTTTAATCTGAAGCTCTTTCCTGGCATAATTTACCATACGGCCATGTGAATACTTGCTCAAAAGATGATGATCAGGTGGGAGTGAGATTGATCAACAAGTGTGGAACAAGGTGCAACTGCCCCTTTCAAAAGCAGTGGTCGTGGCACAGGTTCCTGCATTAGTTTGGGATGTTTAATTATTGTGTGCCTCAGTTTCCAGATGTGTGAAGTGGAGCGGTGACGGGGATTAAATCTGGAAGAACCTTTGAGCTTTCTCAATGAAAAATGTTAAGGGTTATTAAGTGTGAATGTGGTGAAAGGCTTAGCAGACAGGTGTGAATTAAAGAAATGGTTAGAAATCCAGTAATTTAGTTCTAGGTTTAATTGAAAGTTGTAATCCCAGCAATTGGTGCCAGTGTCTTCTAGGATTTAAATGCAGCGCAGTGGAGCGTGTAATTTAAGGCTTTACAGAACAGTATTAGTGCTTATATGTTTATCACTCAGCACGTGTTAGCATTATTCCTGTGGAATGCTCTTAATTAAAATCCAGGAGCTGCTTACAGTGCATTTGATGCTCGCTATCATGAACACTCAGTCGAGTTAGCAGCAAAATTAATTTAAATGTTACTATAAGACAGAAACAACACGGCACGGACATGCTGCTGTTGTCAAGGTAGAAAAAACAGGTTATTTTTTGACTCCAGCATTTACAGATTTTCAAAAGTGACAGTGGATTGGAGGGTGACAGTGCCACCTCTCCAATGACACTGGACAAAGCAACAGTCCATCAAATTTCTCTTCTTCCACAAAAGAATGCAAACCAATAAGTTATTTACAGAAAGTGTGTGAGAAGGTTTGTTACAAGAATGTAAACATCAGAAGGCTTCGAAAATCTTTAAAAAGCAGGGCGACATAAAGGAATGATTTTTCTGTCAGCTACGATACAATTGGCAGCGCTTTTGTAACCGGGGCTGTCACGATCGCACGGGAGGTTTTGGCAGCAGGTTCCTTGCTGATCAAATGGCTTCTGTTTTCATTTTTCAAATCCTAATATTAGCTCAAGTAGGAGGAAAGAGACTTTCAGTTGGGGCAGCAGAAAACAGGATGCTTTTGCAGCAAAATAGCCATTAGGGCAAGCCTAGTTTACACATTGTACTATAGTGTCTCAGGCCTCAAAGCCAGATTTGCTTTGGAAGAGTTACACCCGGAGAATCTCTTGATAAATAAGTGAAATCTGTTGCTCTGTTTATGAAGGGAAGGAGCACACACCAAAATAAGTGTTTTGTAACATAGTATTGCTTCTTTCTGAAATTTTGCATTGTTTTTTGGGGCCTGATGCCCGATAGATAGGGTTAATTGTTTCAGTGTGAGTAACCAAAGTTTTAAACATGAATTCTAACTTTTTGACCCCATTAATCATAAAACTGCCTGATCTTGCTTACTGTAACATTGCTTTTTCTTTTCAATTGATGAGTCATGAGCATATATTAAATACAATTTCTTTAAAAATAATTTTTAAAAGTCCTTCTTGCATCTTAAAATGATTTTGTAAGCCAAGAATTCAGTATATGTATGTCAGTACATATTGCAGTGGGCTTATGATATATTAGCTTCAATGGAAATTAGATCTAAATTAGAGTAGACTTTGAAAAAGGGCTGTGGGCACATGTTTTTGGGAGTGGCTGGAAGAACTTACTGTGGGGGAAGGTTCAGCCCTGTGTGTGCTCTACCTAAAAACCAGATAGGCTGATGTTTCTAGTTAAAGCAAGATGCAGAATTTAAAGCAAGGAACCGCTGAATATGAAAATTAATTTCTGTGTTTACACAAAAAGAAAAAAATCCAACTATGGTCTAATTCATTTTCTTTGCTTTCCTTTCCAAAAATATGTTTAGAAATTAAATAAAAAGCATTGAAGTATTTCAACAACCAGTTGGTTGTGGGGTTTTGGTTTTGTTTTGGATGTTTTTATTGTTTTGTTTTGGTTTGGTTTTTATAATGCCATTAAAACTTCTTTGGAGGATAACAACCCCCTTGAGGACCAAAGCCCTGCCCTGTTACAGCCAACGCTTACAGGGCTTTTTAACCCACTCTGTGCACAGAGAAATCAGGGAGCTGAGCAAAAACTGAACAGAGACCCACGACAAAATCTAATTATTTCTGTTGCTCGGTTGAAAACCAAGCGTGTTTTGAAGTCTGTGGCCTTTTGGAAGTGTAAGAATATTTAACTCCTGTGTGTCTGTTGTGCTGTAAGCCACGACTGGCTGCCCTTCTGTATCCCAGAGCTTCCCGGAGCTGAGGTGAGCCCCGGCACTGCTCCCCTGGGAGTGGCTGGCTGGGGAAACTGAGGCACAGAGCCATGGGCTGGCCTCTGGAGGACGGGGCACAAACACCTCCGGTGCTTCCTCTGCTCTTTGGACTTTGGGGATCACGGTGTTCTCCCTGCTGGCTCGCCCTCTTCCAGGTTGTTTTGTTCCTGCGCTGCTTTCACATTCTTCTCCCAGAGAGCCGCCACTTGTTAATTTATCTACAGATAAGACATTGTGTGTACAATTAGCAAAAGCCTTCTTTGGTCGTGTTCACCCTTATCCCTCCCCCCTGTTTTCCTCTAATTCCTGGTGACCCTTCTTTGACTTTTATTACCTTTTAAGAAGTGGCAGAATCAGGCCATTAAGTTGAAGTGAATTATGAAATACTTAACCCTCTTGTCTCCCCTCTGGAACACCAACCCCACACATACCAGTTACTCGTGGAGGGCTTTTTTTAATAGGAAAATTTGACGTCTGAGTGTTTGTATGTAGCCTGGATTGCAACATCCATAAGATACAAAAAGGATAAAACCAGAAACTGAATTTTCTCCCTGTCTGAATCCCTCGTGTCTCCACGACCTCTACTTTTACCATTTTAAAAATGAATTTTGGATAAAAAAATTAAAAAAAAAACCAAACCGCTGCGGGGTTCCACACTTTATTCAAGGAGTTAAAAGTCTGGAGCTGTGCTTGATGAGCCAGATGGTCTTCAACAGTAACATTGTTCATATTGTTTAGATTATCCTGTTGCAAGTACAGTGCCTCGTTTACCTTTTATGGAAGAAAGTGTGGAAAATTGACCACAGATGTAAGTAACCAAGAATGATGGCTGAGGCAATTCTTACCAGGCCTCCCTCTCTAACACGCCTGATCCTGCAGATAAAAATAAATAGAGAAATGTGAGGCAGCATGAGAAATATCTGGTGTTACCTATTTAAGTGTTTAATTTGAGCTCTGCGAGCTACTAAAATCTTTATTTTCTTAGACTGAGATTTCTTCATATTGAACTGGTTTCAGTCTTTTGGTGTAGGCAGCCTGAGTGTAGATTTTTATCCAGGTACTAAATAGCACATCATTATATATTTTTTTCCATTCTGGTCGAAAAAAAGGGTGTGGGAAGAAGCCAGCTACGCTGACCTCAAACACAGTTTATGGTCCAAAAATCTCCATGAGAAGATTGGTACCCTTTTTGTGCTGTAATGAGAGAGCACAAACTCCCCATTAATATTGATTTGATTGGTATCAGAAGCAAAGGCTGCACCAAATTAATTAGAGGTAGCTCATTGTTACTCCTGATAATGGGCTGTTGAATTAGTGAAGCATTTTACAAGTCAGTTTCAGATTGAAATAAACTTTTTTAGACAGGTATCTCTTTTGTGCAGTATCTGGAATTGGAAGGCTCAACAGAACAAAGGGAAAATGCTGCAAATGAAAGCAATAAAGCCCTGGTTTATAAAGTCCTTTTGTCTCCTATCACTTTTCTTTCTCTCCCTCATTTCCTTCCTCTTATTAGGAGCTGCTGTCAAAGTGCATTTACTTATGGCAAGTGGTTCCCTTGGGAGCCCCTGGGCTGGTGCTGCTGCATTTGCATGCAGGTGCTCTGTGGTGGGGCACAGCTCTGGCCTGGCCTCCTGGCCTCTCCCCTGCCCTGCAGTTGTGTAAACCTGGCCAGCCACTGAGACTTTCCTCTTTGCTCTTGCCTGCCTCGTGCTCTTCCACAGCTGGTAGATTCCTCTGACTGCGAAAGGCAACATCTTCCCTTGCTTGAACTAAGCTTTGATTGATCCAGGAAATTTTTTTTTTTTTTTGCCTGTACAGTGGTTTTGAATTTGGTTCTGCCTAGAAGCATAGACTATCAGATTCTCTTCCTAATATTGTTTAAAGACTTTTCAGAAATTGACAGGAAAAAATGTTTTACGGGGAGCAGAGAGGGCCTGGAGATTATGGTGAGAAATACACAGTCTAGGATGTAATGTAAAATCAGCAGTTAATTCTGGAAACAGATTTCTAAGGCAAAGTTCAAATGATCAGTCTAAGGTGCCACTAAATGGGATGAGAGAGAGTCAATAATAATTTTCATATTTTTAATACCTGCATTCAAAATATGATAAATTAGATTGGCAACATGGGGCACTGTTTTTCATCATTTACCTATCTGGTTCTGCTCCCTGTGGGATCTGGAAAACAAGATCCCTTGGGCATAGCAGCTCTGGCTCTATGCCTGCAGCTGTAGGGTGCAGAAGGGGGAAGCCGTGGGGAGCAAGTGGCTGGGGCAGCAGCAGAGTGGGAGATAGGAAAGGTGATAACAAACACAGGCCTTGGAAGGGGACAGCAGCGTTGAGGAGGTGACCAGCTTGAATCAGGACAGAGGGTGAGGGGAGGGGGATGTGCGTGAGAGGGATGATGTGGGGACTGAGCCTGTGCTGGGAGCCAGCAGCCTCTGAGCACTAATCCTGTTCTGCTCTGAGGCTGTGTGCAAATTCTCTTTCTATTTTTTTTTTCTCTATGTGTCTGTTCTCATACTCATGAAATAGTGATAATGGCCATTGTCTGCATCAAAGTGGTATCAGGAGGCTTAAAGTGCCATTGTAGTTCTGAAACAGCAGAGATGTGTTGACCTTCCTTTGGTCCCACAGTCGATAAACGCTTACCTCAGTGACAAATTAAGGGTTTGCTTTCTTCTTCCTGAGCTACCACAGCTATGAAAAGGGTTTGGACACCATCCTGTACTGCAGCAGACTTGTTAGCTTAATTGCAATTGGGCTGCACAAGTAACAAAGGGTAGGATTCGCCTGACATGCCCTGTAGTACTAATGAAAATGGAAACATTTGAAGAAAAACAGAAGCTTTCAGGTCCTGCCTTGGGATTAACTTGCTCACTGATGTAACGTTTTGCGGCCGACTTCTAAAACTGATCCAGATCTGTCAGGTCAGGTTTTGTGCTTGAGCTGATCATCCAGCAGGGAAACTTCACCTGTGTTTTAACTCATTCAGCCTAGAAATTATTTGAAAGATCAGCTGAAGTCTGAATGTTACAGAAAATCGTTTTATAAAGCAAGGCTTCCCAGGGATGAACATAGATTTCCATCTAAATAAAGCTGCCAGCACATGATTCACAAGACCCCAGAGATTTTCCATTTGATAAAGCAGAATTATTGATCTCTGTTAGTACTCTGGAGAGATGAGATGAAAAGGTTTTCATTGTCTGGGCGGGACCAGTCCAAGAGAGCAAAGAGGATAAACACCACTGTCACACAAACTCCCCAGACTCTGATGAGTGAGACACTTTGCTTTTGCTGTCTTGAAATATCCTACAGAGGGAAATGCTGAAGATACAGAGCTGCCAAGAATTTATCTGTGGAGATAGATTTTTACACTGTTATTCAGTGAAGGGACTCTGCTGAATTTTACAGGAAGTCAGGCAAAGAGTGCTTAATCAGTGGCAGCTCACCGCTACAATTCAGAGTTGGTCCCTCATGGTAAAGTCACATATCCATGGCTAGAGCAGCCCTGTGCTTCGCATGGGGCTGAATCACAAGGGAAGCAAATTATCTCTTTCAAGGCAGTGAGACCCTCCTCATAACCTTGCAAGTGTTGTGGTAAAGGTCAAATGGGCCATAGAAAATGCAGGTTTGTAAATCCAAAAGCCCCACTATTAATGCTTAGAGAAACTGGAAAGTCAGCTCTTTTGCTAGATCTCTTCAAAGCTTGAAGAGAACTTGTTGCTCTTGTATGAAGGCAAGTCTCATGGAGTGAAGCTGTGCTGCAGAGGGACTGTGAATACAGAGAGTGGTTTCTCAGCAGGACACAAGCCCAAAGCTGCAAAAAACATAATCTGATTTGTAGAGCAGACTAAAGCCTTCTAATGAACAGCCCTGTGCAAATATTCCATTTTTAAGTGGTGTACCCTATTACTCCTCGTTTCTCACAGATATGCCAGGAATTTCCTTTTTAACAAACAATGCCTGTCTTGGTGCAAGCCTGTTTCCATGACTAAAACTATGATGAGAGCATCAGCTTAGTATGGTTCCAGGAATAACCTACACATTCAGCTCTACTCTGCCAAGAACCCAGACACTGGTTATTGAGATGAATGGTTTTGGTTAATGTGCGCCACAAAGTAGGAAAAAAAGATGCCTCTATATTTTAGATAGATAATTATCAAGAAATTGTTTATAAAGAATAGTAATGTATGGTAGGGGAGCAGAAATATAAGCCTTGAACTTCCTATCCTGAAAATATAAATCACTGCAAGTTTTAAAGCACTTGCATGACTCATATGCAGAGGTCATAGACCAAATTTGCTGATGGAGGCAGGATGAAACAAATTCGGCTGCATTTTTATGATATTTTTCCTGCTGCTCTTAGCTTTTTATTTACCCAAAGTAATATAATTTTCCAGAGAAGTGTAACAGATCCAACATATGGAACTGCTATCCAGTTGAGTGCTTCGGTGCAGAACTGAATGGGAACAGTGGTGTGTCAATAAATAGCTTACTGCATGTCAGGCAAAGTAGTCTCTCAGGAACCATACTGCCAGCTTGGCAGGATTCTGGGAACAGACTCTCCACTGGAACTGGGCTAGTAATGCAGGCACTGAATAGGGCTCAGCCTAGAGGAAATCCAACTCCAGTAACATGAACTCTAAATGGAAGGCAGGGAGAGAGTAACAAGAAAGAGGCACTTGTTAATGTGCAGGTCTATAAATCAAGGGTTTTTTCCTCTTGCTCTAGCACAAACTTTGAGCCAATTCAGTGCATCCCTGAAAGTCAGTACTTTTTCCACTTGAGAAATAATGACATAAAAATGAGTAAGTTATTTGGTAAACAATTGTGTTGCCTATTGCTGAGTAATATTTTTGTGCCACAAGAGAAATCTGCAGGAGTTATGATTTAGGTCTGATCTGCTTACTGGGTTTATGCTGCTGAGATTCTGTTGACTTTGAGGTTGATTTGTCTTTTCAGGAGCATTGCTGATGTTCAGAATTTGATGCAGCATAGCTTAGAAAATGAGAGGAGAACTATTCCTGCATTCAGTTTAAAATGTCAGCACATAGCAAGTCAAGAAGTCTGGCTCCAGGTGAAGGTTTTAGACCTGAATGTGTCTTGATTTAATGGCAGGGAATGAGGCTGGCCTGTTAGGAGAGAGAGGCTGTACTATTGAGTGTTCCAAATGATCCAATTTTGTGTGCATGTATGGTATGGTTGTAGTAAAGATTTTGTTTATGGTACGAGGCATAAAAAAGTGTGTGTATTTATAGGTATAACATCATTCTCTTTCTCCTGTGTGTTTAGGGAAAAAGGCCATGGGCCTGCCTGTGTTGAGTAACACTTGGACCTTGCAAGGTGCATTGCAAGTAGCAGTAAGATTCTGGGAGAGCTGGAGTTTCTCAGGTTCTTGTCAATGCATTTTTTTGCCATATGTCAGTTATATTATAGGTGAACTGTGTCATATCAGTAGTATTTTATTTTTCAAGAGTCTAATTTTTTAGCATTTACCACCTAGATCTAGTTGGGATTGACCCTTATAAATTACTTTTGTCAGCATTCATGTTTTATTTGGGAAGGACACCGTTTTAATTTGCATGTATAAAAACATAACTCTGATATCTACCTTCTCCCTTTGCATCACACAGCCTGTGCTGGAATTCTTCTCTTTTGGATTTTAGCCCTGGTGGGTGGAGAGGAGAGGTTAAATGTCACCCATACCCTCAGTGCCACCCCTGAACCCCACGTGCCAGGCTCATGGCATCCTCTGGAGGGCAGGGGAAGGCACAAGGCAGTTTGGAGACACCCCTGTCCTCACTGCAATTACACCAATAGATGTTGGCACTGCCAGGGATCTCACCTGTAATTTCTTGGTAAATGAGCACTTTGTGTGACTCCCAGTTTATATGACTCTTGTTTCTGCTTATGTATAACATGCAAGGTCTGTCATCTTTTCTTCCATTTACATGATTCCTGGCATTTTAAATTCAGGTAGATTAGATTTAGACTTTTTGTAATGAATCTGCATCATTTTGTGTTCTGCTTGCTCCTGAAATAGCCTGGGGGAACCTGATAGACACAATTTATGTGTATCATTTAGAGGCATAAGAAAGCATCTGATTGATTTAGTCTTTCTTTTGTTAGCTCTTTCCTATCATTCTAATCATCATTTTACTGTAGCATTACACGATTGAGGAAGGTATGGGTTTTCAAGGGCAGGATGCTTCCATATTTAGAAGTGGTGATGCTTAAAAGAAAATGGCTTGGAGGTCTTTAGAGCAGATTCTCTGGTAGCTCATATTGTATATGGTATACAGTGGTATAGCTCATATTGTAGTTTGCAAGGTAGAAAGATGCCTGGCATTTATTTCACCAACAGTATTTTAATTAATTCATGTTTTGTATTATTTCCTGAGTTCAGCAGAAGATGCAGTGGGGAGGATGCTTCTGTGCAGCCCTGAGCTCTGCTGTGCACAGCTGTTGGTGTGAAGGCAGAGCTGGGTGCTGCTGCTGCAGCGCATTTCCCATGGCAAAGGGGAAAAGGGACTGATAGGATCTGACAGTGTTTGTTTCTGTGCTGCTGGGATGCTTGGAGTCTTCCACGTGGCTTTTAGTCACTTTTACACAGAGCAGGGCAAAGGAGACAGAAGCATTAAGGACCTGACCCTGTAATTTTCCAATTGGAATCAATCAGTGTAAACAGTAAGGCAAATTCTCTTCTGCTATCAGTCAGTGCTCTTCTGTTGGCTTTGGTAAGGCTGTGCCCATTTGCAGTAGCTGAGAATTAAGCAGTTGCTCTCCTCCCACCCTTTCTGATGACTTAACATCATTTTTGAAACATAAAAGTCCTGTTTCAGGTCTGGGTTGTTGGCTTATGTGTTTAAATGGAAGGCTTGTCAGTTCTCATGTGACCAGCACTCTGAAGAAGATCCACGAGTGAGGTTAGGTAAAACTGTGGTTTTTTTCCCTTACTACTATCTGGATTTTCTCAGAACCTAGATAATTTTATCCCATTTGCAGCAAACATGCAGGTAACTTTAGAATCCTGCATCTGTATTGTTTCTAGGGAAGCAAAATAAAATTACAAATGACAGTAATTGACATTACATGCTTTAATTGAATTTCCTCCTCTGTGAACCAAAACCTTTTAACCAAGTATTGCAGTGCTATTTCTGTATTTATTTGTTACATGGGTTAATGTGCTATGTGGCAGATCCAGTATTTATCCATTTTCACAAATTAAGCTATCAGTGTCATGTTGCCTTTGAATTGTTTCCTGTATTGATGGCCAAAACGGCTTGAATAAGACTTTAGTTCTGCCTGGCTATATTTCTGTTTTTACAAAGCTGAAAATTGCAGGGTTGAAAATGAGCCCTTAGGAACAGTTTGGGAAACTCTAGGCCCAAAGCATCTTCCCAATGTGCTGGGTTTTCTCCCTGCAGTGACCTCTGCTAAGGGGAGGGACAAGTGCACAGGCTTTTTGAAAGGTGTTGTTATATTACAGGAATTAGAAATCAAGCCCTGCTTGAGTTTATGTTTGTGGCAAGTGAAAATGAACTATGGAAAGGAGGAGTAGAAATTCCTCTACTGGGTCTCCAAGCTGTGTACTTCAGACCTGCTGAAGTTTTCCACTTCTTGCCATGTTATAATACCCTCTGAGGAAAGAGCTCTGCTTTAGCTAATTTGCAGCCTTCTTATCCTGCTGTAACCTCACCTACTACCTGGGCATGGCATGATCTTTTGTCTGCTTCTGTAGGTATAAAAACTCAGCATAAGAGAAACAAATTTCATTTACTATTTTTTTTGTAAAATAACTGCTTTTGTGCATGCAAAAAAATACTATTTTATGAACATATGTAAATAATCACTTATAAAACAAGTGATTGAATTGATGATGCAGGTAGCTGTGACTTCGGACTTCATGAATTTTGTTACTACATAATAATTTTCAGCATCCTTCTTGACATTTCAAGTGAAGCATGTTTTCCTTTAGCTGTACTTGTGTCCCAAACAGGATTGCCATAATAAAGTATGTGGGACACTTATGATTCTATGCAGAAATTAAGAAAAGGAAAGCTTGGTAAAGAGCTGCCAGCTCAGTGTTGTCTGTAGTTGAATGCTGTTATTCAGCAGCCCAGCAATGCAGGTTTTCAGTGCCAGAAGGCAGTGGGACTCCAGGAGTCAGAATGGGGAGCCCCATTACTACTTGTGAGTGCAGCATGAAATAGAAATGTTGGCAGGGAATGCTGCTTTTAGGAGTGACCCAAAAGCTGCAGACCTCTGTGTATCAGAGACTCCTTAGAACTGGCAGAGAATGTGGTGTCAGAACACTGACGAGAGCTCTGAGACTTTTTCTGCAAGGAATCGCATCTGATATCAAACCTGGGGGAGGAATGTTGTGTAGCACAGCTGAATCATCCTAAACAGTAAATACCACTCCATTCTCCAAACTTGTCTTTTGGCACAGGTATTTTAAATGGAGTTCCATTGGAAATTAGAAAGGTAACTACTTTCCATGACTTAGAAATGAGCCAGGGATGTGTCACTTCCCTCCTCCTGCTCAAAGTTGAAACAAGCACTTAGACATTTTATAGCTTCTGAAAAGTTTTAGTCTGTAGAAAACTTCATAGGAATTCAATTTTTAGCCCAAGTAAGTAATTGCTTTAGATTATATTTTCATTACTGTTCCCCTTTGGAAGAGCCCATAGACCACAAAACTAGTTTATTTCTTACCAGTAGTTTATTATTTTTTTGATGGCTCATACCTCTCCTTTCTCCTGCTCTTTAGCTTTTTATATGCTTTTGCCTGTTTCAGGGCTTAGTCCTTGTTCCATGTAAGTGTTGCTAATTATTTCAGTAGGGAAGTATTTGTGGAGAAAAGAATACTGTGATCAGGATCTGAATTTGGTAATATTTGGTAATATCATACATGCATCTTAATTCAGACAACAGGATTCAAGTTACTTCTGTTGATCAGACTTTGTTTCACAACAACAAAAACGGAAAAAAAAAAAAAAAAAAAAAACCAAACAAAAGGAAAAAAAAAAAGAGAAAAAGAAAGAAATTTCCCATCAAATGTTGCAGTGTGTATGCATAGACTTTTCCTATGCTTTGAGGGAGACCTGTGACTTTATTCAGTTACAAGGGGAAAAGGTACAAGTTACCCAGAACAGAAACAGACCGAGATTGCTAAAAATGTGCGTTTTGCACTTGCCCTTTGAGCACTTTGTTTAGTTGTATGACTGATAACAAAAGCACACAATCAAAACTGCATCCCAGCCTTCAGAACACAACTCACCAAGCTGCAAAAAGCAGATTTAGTTTCTTTTGCAGATGGTCTATGAGTCTCATGTGGCATCATATTAAATTATATAGGCAGTCAGTCGCTTGTTCTGAAGCGATGCTCTGAGCCAGGAGTTGTGATGTGCTTGGACCATTCTGGTGCAAAACAGCTCGAAAGCTAAACCAGCTCCTCTGAGGAGCAGCAGCACAGGGCCCTGCCAAGGGCTTCCAGCACCTCAAGGACTGCAGTTCCCCCTGGGATGCACTATGAAGGTGGCCCAGCGACCCTACGATGGGCTGTGGAGCATTTTGCCCTAAAGGTAGGAGCCCAGACCGACTCATCTGGTTGTTTTGCTTTTCTGGTTATTTGCTTTCTGACCCTGTATTTTTATAATGGTAGTTATTTTTGGTGTGCAATATTTTGAAGATAAGAATGAGAGTTTATTTCCTTCTTATTCCTGTCAGACTTTGTTTTTCCTGGGTAAAAGAAGAAGAAAATACAGCAGTCTGTTAATGTTTAATGTTATTCTGTGGAAGTATTTCTGCAATATGAAATAGAATTAGCTGTTTCATCCCGTGATGTTTCATAAGATTATGTGTTTCAGTTAGCTTCAGTTTGGTACAAATGCAGTCTTTGGGTAACACTGGTTCCAGTGTGAACATAGTGATTTTTATCAGCTGAATTTCCACTCAGGGCAAGTGTTCATTCGTAGTCAAAAGCATGCTTGGGATAGCAATTTTCAAATGGACTGTGTGTTATGCAGTCAGTAAGTTTTAATATTCATGCTTATTAAAATGAAAACCTCATGGTACTATGCACTTTCTAAGAGGAACAGTAACACAAACTCACATCAAAGCAGAAGGCTGCAGATTATTTTGGGGAAACTCCAAATGTGTTAGTGCCATGGAGTAAAACCCATTTGAGGTTATTTGCATCAATGATTGAGCTGCAGGTTTAGGTATGCCCACCTGCAAAGTGGGACAGGAAATACAGCCACAGGCACTGTTGCTGTGATTGTTCCTCACGATGAAATTGATATATTGGCAATGACAGCAAGCCAGAAAATGCATTTAATAGGTAGGAGTTCACCCAGGGATGTTTCCCTTGTCTGACAGCTCTTTACAGGTACTAGCAAGTGCTGCTCTGAAATTCCAGCATATTTCAGAGATCTCTTGGAAGAGACAGTGGCAGTGCAGCTGCAGGTCAGAGCTGGGGCTCTACCCTTACCATGCTGTCTTCACAGAAACACCTCAATCAGATGAACAGCTCAGTCAAGTGCTTGTTTTAGGCAGAGCATTTGGAAGTTGGAGCAGCTGTTTGATTTTATAAGGAAATAAGCAAAATTAGGAATGCACAGAGGGTACCAGGCAGGGCCCATGAAGGGTAAGCCACAGGGCTGGATGAAAATCATTGCTGCTGGTTTATATGGAAAAAGGGGTGTTTTCTTTGCCATGACAGGGGATTGGAAAGCAAAAGGTACAGGTATTCCTGTCTGCTCTGTCAGGCTAATGAAACATTACAGATGACCTTTTAAGGCTGTATTTTAAGTGCTAGGCTTCCATTTTACAAGTTCAATTTGTCTCCAGAAAGGAAACATGTAGATTAATTCCTTAAACTAGAATTGTGGGTTTTTTTCTATGCTGCGGAATGAGGATACTGCTGTTTTCTTCTGTTAAATGAATTAATTCTGATTAAGGGATTTGAAAACCTAGGCTGGAAAGTGTTGATTTATTTCCTGTGCAAATTGAGAACAAATTCTGCTTTCCTAAGCCAAACACAATTTCCAGTTTGTGCTACCAAAGTCCTGTCTTGCGTCATCATCTTACACTTTTGTGTAAGTGTGTTTTAGGAGGATAGCACAGCCACACTATTGATCACACCACACTGTGATTTGTGCCAGCTGACCAAAGTCCTCCCTCTAGCCAGGGATTTCCACAGACAGCCCTGATGTATCCCTTGTCATCCCTGAGCTAGCCCTTAGTGCTGTATGGCTGGGAAAAGCAGAGGGGCTCCACACAAATGAGTGTGCAGTTGGCAGTGCACACTCATGTGAGATGGAACTTCCCCTTTTCTCGGGTCAAAGCCTGAAGCTTTTCTGCTGTCAAATTCACATTAACCTCTACGTTGGCCATGAGAGCTCTGAAGGGCAGTTCAGTCTTCAGGATGCTAGAAGATACATTTCTTCCATTTTAAGGTTTCACTTGCAGCCTTTTACCAAATCTGCCCCTTTTTCTTTCAGAATGTAGCTGGGTTTCTGTTGATCCAGCCAAAGCCACAGCCTGTTTTTGCCATGTTGAAGGCCTGTCTGTAGATCCCAATTCCCAAATTAGATCCTGATTCTGTCCTTGACTATAAATTCCAATTCCCTGGGACATCTTGCAGAGACTTTAAGAAACCATCTGTGTGTTAGGCACAAATATTAAACATAGCAAGAAATTGAAAATCTTTAAAATCAAGGGGAAAAACAGAATTACATGTTGCAAGTCAGTTCTGCTGCTGAATCTGAGAACCAGGGTTAGATAATCAGGATTGACACAGAAGGTAGCAAAAAGTGGACTGCAAACTACCAGTTATGCAAATAAGTAATATATCTACATATTTGTATTCATTATTATTTTTATTTCTTCGGGTGACTCTTATCCCATCTTTCTTGTCTTTGCTACTTCTCCAGCCTTGGTGTCAACCCCAAACTTCATCCTGGTTGATTTTGATAGTAAAGAAAGATCTGGAAGTGTGAGAAGCTCTCGTAAGATACTAACACGTTTTGGGGTTTTTCGGATTTTTTCCTTCTGGGATGTAGAAATGCTTGGCCACTTATGAAAAATCTTTTAATCCTTTGTCACAGAGTCTTTCCTTGAAGATGATGAGTTGCTTATCTCAAAACACAAGTAGTTCTAGTAACTGCAGTTTGAAAATGGGGACAATGTGTGACACATAAACCAGTTTGTAGTCTCTGAGAAGGAGCTTTAACTTTCCAGTAAAAGTAGTCATTTTCTTATTTCTTTCAAGAAAAAGCACTCATCTAGATTACTGAGATGCATTGGGTCTCTCTTAACTTTTTCTCCTTCAGGAACAAGGCTTATGTACACAGGAAGAAAAGAGCAAGAAATTCAGGAAATCCTCAGCTTGCTACTAGTGTGCCCTCACATTCCTGAGAACTATTTTTGGGTTTTCTCTTAGGAATAGCTAGAGCTTGTTGAGCTGGGAAAGACTTCTTGGAACAGATCCTTGGTTTTGTCTTCTCTGTATGAGCGCTTCTTGTTGATGTTGGAATAGCTGCTCTTGGTTGGTTGGTGATTCACAAAATGAGGCAAGTCAGCCCTGTAAAGTCTGCTTCTCCACTCCTCAATGTTTGAAAAAAAATTGTTGCAGCAAGCTGGTGAGCATGTAAGAAGAACAATTGCCTCCACTTGCACCAGGAGGTCTGTCTGCCTCTCCTCTGGGTATTACTACCTGCAGATTTGTTGTAACTTGAGAAATATAAAAATGCCAGTGAGGAGGATACAAATGCTTTCCCTTCCTCTCTGTATGGCCCCAAGTACTCTGTGTTGTTCTGAGATCCTTCAGTAAATCAGTTCAGAGATCTCTCAGTAAGTTGGAAATCTTAGCTGTCAGAGGATTTGTTTCCATGAGGTACTTTGCTGTCAAAGGATTTGTTCCAATAAAGTATTTTGCATGTAGGGATATCACATGCAGAGCAGTTAACAACCTGCATGTTTCTGTTGCACAAACACCCTACCAAAGTATCTCAGGCTCTCTGGAGTTTGTTTTGGGATCAGATTCCACACAGCACATTTTGATGAGAACTTGGAATGGTCTCAGCATTTCTCATATGCATGGTTTGTTCTTCAGTGGGAAAAAGAACGAGCATCGATTGAACTCTTGTCTGTAGTTGTTCCCAAAATTGCCTTTTGGGATTTTTCAGCAGGGTTTTAAACAGTCCTGTAGGGTGAGAGGATTTTCAAAATGTCTGCAGATGCTGCTTAGGTATTTTAAAAGATGTGTTGAGAGGATGTGTAGAAGGAATGAATGGAATGGTTGGCATCTGTGTTAGCTTGGCACTTCACTGCTTATTACCTCTTAGAAACTAGAGGGAAATTCTGAGGAAGAACCTTCATCGCAAATGGAATGAGAAGGCATGGAAGGCTTAGTGAAGCTGGCAAAAGAGAATCGCATGTACTCTTTTGAAAAAGGACGGAGTTTGATTCCTGATTTGTTGTTTTTTACCTATCCAAACCAGACATCTGTCTGTCTGTGGAGGCTTTTTTTCCCTGCCAATTCCAAAGAGAAAGGAACAGCAAACAAGTCGCTGAGGTACTTGAGCGTGGCTTTGGACTTCAGAGAAAGTTCAAGGCAAAAGGCATTTAATTTGTTTTGCATACATGAAAATCAAATCATAGCATTTCTCCCATCTTTTATTGTGAACAGCATTACTCCTGTTCCTTTTGTGTGCATGCCATGTTTGGTTTAATGGAGAAATGAGAAAAGAAAATAGATTCTTTTTTGGAGACTGAGTACTAATGCAGAAACATTAAAGGCAGGCACATTGTTGTCAGCCAGTTTGCATATTTATTTACTTTTACAAATGGTTGGCTTGGAGTCAGCAGTTAATGGAATGAGAATGATGTTCCTGTACAGATCATTTCCTGAGAAACATTTTCAATTACAAACATATCTCTGCTTTTCTTCCCTCATTTGTTATGTCTTGGAGAATAAATGGGGAGTAGCATTTACAACTTAAGGTTTATGTTCTGAAGACAATTTTAACAATGATCCCCACATAAAAAGGCCCTTTTGTAGTTGCAGACATATGTTTATGATGTTTTGTGCTGTGAATATCAAATTTCTGGTGGACGCTGTGTCACACTCTGCAAACTTGTAAACATCTATAAATCCATTGGATCATTTTAGTACCATGTGTAATGCAGATTTATTGTCTTTTGTGTGGATTTCTTTTGTTTCAGAGCTAAAGTTGAGCTCCCAGAATCCATGTTTAATGAATAATGTATTGCAGAAAATTAGGCAGTACTATTTTAGATTAATATTTTCTTTTCCCTTTGTGGACGTATTGGATGCACATGCACAGGTATTAGAAATTAACATTTTGGATAGATGGCCCAGAAAGCAATTATGTTATTTTTCTTGACTAAATAGTATAATTCTATAGAAGCCTGACCTTTTGAAAATGTTTTTGTTTTCTTTTTTCTTTCATTCTCTAGCTGTCTTAAGTAATTTTGGTCAGTTCTCTCATTTACCAGTACAAATCCAGAATTACCCCACCGGAATTATATCAGAGGGAACAGGATTCATGCTGAGCCAGTGAGCTGGTATAAATCAGCACAAATCCACTGAGATCTGTGTGGATACAGTCATTTACACTCAAGTCTGCGTTACAGGCTATCAAGGCAGTGGAAGAACTAAAGCTGCTGTTGTGCACGAGTGGTTCCAAAAGCAAACCATCGAGGTCATGGGCATTTACCAGAAATTTGCACCCAATAAAGGGAATGTGAAACCAAAACCCAATTTATCTAAATTTGGCTCAGCTATAACTGAGCGTTTGTCTTATACAAGAGCAGTAAAGACATTTCGTGCTGAAAATCAGCATTTTTCTAAACTGGCTGTAATTTCTGGCTGCATATCTAAATGTATGTAGCATAGGCATGTATGTTTGAATGTGTGCACACATACAAATATCCAGGGTTATTCTGGCAATATGATGTCTGCAGCTAGCCTTCCAAATGATGCTCGTTCCAGGAAAAAATAGCTTAAGATAGAGACATGACATGTAAAGCTGCTGCCTACTGTAGCAGTTTAAAATATAAGGGAGATTTTGCCTTTCCTATAGAAAGCTTAAACTCTTGGAGTCATGTGAATGTCAGCAAATCTCAGCTTCCACAAAAGAAAAAAAAACCCCAAAAACCAAACCAAACCAAAAGAAAAACAAACAAAAAAAAAACCCAACCCAATGTATGTGAAACCTTAAAAATGCTGAGAAGCTTGAATGGAAAACCCTTATGCTAGAGAAAGAAAGGCAATTGAAGACCTGCAGAAATGTTATGTACTTATATCTGTCTGTAGCTGCATATGCATCTATCTAAACCTCCTGGATTTGAAAGATTGAGGTTAGAAGCAGTGTGGCATTGTGCTCCTCCAAAATTATGGTTTGGTTCTAGTTAATTGCACAATTTCAGGATCCATCCATTCCCATCATAGCACTTCAGTAATTTTAACTTTGTAAGTACAGAACCAGTTACATGGGGAAGACATGGCTGCAGCACTCAGAGGAGAGGCCGTTTTACTCTGCATCGTGCTGTATTTGTTTCATGATTCTTCTGATGGATATAAAATACATCTAAACCACAGAGAGTGCACTGGATGATGTGGCATTGCTGAGCTCAGTTAAATAATGAGATGTGTTTCATTCAAATCAGAATAAGCCCTGAATACTAAATAGGGCAGCAAAAAGCCTTCAAGCACACAAAATAAATGAGTAAAAAACCCAAATGAAACTGCCTAATAAATACAATGTGGAGCAACAGGCTGCATGTACTGGAGGAATTAAGGCAATTTGAAGCGTATGGGCAGTGCTGCGTCTCAGATGTGCAGCTCCAAGGGCAGCTGGATGCACACATCACAGGGCAGGCTCTGGCTCAGAGCACACGCCTGCATTTGATAGCACAGGTTTATGACCTCGTAATCCTAGAGCATCTAAAACAGTAAGAATTCCATCCAGCTTAAAATAGCTGCTGTAGTTGCTGTTGATACAGGCTCGAGGGCTCCCTGGCTCTGGGGCCAAATTTGGTGCTGGCATGATGGGAGGAAGTCTGTTGACAGCTGATAGCAGTGGAGTTGCACTTGATTACATCATAAGAAATTTGGCACGTGGAGCTGAATCAGAAGTCTGAGCAGAAATGTCCCTTCCTCATCCAGAGTTAAAACTGGGACTTCCACATTGCCAATCCACAGAGATTTGTCTGGCCCAGATGTAGCTGTTGCTTTTCAGGGTCTTGCTTTGAAAGTGCATTCCCCCAGTTCCACTCAGCATGGTGACTGAAAAAAAAGGAGGACTGGATTTTGCTGTCATGGCCAAAGGGATGAAGTCCCTAATCTTTCCAATGCCAGCTGATGACCTGGGCTGGATCTGGGTCACAGCAGAGGGTGAGCACACAAAAGGGTCTGAGCTCTAATTGCTGGCCTTGTGCAGTGGCCAAGCACTCCCTGTGTCCAGCACACAGCCCCGGGTGCTGTCCTTCACAGGAGCTGCCACAGCTCCCAGTGCACTGCTCTGGCTCCTGGCAGCCTGTGTGGTACATGAGCTGCTGCAGGTACATCCCATCCCCTCCTCCCTTCCTGCTGCCTTACACTGTGAGGCTTGGAGTGCAGCTCTTCCTGATGCTCCAAAGCCACTCCTCAAAGTATTTCAAGAAATTAGATTATGTTATGTTAATTTCTGCTGCTGCAAAAATTGCCCCAATACTGTGCTCCTTCTTTTTATTAAAATACTAAGTTGCTGAAGTGATTTCCATGAAAATTAATTAGAACAAATTAATGAGGAGCAGCTGAAGAATGGACTCCTCTACTGAAACTGTGGTATGCAAACTCTTAACCTCAATCACATATTTGTGGTTGCTCTATAAACACCTAAGTGTATAGCAGTGATTTGTCATGGTATTTTTTTGATGGAAGGTCTTAGGAAGTGAGGGTATACTGCATAATACATTTTCTCTCAGTTTAATACAGCTTGATATAATGCATGTGCTTACCTGCTCCATTTAGTAGTCTTACTAATCTGCAGTTAAATCTGTGAAAGAAATGAAAAAAGATGCTGTCAGGCTCAGGGTTTCTCCATCATGTTTTCTGCTTGTGGGGGACAGGAGGGCAGGAGTCCCTTTATTAGGGGACTAATACCAGCCTGGGACATGGGTTGTGCACTGCAGAAAGCAGAGGTGAGGAGGAGCTGTCCTCTCTAAAAACTGGATCCATCTGGGATCTTTGGATCGTCTGGAGGTGTGGTGTGTAGGTTCTGCAAATAGCTCTGGCAGGTGTGCAAAATGTCTGTGCTTACAGCTGTGTACAGAAAGCAGAGCTTGGCCCCTGCTGGGCAGTAAATAGAACACTTGCATTCTAGAACACATCGGTGTTTTAGTTCCCCATGTATATTTCTTATTGTCTTATTTGTATTTTATGTTCACTTTTCACTCAAAGATGTGGCAGGGGTTTGTTTGCTTTCTCTTCTTTTCTCTGAGAATATGATGGAGGTTGTGTTATTAAAGATAGAATGTTGTGCACGTTAGAGGACAGGTATGGCAAGGTTCAGTGTCCTTGTAAAGAATTCCTTACATAACTTTCCACCTTGAAAGGTCCACTCAGTCTCCTTGGAAAATTGTCAGCAAGCTCTGCCAGTGGGCTGCTCCCTGGAGAGAGGAACCAAAAGCTTTCAGTACTGTCCTTCAGTTGGAAAATGAGCTGACTGCTTTCTCCAGTGTGTCTCACCCAAGCAGAGCCTCCAGCCCTTTGGGACAGGAGAGCTCAGTGGAGGCAGTTGGCTTGAATAGATTTTATTTACTATGCTCCCCTTTGGGACCGATGTGAAAAAATCCCACGTTTTCTGCCTAGGAAGCTTTGTGTGTAGTCCTCCATGAGCTAAACATTTCAGAGCAGAAAGACCTCCACGGGGAAGTTTTCTACCCGCTGACATTTGCCCATAACCATTTTGAACCAAAAAAAAAAAGAGGTTAATGAAACCAAGAAACCAACAGTGATACAGTGATTTTCTCCAAGGAGTGCTAGCAGTTTCAACAATTGCCATTACTTAATGTGCAAGCAGTTCCCGAGATTGTACATGCTAGACCAACTTCATCCTTGCTATAACTCCTCAGAACTCAGTGGAGTTACATCAGGGATTAATTTGGTCCATTGCTTTCAGCCATCAGTTTTAGAGAATATACAACAATCGAGGGAACTGTTATTGTCAGCATCGTTTTATGACTCTTTAGAGCTGCTCAGTATTTGTCTGTTACAGATACATAAGCAGGGTGAGTGTATGGAGTGAAGTTTTGGGTTCAGTGTTGAAGGTAGTGGATTTTTCAGAGTTATTTTTGTGCCATTAAAAGTAGTAAACATTCTGGCAGCCATTATTGCTGTGAGTCTTACATAGATGCTTGAATGCAGCTACACAGATCCTTGAAGGATGCACAGAAACACTTCATCTGGCAGACCACAAAACATTTCGTGGAGCGTAGGAAATATTTGTAAATTTATAAGTCCTGTTATCACACCAACTGACTGATGATCACAGTGTTCATGTGAATTTAGCTACACTTAATGCACCAAGGAAGTAAAGCTGACTTATGAGGTTGCCATGAGGGCAGAGACAAAACAGAAGATCTTTAGAGTAGTTCTCTGTTTTCTTAGAAACCAAATTGTCTCTGTGATTTTCAGAATAAACTGAGGAAAGCATCAGCTGGTAAATCTGAATTGTTGGATGGTGAATCTTGCATCTGCACAGAAGTCAGATGTTTCAGTACATGTCAGAAGCTGTAGACAACTGCCTGAATCTTTAGGCCATATGTTGGATTGTTGGATTAAGTTGTTTAAGTGTAAACTCTGACTGGAACAGATGAGCTAACAACCAGTTTTGGTTGGAAATTGAGTGGTCAAAGCAACATTACTGCCTGGTCATGGCTAAGACAGTGAACCCCTTTCCTGGATTGGTAAATCAGCTTTGCACTGATTTCTTGTTCACAAAGCAAGGTACAAACTTGTGTGATCCCTGCTCTGGTTCCCTCCCCGCTCAGTGCTGGGAGCTCTTCCACAGCACATGATGCTGTGTTGGCTTGTTGGGATTCCTTGCCCTCTGTTGGAGAGGCATGTTTGGGCACTGAAGGGAGGGTTTTGTCTTTGCAACCTGTTAAAGTCTGGGTCACCCAGAGGAACGAACGAAGTTGCTCTGGCCTGTGCTGGGTACACAACAAGTGACAGACTTCCCTTTACACCACTTCTCTGGGTTTTTCTGGTGTTTTCTTCTCAAGAACATTGATTTTTGCAGAATTTGGGGACTTTGGCTGAGTAAGACCTTGTCCATATTTAGTGACAACATCTCCAAACTGTGGGATCTTGGATTACTTCTGCATTTCTATGTCCAAGTTTTTTTCAACCTGCATCGACTGCACTCTAAGGCAACCCTTTTCTGAGGGTTCATCATCCTACACTGTGTCTTGCTGCTGTGATTTCTGCTGAAGAAAGGCCAAGAACACAGGCCAGAAGCATCCTGCAGCCTGCTCCAGCTGGACAGTGCAGACCCATCAGCATCCTGGGCAGCAGAATGAGCTGTGTGCTGCACCTTCAGTCTGGAATGGTTCCTCAGCCTGGTGACTCCTGGCTGGGTGCATGCACAGCCACACCAGCTCTTCCCAAGGAGCTAAACTTGAAGCATCTCCAGAGCCACGGTGACATACTGAGAGCAATAACCATCTCCCTCAGCTGAAATGATTCATTAGTGTTAAAATGTCAGAACCATTAACATGCAAGCGAGCCTTTTAAAAATTTGAGGACAATGGGCCATGTCCTGGAAAAGATTTGAGGTAATTGTGTTGGTTCCAGCACCATTATCCATGAAAAATGTACTCATACAAGTAAAGGTTTGTTGGCTGGGCCTCCTATTTTTGTTAGCTTTACTTTATTGCTATAATTACACTCAGTGGCTTATCTAATAGAGTCATGTTCTTATAAAGAAATTAAGACAATTAATGCTACTTTTAGTGAGAGTGAAATAGTAAGTAAAATGAAATTGAAATTTGACCAAGCTTTTCTTTTTTTATTTCCTAGTGTCTGAATTACAGGAAGAAGGAATAAATGCCATTAACTTACCTCTCAGCCCCATTCCATTTGAACTAGACCCCGAGGACACTATGCTAGGTAATTCACAAAAATTTTACATCTCAACTTGAAAACTTGCTGTAAAATGAAGTGTTGTGCCTGGGATAGTTTCTAATGTTTTTCTTTTAAACCTTCCAGAGGAAAATGAAGTCCGAACAATGGTGGATCCAAATTCAAGAAATGATCCAAAATTGCAAGAACTAATGAAGGTAATGAAAGCATTTAAACCCTGTCAGGAAAGTGGAACTATTTTTTAATGCCACCTCTGCCTCTTTCACTTGAGCACTTGAAAGCACTAGTTAGATATTAATTAGTTGGAACCACATGGTGCATACATCCCAGTGAAATGGGGAGGTCATTTGTGGCAGTATCTTTCTCTAGATGGGGCACAGGGAGACTTTAAAATTTCTATTAAAATCCTGAGGCCAGAGTCTCAGTCCCATCCCATCCCCAATTGAAGATCATGCTGATCTTCCCTTGTCTTTGTGATTCTTGGGGTTAGAACTTTAGCAGGATGCTTCATTAAAATCAACTTCAGCACCTTTAGCACAATAAGATGTTAAGATGCTACTGAAAGCAAGAGGAATATTTCAGTCCAGAAGATACTGCATTAATTAGTGTTTGTCTAGACCTTGTGGTGCATTGGCACAGCCACCTCAGGTGAGTCCTTCCTGAGTCTTTCCTATTTGCTCCTGAAAGTATGTCATACTGTATTTTGAGCCACTGCACCTTTGGTATTCTTTCTGCTAAGAAAAATGACATGTGGTTTAAATTGCAAATGAATAGTGTATAATACTGCCAAATTTGTGTTTCCCACATAGGTATTAATTGACTGGATTAATGATGTGTTGGTAGGAGAGAGGATTATTGTGAAAGACTTGGCTGAAGACCTGTATGATGGACAAGTATTGCAGAAATTATTTGGTAAGAAAAAATCCACGTGCACGGTGTTAAAGCACTTTGTAAAGAAGTGGATCTCTTGTTCCTGCCCAGGAGCCTTGGTATCATCTTACATTTATGCCACTAAGTGATATAAAAATAGCATTGTGTTATGAGACCCCTGAGCAGCGGGCTGTATGCACAGCCCTCGTGGCTGCAGTGCAGTGTGTGGTGCTCTGCAGCTGATGAGAACAGCACAAAGCCTACCTGGGGTGCTGCAGAGGGAGGGCTCTTGTCTTGGCAGCAGTATTCACTCCAATTAAATTTATTACCTGCATATGGGCTGCACAAACTTTGCCATGTTACAAGTGGAAAGTAAGTTTGAAAGCAAGGGCAGTCTCAGTGCCGTGGTGGATGTTTTTAATCTCTGCTCCTTCTATGCTATAGTTTCTTCATCGCAAGGTTCCTCTGGAAAGTTGGAATTTCTTTCTGGTTTGATGTCTGGCTTTTAACATGACTGAGGTAATGGTGCCCAGTGGACTGCAATCTGAGCTTCAGCTAAGAAACAGATAGAGAAAAGAAACTGCTAATGCAGAGTTGGCATGTGCTTTTTACACTGTTGGCTTGAAAGCCATTTTCTTAGTTATTACAGCTCATAAAGTCTCCAGTAAATTTCTTTCCAGTATCCTAAATGAATCTTGAAACATCATGTGAGCACTTCTAATAAAGACTTCACAGACTATTCCCTTCTATGAATGGTAAGCTGTTGACTATGTTGTGATGGACTAGATATGCCCAGACTGAGCAATTGGATTGTCATGGGCAGATCTCCAGTGACTTCACCCAAAATTCAAAAAATGTGTATCAGGTGCAGCCTGACTCTAAATATGCACACACTGATCTAGCATTTATTGATTTCAGAGGAATCTTTTCCATTACTGATTTCCAATCTGATTCCTTGTGGATCAGGTCTCTGCTTACTAAATCTTCAGTCTTGTGGTGAGACTATGCACAAACTGATTTCTGGGGAGGTGCAAGAAAGCTATGGAGTTAGCAGTCTCTTAGGCAGGATTAGGAGTTAGCAGTCTCTTAGGCAGGATTAGGAGATTGCACTCTTTTAGGCTGGTGGTTTAGGCTCACTCACTTTGGAAAGATACTCAGTTGGTTTTGATGGGAACAAGATCAGCTCCTACCAAATAAGATAAATCTTAACAAAATACTCTTTTGTAGAAGTAGATTGATAAGTGACCAAGCATTTTGTTTCTGGTGTCGTCACCAGGGAGCTGCTATATTTTCTTTGCTTATTCTTTAAGGGTTAACAATAAACCACATATGTATATACATTGCAACTGTACTAATTGTAACAAACCAATTCATAAAGTATTTTAAAATCTACTGCAAATTTTGAGTGCAGAAAATGGCTGTGGTTTCATGGAGAGAAATTTGCCTGAGGTTTTAGTTGTTTTCATGAAAACTTGTTTGCCTTTCTTTGATGCATCCTCTGCCTCTATGAATACGGAATCACTTCAGTTTTATCACTACTAGGCCAAGTAAAATTTTTATCTCCTGCATCTGAGGTAGAACCTGGGAGGCTGAGACTGATGAAATAAAGTTGCTGTCTGTTTCCTACGTTGGATGGTCTGCTGTACAAGCCACTTGCAGGCAGAATGACCTTCAAGCAGAAGCAATAGAAGTAAAGGGCCTTATCTCCAAGTCTGGTGCTCCCTAAAGGGAGTTGCAGCAAATGTTTGTTAGCCAGTGATGTGGCATAGAGCAATACTTGGCCTTCTCCTTGACAGTGTGCAACTAAAGGCAAAATGTGAACTTATCTTCAGGAGCTCAGAAGTGTAGAGGAAAAGTGCCTCTGGAGAAAAACTTAGATAGAAAGTTAGGAAGTCTGATGTCTCCTGAATGTACCTCTGGGTGTACAGAATGTCTTTGTGTTCTTCATGGAGCTGACAATTTTTTTTTCTTCCATTCTTTCTTCTGTCACTTCAGAGAAGCTTGAAAGTGAGAAGCTGAATGTTGCAGAAGTTACTCAGTCTGAAATTGCTCAGAAACAGAAGCTACAGACAGTGCTTGAAAAGATCAATGAAACCCTTAAACTCCCTCCAAGAAGCATTAAGTGGAATGTTGACTGTAAGTTTTGTGTTTGCTGTACTGTTCTCATTTGTTGACAGCTGGGAGGTTGTAGGTGCCATCTGGAGTTCTGGAATATCCAATGGCAAGGGAGGGCTGAAACCTGGGATTTATGGCAGGAACTGCTCTGAAGGGTACTTCCAGATGTGCCACTCTTGACTGGTGCTCAGCCTTCTGTTCCAGTTAGGTGTCTTCTCAGAGTCTGTCCAAGTGTGGTGGCTTTGCTCTGAAGTCCATGTGCATACCAGCTTAAGTTTTGTGTGGCTAAATTGGTTTGTTGAAACAGGCAAGTACCTGCAGAAATGCAGTAGATGGACATAAGGACAGTTAGGTCCTAGAACTCTGTGTGAACTTTGTGACATAGATATGAATAAGATTTCTGATCGTTTCAGGCAAAGTCTGAGCCACTAGTTTTGGTTACAAAACTCTAATCATGACTATTTCTGTGCCCTCCTGGTCTATTGGATTAAAAATGAACATAGCAGTATCTAATAGAAATGTCTTCAGTGGCCCAACACGAGACACTTCAGTGGATATGTATTGCAGAAAGCAGGTTATGAGTTTTAGAAAATTAGGCCTCTTAATCTGTTTTAAGTTTGGTTTTCAGAATCATTTCATGACTGGTGAATACCTTGACCAGTACATCACATTTTCCCTGTCTCCTGTACCTGTCTTGTGCTGAGCAGTTTTGTATCCTGTTACATTCACAACAAATTAGTTAGAAGGAGAGAAATCTCTCAAGGGAGGAAGAGTGGCCATTTGACTTTCCCCTGTCTGTGGTCCTGCTGAATTTTTTGTCCCCTTCTTTTTTCAACTTGCCCCGAGTTTTCTTTCCATTCTGTATTATGCAGCTGGAGGCAGGGTGTTTGGAGTGGCCTGACAATTTAACTCCTAGTTTTAATTTAATGTTTTACATGTGTTTTAGAGCTGGAATAGAGATAGAGAGCAGCAGCTGTGTCCAGCTGTAGCACACACTGGTGGTAGACAGACAGACATCTTTGTAGTGTTCTGCTAAAGCACCTTATCCCTGACCATGGGCACTCCAGCAGCATTTGCCAGCAATGCCACATTTTATATCCATGTGTATCTGCATGGCATAGCTGAGACTTGCACTGTGAGATTATGAAGAAGGGTACTTTTAGTGAATCTGATCATGTTTTAGCAGTGCAGTAAGGTAGTACTTAATGTTTAGTTCAAGTACAAAAAACCTAAGTGCGCAGCAGTGTCAAAGATCTTTTAGGAGTACTACTTTGGCAAATGCAAAAACAAAACAGAAACAGAAGAAGACAGGCAATAATAAGGATTGGAAATTATCCACATGCATGCCCATGGTTTGATACTTGATCAAGAATTTCCTACAGTTTGGCTTTTGATGTCTTGTAAGTTGTGTTAGTGTTAACTACCCATATATGAAACCCACTGAAAAAACCTTCAATAACAGAACTAGAACAACTTCACGAGGAATGTTTGAGTCATTGAGTTTAATAAGTTATTGCTTAAGGCTTGTGCCAAAACAGGCTCATTTATCATCCTGCAGACATTGTGACACTTAAAAATGAATAAGTGCATGTTATGAGTACAAAAATATCTTTCTGATAGTCCATAAATCCTTATTGAAATAAAGGGAATAAAAGAGAGGCAAGGAGAATGCAGAGACAGCACCTAAAGTGTTGTACATAAAATCTGGCTTTTGGATTAGCCTTAGATTTCCATCTCCACGAGCCTGTGGCACTCAGACATGTTGCAAAGAGTCATTGGTGCTGATGGGGTGCCTTAAAGGTGCCCCCTGGCTCCAGGTGGCAAGAGGAAAAGAGTGTCATAATCCCTGTATCCTAAGCAGAAGTAAAAATCTGTGCCCTAGTTACTTTGCAGTTTGTAACTTGTGCTTTTAATGTCTATTTCAGCTGTTCATGCTAAAAGTCTTGTAGCCATTCTTCATCTTCTGGTTGCATTATCTCAGTATTTTCGAGCACCAATCCGACTCCCTGACCATGTGTCCATCCAGGTGGTTGTTGTGCAGGTAAGAGGGGTCTTAAGCAGCTCTTGGTAGTGTTGTGAAGTTGACTGAGGGGTTTATTGAAAAATGCACTTGGGGTTTCTGGCTGGGCAGGCGCATGTGTGTCTCCTTGGCTGACAAGGAGCACACATGCATCTTCCCTGCTGCCCGTGCTTCAACCAGGAAAAGGCATGAGAAGAGAAAAATCTGCTTTCCCAGATTGAGCTGTGGCTCACAATGTCTTACTGTGACTGTGAAGTGGCCAGACTGTGACAGTAAAAAGATATGGAACGTTATTATTGTTGGAATGTGTTTATCACCCGGAATGATCGCTAGAATTATTATTTTCCCCATTTTTTGATGCTCTTCTCACTTGTGTAGAGATTCAAATTATTCTTGGCACTGAATGATGAATTGTCACTGTTTATTACATTCACATTTATGTTAGGTGACTAACTTCTTTTTCAGCTCTGTGCATGCTAATTTAGTCTGATTACAGTGTTGGTTTTCTCAAAAGCATGCAAAAAAATCCCCATCAACTAAATCTTTTGTCAGTCTCCTTATTGGAGCCTCATCCATTCAAATTCATGTTTTTCTGTTCATCATTTTTTCTTTCAGCTGAACTTGTGCTTTCTTTATCTTATTTGTCCTCTTCCCATTTAATCTGCTTTTCTTTCTCTCAATTAACTTTGCCTTTATTTTTCACACTGCAACTGTCTTTATTTATGTCTTTTAACTGATGTTACCCTGAAGTAACTGGGTGAAAGAGCTATTGCTCAAGTTTTGTGTGGTTGAAAATCTGCAAGACAGATCTGAGAAAGTAAACATTCTCTCAGATCTGAGAAAGTAAACATTCTGTCTTGCAGAATTCAAATAGGACAAGTTTTGTAACTTAGGGAGAAATCTGAAGGAGAGTCTCTGGTAAATGGGTCACTGGTGTCTAGTGACTCATTGACTCAGATTCTGTTTCATGGGTTTCTCTACAGATGATGAAGGAGAATCCCTGGGAATCTGCACTTACGTGTCTAAGGCTTTGAAGAAACCTAATTCCTTTGGCTATTATAAATGTATTATTTATACTGGTTTATCTCAAAGTTCCACCAAAACCAAGTGGAGTACAGTGAGTAGGGCATCTTTATGATGAAAAACTAAATGAGAAAAATAACATAATCCTTAAAGAAAGAATCAGAACCTCTGCTGTCATTCCATATCTCCAGACAAAATTCCAGTTGAAATCAGTGGGCATAATTATCCTCTTGTTAAAGAGGCTAATGTAGTTCAAGAGCAAATCCACTGAAATCAGTACAGATAAACCAATTTAAAACAATAAGTAGTGGGAGAATCTGGCTCACTCTTAGTTACACAGCTGCAGCTCAGGCGCCAGTGGTTTGCAGTGGAAGCAGTTGCAGAATAATAATATCCAAGTCATGTTGAAGGAGATTTTGTCCTGCAGACCCTGACCTTGGTGAAAGCCAGTGAACTCCAGAGCTCTGCTGATTCCTATTAACAGAGGGTGGGGGGCAGTATATTTACTGTAATTGTAATTACTGCAATTGTTTGAGACAATTGTCATTTTTTTAATGGTGGGTGAGGGTTTTATTTTTATTTTTTAAATCTGTCTTTCACATCCTGTGGGACTGATTGTATATCATGCATCGTGTACTCTTTGAACTCACAAAAGTTTTAATGAACCATCAGCAGATCCTAATGCCTGATTTAGTGGTCAGGCTTGCACACCTCATGTTCTGAACACTCATACATTCTGTAAAGAAAGATCAAGCCTAGGGAAGCTTAACAGACTATGCAGTAGCTGTTT
Organism: Camarhynchus parvulus; assembly: GCF_901933205.1. NCBI lineage: Eukaryota > Metazoa > Chordata > Aves > Passeriformes > Thraupidae > Camarhynchus > Camarhynchus parvulus. The sequence continues at coordinate 5,897,480 of NC_044575.1, read as the reverse complement.
TGAAATTCTGCTGTGCATGGTTTAATAAAGAGAACAGGAGAGACAGAAATAAAGGAACAAAGTAGTTTTATGAAGTCTTTTAAGAAAGACTCCCTTAATTCATTTCATGATTTTGTTAGGCATAGAAACACATAAAACGTGAGGGTTGCTGTGTTGGCTGGATGTAGTTTACTGAAATAGAAAAAGCATATTTGTGAAACAAAAAATATACTCATGTCTAACAGGTAATCAGCCTAGTTCTTATGAAAGCTTATTTCCTTTGGCTCTTTTGTACAAAAGCTGTTAGCAATGAGAGTGATATGAAATCTGGGTTTAAGCTGATTTAGGAAAAAATGTGATAGTTGGACCTTTTGTAGCTACTCTATTATTTTCTTTTCCTGCCATAACAGTAGAATAAATAACTTTGAACAAAGCTCAGGCTTTGTTTGATCATATCTACTGAAATGACTGAGAGCTTTTTTGGAGAGCTGGGTCTTGTCATCATTTTGCGTCTTCTCAAAAATTATGTATTTCTACCATCCACGGATGGTTAGATGACAGATTGTTTGTGTGCAAGAGATGGAAATCTGAGAGTGTAAGAATGCATTGGCAGAGCAGCCAGAATGGCTTCAGCATGTTCTGGGACAGGAGTTCTGGGGTGCATAAACTACTCTTAGGCAGAGCTAGGGAATTATTGAGATGAGATGAGTGTGTAAATCGCAGTCTTAATCAGAGATCCTTGGTACCACTGCCTGGGAAGGTCTGAAATGGGTTGGAGCAGCACTGCCTCCAGGTTCCAGTGAAGTCTTCTCTGGACCCCTGACAAATGTATTTGTTCTTCCAAGCTCCAGAATAATTCTGCATTTCACTTGGGTGGGGCAATTATAAAACATGGTTCTCCAGGTGAAATGAGTTGTAACAAGACATAGGCAAAAAGCCATCCAAATAATGGCAAGATTTTCAGACTGGGACTTTGTGGGGGAAATTAAGCAGCTGGCCCTCAGTTACATAAAAATGCTGACACAAAAGGAGATAAGAAGAGATCTTTTCTATTTCCAGATATACTACCCCAGCTTCAGATTTTTTTTTTTGTTCTAGGGAGTTGCCAATTTTAAATGGTAAGTGATTAGGAATATCTTCAGGGCCTTCTGAAGTCTTTCAGCTGTGAGGGAAGAAAATACCAAGCCTTTTCATTAGGTCTTCTGTTATTGCTGGAATGCATCTCCAGCTTTTCTTTTTAATGGGGAATTTTAATTCATGCCTCTTTTCTCAGGGACTTTCAAATAATTGATTTTTATAGTTTGTTGTTTCAATTTTAGCCACTGTTGCCTTTAAGGAACGTGCTGGATAGTTTTTCAGTCCTCAGCAGCACCTTCTCTGTATTTTCAGGAATATTGTGTTATTCTCTGTCTAGTATAAGACAAACCTCACAAAAGGTGACGTTAGTGTTGGGGTCAATTTTGAGTGAAGATTTTTTTAAAGAGCAAGAGATTATGAGAAGCAGCCTTCAGAGAAGGTGCTTAGACCAGTGTTTTAGGGTCCATTCCATTGGGAATTCACCAGTCTTTTTACAAATCAAAAGTATAGGAAAATCTGTCTTGACATGTGCTGGTCAAATGAGTGTCCAGGGGATGCACGTTGCATTTGGGCAGTATGGAAATCCCATCAGTGTTAGTGGTCAGGTGCCAGACACAAAACAAGAGCTTGGGATCATTTTGGTTTGGGGTTATTTGTTTGCTTTTGTTATTATTGTCAACAACAAGATAAGGGTGCAGATTTTTTTATTTTAATATATTAATATATTTATATTACTATATTAGCTGCATTTTATCGGAAAAGGTAATATTTTTAATATCAGTGCTGGAGTATATTTCAGGCAGTTTTTGTGTGCTTGCAGAGAGAAGGTGTAGAGCATTAGAAACCTTTTTCTGTTCTCATATTCCCAGTCTGATCACTGAAAACTACAGATGGCATTGCTGTGGTGCTCAGCCCCTGTGGGAGATGAGAGCAGCAGGGTTCTTGCTGCATAAGGCATCAATGGCATGTCAGAGTCATCATGAGGAGGAAATAAAAGTTTCCTTTCACCCTGCTGCAAAGGGAAAAATAAACAAAAATACCAAACAGAATGGAATTCCAAGTTGTGCTAGCATGAACTAGATTGTGACTTGGAGTTTCAGTTAGTACTGGAGACAGCACTCACTGCTGGGAGTGGAGGGAGCCCTAAATTATGTCATTCTTCTTCAGACTTTGATAGGCAATGCCTCTGCAGCTGGTCTGTGCCCCCTCTTCCACAGTGTAACACCCAGGACTCCTCTCTGTCTTTTAAGTGCTCCAAGGTCCTCCCTGAATGCATTTTTCACCATGTGCAAGATATTTAGAAACTGGACTTCCAAAGATATCATGGAAACCCCCTGAAACTGTCATCTAGCTGCAAGGACAGTTCACATTGCTCCAAGTGCCAGTCTGGAGTGACCCAGAGGGCTGTGTTCAGCTTTTCTTGAGAAATAAATGTATTTCCTGATATATTTTAGTAATACAGTGTAGAAGGAAAAATATATCAAGAAATGTATTTTAGTAATGGAAGGAATAGACAAGCCTGGCTCAGTCCTCAGCACATCACACACTGAGGACTGCCTCAGGTAGGGATGTGCTGTCTTCTCCGAGGAAGGGAAAAGCAGCAGCCCCAGTTCAGGTGCCATGAAGGACTTTTCTAAAACGTTATTCTCCTTTTCGCTTTTCCACATAGAAGATGAGTATAGGACCAGCATAAATCTATGTTTCTCATTTCCTTGTATGACAGGGAGTGAAGAATCATGAGTAATTGCCTGATGTCTAGACTTGAAATGGAGTTATCAGCATTTGCTTGACTTTTCTCTGTGTACTGCAAATTTTTGGAAATAACAGCGAACAGGATTGATAGAGAGAGCACAAAGAGAGGCAAAACATATGTGTGGTATTTACAGCAGCCCCAGATGAGTGTGATCAGCAAACTGAAACAGTGTCAGACTCTTCAAGTGCTGCATTTTGCAGCTGATTCAAGCAGCAGTGATTGGAGTTGGCTTCTGCCACGTTGGGCACAGCCTCTGGGCAAGGGCTCCTCAGCACCAGCTCCCATCTGAGGAACATCAGAGTCACTGCTGGACCAGGATGGCAGTGTGGATGGAAGCTCCATTTTGGTTTCTGTCAGAAGCCAATAGAGCTGTTTGTCAGCAGAGAAGGGAAACACTGAGGCAAAAAAAAAAAAAAAAAAGAGTACGAAGAGGGCAAAAAGAACAAATAGCCTGGGAGCAAGATTTTTGCAAAAGACAAGCATGGGCACCATCTGCCAAGCTGTTCGTTGAAATACAGGGCTTAATTCAGCTCACCTAGACCCATCTCCACTAAAATACTTACATATGTGTTTGGGTGTTTCAAATGTCTCCCTGAATTGGGGCCTTTAAAAGAAAAGTGAATTAAGAACAATGGAGAAAGGAAAATAAATACTTCCTTCTACAGGTGGAGTTTCAGGTTTCTTGTTAATGTATAAAAGAGTTCTCTGAAATACTTGCGAGGTAAAATAATATATTACTGAAAATTTGTGTAAGAAAAGTTCTTATTCTGCAGGTTTCTTATCTAATTATGTTTGTGGATCACAAATTTTTACTGTACCCTAAGCATTAAACTTTAGTGAGAAAAATGTCGCTTTTTTCCTTTTTGCAGAAACGAGAAGGAATCCTCCAGTCTCGACAAATCCAAGAGGAAATAACTGGTAACACTGAGTATGTCAACACCACATTTGCCAGCAGTTCAGTAATTGAACACAGATGTGTCTCAGAAATTCAAACATTTGCTGATATTTAGCTTTCAGTATTGGGGTTCCAGGGAAGATGATGCATTAGCCAGTGACTGTATTTTAGCCTTTTCAAGACCTGCAAACAAGCATCAAAAAATACAAAAGGGGGAAGAAATAGAGAGGTGGGGAACTAAAAGCAGGACTTTAGATGTGTAAAATGATGGTAGTAAGCCTCATATTTGCCATCTCACTGAACATTTCATAACAGAAAAGCTGTTCCAAACCAAAAGGGAAAAGTAGTAGAATATCCAGGTTTCTAATTGAATGGAGAGAAGCTGCACTACTGACTTACTATTATTCTGTATGGATTTATGTGTGATAGTTATATGAAGGATCAACTGGAGCAAAATCCTGCAGTTCTTAAGAACCCAGCCCAAGCCTTGTTTGGGCTGGATTTCTCTTGTGGTTGGTGTGGTAGATGCATCTTTGAAGCAGAGGGAAAAGTTTTCTCAAAATCAACATGGAAAAGCGTTTTTTATTCAGGCAGGTTGTGCTGATTTGGTTCAAAGTAGGGAATATGGGATCTGGCCTCCTGTGAGGCTTTGGTGGAGACAAGAGATATTATACTGATAGACTCCAGACTAACCCTGGAGTAACTTGGTGAAGTTATTCCCAAAATTCTCCTAAATCCATGGATCTACTCCATTAGTCACCAGGCTGAAGATCTTACCATGTATGCTAGGTTTTGTTGCAGCACAATATCTGCAGGTGAGTTATGTGTAACTGTTTTGTTCTTTTCCATTTTTTCCCCCACAGGGCATTATCAGGAAGGCATGGTAAGTTCATTTGATTATTGTCTCTTTTCTTGAGGCAGCCAGAGGGTACACGAGTTCTGCAGTGGGTGGTCACTTTGATCAAGTGGCAAGAAAGGAGAGGATTTCAAGTTGCCCTGGCAAATACGCACCACAGGCTGTTGTGGCAGTTAAACACAAAGGGAAAAAACCCATTAAAATCACTCTGACCATCTTTAAAATACATTTCATTGCTTTTCAGCACATGTTGATTTGCATAGGTTTTGTGGTTTAACCTCCAGAACATTACTGCAGTGGTACTGATGGTCCTGAGTTCCCAGCATAATGTGAAATGGTGTCTTATCGTGAACCAGCTGGTGAATGTTGATATTCCACATCCATTACCTACTTATACTTTAAAGATGTGGAGTCATTATTCAGCAGGTCCTGTGCCTCGTGTGTCTCACTGCCAGGATTGAGGCTGGCCAATAGAAAACATCCCCCTGAGTCTTGCCTGGTGTAAAGTCTGCCTTCCACAAATGCCTTTGGATCTACTCTGGCTTTGGGGTTTTTTCTTGAATTGAGGAATATGAATGTTTGTTGAGTCATTTGCTGTTATTCAGGTGGTTGTTGAAACACAAATTGCTCAGAAAAAGCTCTGGTGCCTTTTTATATTTTTTCTCTTTTCTTCAGAAGGTGATTGCAGTAGCACTCCAGTCATGCTACCTTAGGTTGGCTGTCCTAGATTGCCTCTGAGAGTGGCCAAATACATCTGTACAAAGGATTGTATTGCAGATGTTTAATCATAAACCTGCTTGAGATGCTTAATAATGCAGTCAGTGGCCCTTGGGGGAAATCTTCCTCTGTAGATACAGTGACTAATGTAAACTCATGCTCTTCTGCAGAAAATGATTTGGTTACTTGGCTGTCTCTATCTGGCTGTTCAAGATCTCATGCAAAGATGCTATTCTTAGCTCATTTTTGAGAAACAGGGTCTTTAGGTGACCCAAATCCTACCTGAAAATGATGCTTTTTTGTGAATAATAAAGTTACTAGCAACTCGCAGCAAGAGAGAAGTATGCAAACTACTTGGTACTTGAAATTCAGAGACTGTATTGAACCATTTTGCTGACTGTGTTGTCTCAAATGAATGTGTGTCTCAGGAAGTGTTTATTCTGCACTGGAACAACTGCTGCTCAGTGTATTAATGGCCCTGAATGTTTTTCAGAAAGAGATGCATTCGACACTTTATTTGACCATGCCCCAGACAAGCTCAATGTAGTGAAAAAGGTTGGAAGGCTTTTTATTTTTGGAATACCTAATGTGTTCATGTGCATGCTTGTGTGTATCAGATGGTGTGGATGTGGTGTGTGTGGATATAATGTATGACTGGCATGCTTTGCATACATTAAATACAATTAAGCTTTATGCTTAAATGCACAAAGTAATGATTATAATCTTAGTTTTTATTTAATGTTTAGCAGCACGAACTTAACTTTGGAACATGGAACAACATATAGTTATCAAAGTTTCCATCAGGAAAGCTCTCACAAAGTGTGTGCTGAGTAGAACCCAACTGGTACATTGACTGTACTGATGCCAATGAGATATCCAGTTTACAGCTGCCAGAGGTCTGACCCTGGAGTATTTTGGCTGCTGTCAGATTTGAGTGGAGTCCAATTACCCACTTCTCCCTAGTCTGCTAAAAATTTGGGGGTTTTCTATATTTTAACAGTGTATTTTTATATATATATCACATCCATTTTAGTTCTGTTCTTCATTCTTGTAAAAAATAATTTTAAAACCATTTTTAATGTCACATTTCAATTTCAAAATTGGGAGATTCTGTTGCAGTCTCTTCACTCCGCAGATTCTCTTCTGAGTGGAGTTCATACTGCTGGTGTTGAGCTGCTGCCCTGCTGAACAGGCCTTCATTGCAGTGTTTTCTTATTTCAGACTCTCATCACCTTTGTGAACAAGCATCTGAATAAGTTGAATTTAGAGGTGACTGAACTGGATACACAGGTAGGATTTTATAGCCTTTCTTAAAGGGGAGAGGTAGTTGCACTGTGTTATGCATTGTGCCCTCAGCTTTTTCCAGAAATTTCACTGAATTAGTATTGAATGAGCTCCAAGACGTTATTTCAGCAGGAAACCCTTCATTTCTAAATATGTACAAAGAAGACCCTCACCAATCAAGCATCTAAAACAGTTTTGTATCTCCATTAGCATAAAAATTAATTGGTTGCTGCCAAGGACCTGCTTGTTTTGGTCAGGAAGGGATTGTGTGCACTTGGTTTGCTCCAGTGCCAGGCTGAGCAGTTGTTTCCTGCCTACCTTTGCACAAGCACATGGGATGACAAAGCCTCCATTCAGGGGGAATTCGGGAATTCTCCAGAGCAAAGCTGCTCAAGTGTATGGGCAGCTGTACAGCTGGGCTGCAGGCTTGATTGCACCACAGAAATAATGTGCTGCATGCTCTTCTGTCTTGTTCTCAGCTGCTAAATTGGCTGAAAAGAAGCTAAAAGAAAAGCTTAATCCTGCTGTATTAATACCTCCCCATGTGAACAATTGCAGCAGTTATCATAAGAAAATTATGGGGTCAGGCAGGAAGGGATGGGATCTGCACTATCAAAAAAACCCAGGTGTCTTCAGGTCAGGCTTTATTTTATGTCTTGGTTCATGTTATTAAGAATCTCTGCTTTATTTACACACCTACCAAGCTGATAGAGATTTTTCAAAGGTAAAATTAAGATTTAGATGGAAATCGTGTGTAAAGGCTTTCAAAAGGGCATTCCCTATTTCTGCTCATTGCATCATTTACCTTGAGGGAAAACATTCAAATGTACCTAGAAACTCCTTAAGCATTTATCTGAAACAGCATTCTCTGAAATGAGAGGTTGTATTTCCATCAGCTGAAAGAAAATCACCTGCCTCAGGAAGGTGATGGATTGATAGACCCATAGACCTGATGCCACTAGGGTAGGAGTGAGAGGCCTGTGACAAAACCACAGAAACATGGAATGGTTTGGGTTAGAGGGGGCCTTGAAGATCATCCAGTTCCACTCCTCCTGCAGAGACACCTCCACCAGATCAGCTTGCTCAGAGCCCCATCCAGCCTTGGTCAGTTCCAGGGGTGGGGCATCCACTGCCCTGGGCAAATCTGTTCCAGGACTCCATTGTCAAAGAAAAGCAGTGAACTATTTTTCAAATAGTTTTCAATAGAAAATGTACTGAGAAATGTTTTTTTTTTTCAGTTTGCAGATGGAGTGTACTTAGTCCTGCTAATGGGTCTCCTGGAAGGCTATTTTGTTCCCCTGCACAGCTTTTTCTTGACTCCTGACAGTTTTGAACAAAAGGTAACTAGACTTAATTTTTCTGTTAAAAACAAACGCATAGATATGTCTAGTTGTAGAAGGATAACACAAACTTTTGTGCATAAGTTTGATGCTAATAGCTGAAGTCAAGAAAGGACCGTACTGGTAACCATTTCCAAGTATTTAAAAAAATCAGTATTAATACCTAGCTGGAATGAAACAGAAAATTATATTAATGATGGGGTGGTTAGCAAGTATTAACAGATTTTGGCAGCCATTGTGTGGTGCTGTCATTATACAAGACCTACTGTTCATTAACATATATAGGATTACACACAGGCACTGATGACAGAATTGATTTTTTTTGTGCGTCCAAAATCCAAGAATTTAATGTTGGAAAGGTTTAAAGGATTTTGGAAGCATAAAGGCATATATGTACAATGTGTCAATTTAAGACCAACATTACATCAGTGTCTGTAGCTATCCAGGCAATTCATCTGTCTGTTCAAGACAAGAGCACTTCAGGGTCCATCATGTTCCAATTTTTGAACTCGTAGGAAGTGGGCTGTGCTTACTTGTGAGTAATTTTATTATGGGTTGTGTTAGTTCATGTTAGCTTTCAATTACCTTTATCTTTCTGCAACCACCGTCACCCAGAAACAGCAAAACAATGGATTGTCTGGATTCCAAAGACCAGATCTACAGAGCCCTGACTATTTTTTCCTTTTGAATATCTGGATCTGCAGCTTTAAATATATCTTGTCTTGACCATTTGCTCTGTACAGAGTTCACAAGAGTGACTGCCTCTGTTGTATTGCCAGGTTGTCAATGTATCCTTTGCATTTGAGCTAATGCAGGATGGTGGATTGGAAAAACCAAAGCCAAGACCAGAAGGTACCCATTCTACCTTTTTCGTATCTCCTTAAAAATTTGTGTGAGCTCCCGATCTTACAAGGTTACAGTGTGGCTAAGTAAAGGTAAAGTTAATCCAGCAGGAAAAGGCAAGGTACATTTTGTAGTGCTCAAGGAACTCTGTATTTTAAATGCACTTTTTCAAAGGTTGTAATGCTTCCTTTTTTCATTGGCCAAATATATGCAGTAATACTCTAATATTCCCAAAAGAAAAACAGTTGTGATTGGTGTCACTGGCAGATGTCAGTTGCTCCAATTGCTCCATTTTCCCCCATCTCACATTTTCACGCTAAACCTTGAGTATTCCAGTAATTTATAAGATTTTCACAAATGAAGGAGATGTTGTGGAAGTAGAATTTCAAATGTTCACATACCTGCCTTTGGATGCAGGACCTAATAATGCATATTTAAATTAGTTGTAGAGCTGGGGACGGACAGTAGAATGTGCTTCAGTGAGGATAAAGGGTTTGCTGCTGACTTTGGGAGCACTGGGATTCCACTTCTCTTTGTTCCTACACATACAGTGTTTAAATCCAGCTTTTCAGGCTGGAGACACAGCCCTTGAGTCACCAGGGTAATGGGTATCTCTTGTAGTTCCTCCTGTGAGGAGCTACCACTTCTTACCGTGCAGGAGCTGGATGTGCAGCTTCTCCTCCCCTCTTCCCACCAGGAATGATGTCTGGGCTCCTGCTGGTTACCTGCCACAAAAATCAACATAGCTGTGTCTTTTCAAGACCAATTTCAGACTTACATTCCGTGGTGCTCACAGTCTTTTCCTGCCACAATATTGGATTGTCATTCCCTGAGGAGCTGACATAAGCTCATGTCAGAGTGTCGCTTCTAACAGTCAGAACTCTTGGGAGATTCAGGCACTGCTTGCTGGATCAGGTTCTGCTCCATTCAGGGTTTTTTCCTTCCCTCCCAACTTCCAGGCTATAACAGACACACACACACACACACACACAGAGAATAATGCATCTCAGGATCGAGCCTGTGCATTAAATCTGCACCTACTTAGCCTGATATTTTACTTCTTTTGACTGGTTGAACTCTTATCCACAGTCATGCTTAGCTGTACCACTGGTGAGTGTATCACAAGCCTTTATGTCTGAAATAGTCAAAGTGAGAATGAGGAAACAGAGAAATTGAGGGATCCAAGTAAAACACAGAGTATCTGTGATCCCTTACTCCCCATGGATGGTTTAAAATTCTTATGGCATTTAATTTTTCAGGTATTTATTGCTCTAGGGGACAGCTAATTTTTCCAGTATAAATCAAGCCATAAGGATATTTCAGCATATATAAGACATTTCTTGTGCAATTATTGAAATGCTTAATATGAAACTTCCTGCCCAAAGTGAATGGAAAAACACATCTGTTTTATGTGTTGTTACATTGGGCACAATGCCCGTACTTAAAATTTCCAGTGAGCAAAAGAGTATTGAAAAGGATCTTACCCTAAATGTGTACACTAAATACTCTTTGAATTCCTGCACTGTTTCTTTGAGGTCCTTGAGGAAAAAATATGCTGAAAAGTTCTTTAGAATATGAAAAACATATTTAGTGGGAAAAAAAGAATGCAGTTAAATAAATGAGTATGAAAACCAATGATTTTTATGGGGTCAACAGTTTATTTGGGTTATTTGCAATATAATCGAAAAGGTCTTAAAAAGCTTTCTGTGACCTTTTACTTTAAGAATGGCTGGAACATTAATTTGCTGAAACTATAATGAATTCATTTGCAGTTTGAGCTTTTTCAGAGCTCCCTGCAATGTGTACATCAAAGCCAAACTCGGGTTTCTCTTTTAGAAACTTGCAACCAGTAAAATGTTACATGTGTTGGTCAAACCCATGTAGCAACGGGAATAACCCATCTTTCTCTGGGAATGTGCTTCTTTTACTTTGAGCCCTTCTCTGGGATTTCATTGTGGTGGTGGTGGTATCTTTTTTGTGGTGGTGTCTTTGCAAAGACCTAACAAAGTTACTTCTTTAATAATAGAAGTTCTGTGTTTGGAAAAAAAGTAATTCTGCACCTTGCTGCTGGCCTGAAAGAGGAAACTTCCAGTGTTGCATGCAAACAGTATTACAGATTGCAGTGGGATCTTGTGGGGGCAATGCACCCTTCCTGCAGCTTTTGGCATTTCCTCTTCATTTTATACCAAGCATTTTTCATCTGATTTATAAAGAGCCACAAACCAATGCTGGCTCTGGTTATATGACCAAGGCCCAGAATAAAATCTAGCCTTGAGTGTTTCCACCTTTTGTCCATGGATGTAAATTCAATGTCTTTAGTTGGCACACTTACCAGGCATAGGTTTGATTGGATTAATTATTTAAAGTGTGACCCCTTCAGAATCTGTGAGAAACATCAGTGTAGATAAATATAATGAATACAGAATTTACTGGGCTTACTTGGAGGTTTTGGCCAATTCCAAGAACCACAGTTAGGAATTTGAGTTCCTGTGCATTCAGCAGAAAGAGATAGGACAATTCTGATTCCACTCTGCTCTTTCTGGGGCAATTCTGAATCCCTGTTTGAGACTGACTAAAGCACTGGTGTAGACTGCTGCAGTAGTACTTGTCAGTTTGTTTTATAGATTTCTTGTGAAATAATATTGACTTTCTCAAGAACTGCTCTTTGAAACAGAAGGTATTCATTAGCTTTTTGTTTCATATAAATCCTTTACTTTAGATGTTGAGTTTCTGAGGACTGATTCAGCCATGAATGTCAGCTAACTCAAAGAATTTTCAGATGTTTGTTCAAGGAACTCTTGTATACCTAGCTTCCTTAGATCCTCTGGAAAATTTAAACTTGCCTCTAGCTATCTTGCTGCAATTGGGCCTAGTGAAGGATGTTGCAGTCCAGAGTGTGCCAAGTCCTACAATTCTTACATAAGAGGAAGCTTCCATTGGTTACTGCCTGATGACTTTTTTTCAAAATCATTACTTTCCAGCCACAACTGTCTGAAGATGAAGTCATATAAGTATGTGTAATCCTGGGCACACTTTGACTCAGGAGCATCTGAGCTTGGCTGCATTTCATCAGCAGCATCCAGAGCTATTTGTATCCCTAACTAGAAGTGGTTAGAACACCAAGTTTTGAGTTGCCAGTTTGAAAATTGTGTTTTATTGATATTTCTACTCTTTTTTTCTATCCTTATGATCAAATGTTCATGGTTATTAATGTGAGCAAGGGAAAGGAGCAGAGAATGGGCACATTTTTCTGGAAAACATTTGGAGCTAATGAAGTTACTAATTTGTCTTCCCTTGTCTTTTTTCTAGATATTGTAAATTGTGACTTGAAGTCTACACTGAGAGTACTGTACAATCTGTTTTCCAAATACAGGAATGTGGAGTGAAGAATTGATTTGAGTCACAAAGGAGTGTTGACAAAGAAAACATCATAACTAGCCTATCTTCTGTCAGTATTTCCTCTGCATCTCTATCCTAAAAGGAACAAAACCATTTAGCTGAAGAATTTTTGGTTATCAGTTGATTATTCTGGCACTACTATTTTCACAGTAGATTTAAAACTAATATAACTTATAAAGAAAAAAGGATTTGGAGGAAGGTATCTGGGTATTTTCTGGGGGAATTCCTGTCTTCATTCTGGGATAATTCAGTCTTGTCTGGGAGACATTCGTGTCTTCATACTGTTTTTAATAGGTGAAGCAATTTAAAAAAATTAGTAGGTTTGATTCAAATCAGCCTTTGGGGCCAATCATAGGAATATTCTGTACTGAGTACTTAATTATTTTTTTACATACATCTTTTTTTAATCTGGGAAGGGGAAGAATATTTTCTATCCATGATAAGACAGTTCCATTCTAATTGTGAAGAATGTGCATGGGGAGAAACAGTTAAATACATTTGTTCACATGACAGCTAAGAAGAAGAAACTTAACCTGCTGAATATATAGTTCCAGTGCTATTATTAGGCTTTAATTTTATGGGTACAAACTGAAGTGGCTACTCATTCCTTCAGACTTACTACGATGTGATACTCTGCTTCAATATGTGCTATTGAGCATTCCACAGCATCACACTTTGCAGCTTGTCACTTGTTTTTGTTCAAGGAAGAGATCTTTTTTGCAAAGAACACTTTTCAGGAAGACACACCTGCATAATACAGCTTTTCTATAATATTTGTATTATTACATCATTTAAAAAGTAGAAGAACGGCTTGTTTTTATTTTGGCAGTTTAATCACAGGATTATCAGACTGCAAGTTTAGATTAATTGCTGAATAGAATTTAGAGTTGTCCCTTTGGTTGATTTTATGATGAATGTATGTTCGTCATAATGAACTGCATAATGTTCAACACGAAAAAATAAGATTCATTTTCTAGAAGTGGTCAAAACTACTTCCATCTGCAAAGATTCTGTTACAGTGTAAAGTTCTTTGGTGATTTTACATGGCTACAAAGATTTTTTTATTTAATTACCACAAATTGAGCTGTTATCTGTTTGCTTTTAGCTTTAACAAAGACACAAAAGGGAAATGTGAGTTGATTCTTCCCTTAGACTGGTACCAAGCTCCAGTTATGCTTCCAGAGGAAGCTGCTGGAGGCTGCCTGCATCACTTCTGAAACAAAGCGCTCTGTTGCAACCACAAATTCCTGGGGTCCTGCTTTACACAGTCAGGAAAAAAATTCCTCAGGCTGAAATTCCTTGATAACTCTTCAGAAATCTTGGGAGTGCTTAATGCAGGAAGGAGAGTTGTTAACAGCCCTCTAGTTAGAGCAGAGCTGGCTCAGGTCAAGGAGAAGCGATGGGTCAGGGCTGGAATCGTCACCAGCAGAAAGGCAGAGCTGGCAGGGACACTCAGTAACAGCTGGGTGTTACTCATGATGTAAAGCATTACATTTTTCCATTTTCCAGGGCTTTTTTTGTTTTTCTTTTATGCAGAGCTTTCCAGTACAACATTAGCACAGAGGGAACTCCAGCAATGATTTTCTGTCTTTGCTAAACGCCAGTTGATATTTGGTAATACGGTGATACTGACTTCTGCTGGGGGAAGAATACAAAATTATTTTCCTGAGAAATAATATGAACTTTTCCAAGGGAAAGTCAATATTCAATTCAAAGGACAATGCCTGGGTGTTCTCTGATCTCAGAAATTACCTGATTAAGAATATCTGAGTAAGAAGCACTCTAAATATCTTCGTTAAAATATTTTCTTACCTGTTAAAATATTTTCTTACCTCAGTTTTTAACTGAGTTTCTGAAATCAGAGGTACAGAAAACAACAGTTCTTTCCCCTTTACAGGGAGAAATAGCTGGACATTTTGACATTTTGACCTCAATGAAAATGAACATTTTCATTATAGCTTTAGTATCTGAGAAGCTAAACGATAGGAATGAACCAAACTTTTTTTGAGCAAACTGAGACAGAACTTCTCGTGTATATATCAGCAGCAATTTCAGCTTATTTTAATGTTTAACATGCAAGTTTTTCATTTGCACACCTAGTAGTAATTGTAATAGCTAATTAAAAAACAAATGATGTTTTTTCTGCAGACCATGCTCAGCTGCAACGCTTTTACATTTCAACAGTGCTGAAGGATTTTGACAGCCTTTTTTTTCAGGAGTGCACTTTCTTTAAAGAGGAGATTTATGTGGGTAAAGTGAACACTGAAGCAGTTTTCTTTGCCTGGACTTGCAAATAAGTATTTCTTGTGCTATATGAGTATAACATTATTGGAGAATTATATGTCAGGCTCCATTTCCATCCTTATAAAACATAAAACTGAGACAGAATTATTAAATCCTCATGTTGAAATGCAATTATGCAGAACTGTAGAAGCATTTAAACAATATCCAACCTTTCCACAATTATCTATCCCATGGTAAGAATTCATGTAAATGAAAATCTGCTATATAAACAACAGTGTCCTATGTAAATATAGATCCATGTGATAGTTTTAACAGTTACACACAAATAGTATATGCTGCCATGTAGGACTGGGTCACTGCTTATATTTTTGACAGTGTAGATTTAAATAGCTATCAGATAAATAGAAAATCCAATATAGAGATTAATCCCATATAGAGATTATATCTAATATTTATTGCTTTGATTCAGAATATAAGAGAAATATAGAATACTACTGTAGACAGCTTGCTTTTCAGCAGTTGGTGTAGGCCAGCCCTTTCCTTCGGGGAATAGAAAAGTTATCTGGGCCAAATTCTGCCACACCTACATTTCTTTTATTCTTGATACACAGCAATGCACCCTGACATACTGCTGAAAGCAGAATTCTCCTCACTGTTTATATCAAGATAGAAGTTGTTTAAAGTTTAGCCAATCCCATGTTTATTTATAATTACTTAAAATGATTAAGTGGACCCAAACCAATTGATTTAGCTCATGTGAGACATGGGCAGCCACCTGGAGAGGCCAGTTCCTCTCCTGGTCCCAGAGGGAGCCTGTGGTCTCAAGGCTGCTATCTCAGCACTTTGGATCCTAAAGCCAGCTGGGATAAATCCAAGGCCCTGCCTGAGGATCTCATGATGGTTTTGGGATCCCACCCACCAGAGCAATGTGCCTGTCTCTTATGCTGTGTCACACAAACCCCACAGGCAGCTGAGCCCACCAAAAAGTGGCCAATTCTTGGCCTGCCTTGAGTAGCAAAGAAGCAGTAACCATTGCTGCTGCTGGGGCATTGTGAAACCCCCCAAAAGAACAGTTTTCTGTGACTTCTGATTCATCCATTGCATCCAGCAATAGGATATCTGGGTTTCTTCTGTGGCTGGAGATGGGCATCCTTTCCCTCTGGATGGATCCTGGTGTGCTCTTTCAACCACACAGAACTTACTGTTTGGGGTTTTTCTAAAGAGGAGCTACAGATTTTTCATAGTGTGTCAATGGCTGCTATCTCAGCACTTTGGATCCTAAAGCCAGCTGGGATAAATCCAAGGCCCTGCCTGAGGATCTCATGATGGTTTTGGGATCCCACCCACCAGAGCAATGTGCCTGTCTCTTATGCTGTGTCACACAAACCCCACAGGCAGCTGAGCCCACCAAAAAGTGGCCAATTCTTGGCCTGCCTTGAGTAGCAAAGAAGCAGTAACCATTGCTGCTGCTGGGGCATTGTGAAACCCCCCAAAAGAACAGTTTTCTGTGACTTCTGATTCATCCATTGCATCCAGCAATAGGATATCTGGGTTTCTTCTGTGGCTGGAGATGGGCATCCTTTCCCTCTGGATGGATCCTGGTGTGCTCTTTCAACCACACAGAACTTACTGTTTGGGGTTTTTCTAAAGAGGAGCTACAGATTTTTCATAGTGTGTCAATAAGCTGTTGTCAAAATAATTACCTAAAATCCTAATATCTTGAGTTCAGCTCCTTTCAGATTTCTTTCTCAGCTGACTGCCTGTTATTTGCCATAAAGAACAAGTCCTATAAAAAGGAACCTTTGCATAATTTTACCCAAGACACACTCATAAAGCCCAGCATTGGATTGCTCTGTATTTCTGATGGAGTCCAGACGAACCAAGTTTCCTGTTAAATGTGCTGACTGCAGAAAGCAGTTCTTTACATTTCCTAGTCAGGAGCAGCTCCATGTTACAGAGGGTAGCAGCCCTTGCAGCTCCATAGCTCAGGAATTCAAGTGGACCAGCAGGAGGTGGATAAGGTCCTAATCCACTGCAGTGAATTGTGGCAGGAAATCACCAGAGCCTCTCTTAGAGAGCATTGCAGTGCTGGGGGATGGTTGCATTCAAGCAGACCATGATAACAGGGGTATTGGTTGGCTTTTGTTCTTACTTTTTATTCTGGAGGTATGGTTTTAAATTCATGTTTCAGATGATTTTAGCCGACACCTTACTGCAAGCCACAGTGTTGTAAAGCAGAATGGCTTTTAGAAGTTTGTTTCATTAGATAAAGATATAAGTGATATTTAATATACTAGATGCCAGCCTTAGGTCTTGTTTTTGTTATTCTTGTCTTCCTCTCAAAACAACCTTCATCAATGGCCAAGCATTCAAAGAGAAAACAGTGCCTTGAAGACCTCTTGTAAGATTTTTACACTGTTACCTGTATGACTTTTGTCATTTTATTGTGAGAATTAGTGTGAGCTTTCTCTTCACAGTCAAGGTACAATTACAGACTGAAGAAATCCTTTGTAAAAAGTTACAATTAGCTTGCATGAAGATATTTTACTTTGATTTGTCATATGAAAAATTGTCATAGCACCACCAAAATTTTTAAATTACGCATACCTCAGTATCCACAGATTTTTCCAAAGAGGTTTTGAGTCATCCAACATTTACAAGGGCTAATTTTATGTATTCTGAAAATATTTTCTGTGAGATTGTTTCTGCAATAATGAGATTTTCTTTTCTGTCTAACAATTTAGTACCATGCACACTGCAACAATAATAGAGTCATTGAAACATTTGGTCCTCAATCTCAATATCAAACTAACTGAGAAAAAAGAATATTTTCAAAATTTGCTAAACATGTATCTGAAAATAATTATTAGTTAAAATGAAGCTGCATTGCCTTCAACTGCAGAGTTAGTGGCTTTCACAGAATGTATGTACTCTGTAAGTAAAAGACACACTCTTGCTGATTTTTTTTCCCTGTGCTTTTCCTGAAACCTTTTGTTATGATTCACAATAAAATTTGCACCTGAAAATCAACCCTGCATGTTGTTGTTGGGTCAAAGGATGATATGTCTGACAAAAAATTAGGGAATCTGTGTGTTTTGTGTTCTCAAAACTTCCAGACCTCTCCATGCACCCAAGCCTTTTCCAGTAACCCCTTTGTGGGTGTGCAAGGTGTTTATTATTATATTCTGTGGGGGCTGGTGACAGCTGAACGGGGGTTGGCAAAAGCAATCATGTAAACATATGTTTGAAATGATTAACAGCAGCAGGTCAGGAAAATGCTGTCTTGGCCTCAAAGTAGCAAAGAACACCTTTACTTTTAACTTTGTGGTGCTGAGCACTTCAGTGGGCATATCCCAGCTGGATATAATGCAATTCTCTGCGGAGCAATTTTGTTAATTTTGAATCTAACAAAATGTTAGCAAAACATTGAAATTATAATGTCTGTGTCAGAAAATAATTGCATTTAGGAAGATTTTGAGATCTATTTTTTATAAACGTGTTTTTGTTGCGACCCTTTAATGCAGGAGCTTCAATGCAGAGCTTGGACCTAGTCCAAAATATAGGCATCTAAAGTGCTCCAGATCGACATTTATAGCCACTGAATTACTGGCTGGAGTCCAGAAGCAGGTGTTTGATCTTTAGGTCTGCTTGTAAAGCTGAAACCACCCAGCAGAGCTGCCTAATCAACAGGGAGCACTAAAGACAGGGTGAGTTTTAATGCCAGTCTTCAATCCCAGTTTTACTCAGGGCTGGATAGAAGCAATTCTGCTTGCTTAGGATCCACATTCTCAACCCCCTACATAGGCACTTGGAGCTTTTGTCCTGAATTTTGTGGGTTTTGTCCTGAAGAACAAGACTTGCTCTTCTTCAAACATTGCAGTACAGCACAAAGGTCACGGTCTGGCTACCTCAATCTTTACACTGCTGTTCACACAGAAAGCAAAAGATCTGGCTTTAATACCCTTCTGCAGCCATGGGAGTTACTCCTTCTCCTTTTTAGAATCCTGCAGTATGAAATGAAGGAGAAATGATGTTTTTACTATTGTTGGAGGGGCAGTGTTGATGCCTAAGCTGAACTCAGTGTGTTGAGTAATTCCACATTAATTGAGACAGAGGAGAGCAGAAGAGGGAGCGTAGTTGCTGATTAAGCTGTTGAAAAGGTGGAAAAGGATTTGGGGGAAGAACCTGTGTTCTGGGCCTCCTGTAAGTCCTACTTCTGTATTTCAGTCAATCAAAGGGTGTTAAAATTCCCAAACATACTGCGAAGAGAAAACAGACTGACCTCTGTCTTGCCTCTGTTTCACTGCAAAGTTCCTGCTGAGCTTCTGCTTTCACTCCTCTTTGCCAGCACTCTGCATAATATATATGTAGTGATGTACTGAATCCAGGCATGGTGATCAAGTACTTGTCTTGCAAGGCTCACAGTCCTGCAGGAATGCAGGAGGGAATTCTGTGCTGTGAGCTTCTCTCCCTCATGATAGGAGCAGTAGGTGTGGACTGGGGACTGAGTGCCTCTTTCTGCCCTTAAGTGGTGATGTGAAACAAGGGGCTAAGAAGTGACCACTGAGGCTGGGGTGGGTGCCCGTGCCCAGGGGCACAGGGACCAGAGGAGCAGGAAGGCTGTTAGCTCAGAAGATTTCCACATTTCTGTGGTGGAGAGGTGGGTGTTCAGCATTGAGGTAAGTGTGTGGATTTCCCAGGTGCCTGGGGGAGGAATCCTTCCCCTTGAAGTGCTGCAGGGCCATCAGCCTCTTGCCAGCATTGCAAGCTGCTTGCATGTGGCTGAGACGTCCCCCTCTGTGACAGAAACTTAAACACTTCCATGTGCATATTGTTACAATAATAGAGCTTTGAAGGCGTCAGTCCTGCATTTCTGAGCCTTCTGTACCTCCAGATCTTTCTGAACTGTTTGTTACAGCACTTGAATAGACAGAAAGGACATCATTAGAGCAGGTCTGTGTTCTCAATGGCATAAAAACCTTGTACATCTACTGTCTCTCCAAACAGTCATAACCTCCAGCCTATTTTTTTC
This sequence comes from Camarhynchus parvulus, assembly GCF_901933205.1. Classification (NCBI taxonomy): domain Eukaryota; kingdom Metazoa; phylum Chordata; class Aves; order Passeriformes; family Thraupidae; genus Camarhynchus; species Camarhynchus parvulus. Next base: position 5,878,061 of record NC_044575.1, on the reverse strand, counting down.
TGTTATCAGGACAAATTAACCCATTAGCTGCACAGACTCTATTGTGAGTCAGAGGTATATGACTCATGTGAATAGAACCCATTTCTATTCTGGTTTTAATTAACTTGGCCTCCACCCAAATCCTCCTTAGAAATGAAAGATACTAGATTAGCTGAAGTGTACAACACATTTTTACGGTTTGTGCTAAACTTACGTGTGGATTTATATGAGATAATGCTACAAAAAAAAAAAGATATTCCTATGAATGCAGTAGCCTGAAAGGTAAGTGACAGAGCTGCTGTATTTGACAAACTGTTAAAGTATTGGAATTAATCTGGTTGGATTGTTTGCTTTGCAAAGTGTAAGAACAAAAAAAAAATAATTTAGAATTCTAGTACATTGGGAAAATATTTCCAGTCTTAATTCAGATAATGGAAAACAAATTTGTGGTGGTTAGAATTTCAATAGAAGTACAGTCTTAAGGTGGCACTTCCCATTGTGATTTTCCTAATTTTGCTGCCTGAGATTTTTTCTTTTCTTTCTTCTCTAAGATAAAATGTAAAGATTTGGTCATATACTTGTCAGTATTTCTAATTGGGTCATTGTGCCTTCTCTTTATAAAGCAATATTAAAATCAAATAAACTCAAATTTAAATTGCAGGGAGGGTAATCTGAGCCGCTGCTTAGAGTACTGTCAAAACAGAAGTGATGCTAATTATATTTACACAAGTTCAAAAGAATCAAAATAAAACCAAGGAAACAAAACCACCCCTTTCTAATCCTGACAGAAATCAAAGCCTGAATCTTACTTATTTATCACTAAGTAAGTAAGATTTCCTTGTGGCACTTTAGGGGTTCTGAATGCAGCTGGGAAGCAGGCACTCAGAGATTGTGGTGGGGTGGGATGGCCCCACTGAGTATCTAAAGAAACAGCACAGAATAAAGGAGAGAGGCTGCAGGGAAAAGAGAGGAATGTATGTTGCTGTGATCACTTCATGGTTTGCAGCATGCTCGTGTCACAAACTAACCCAGAGTGGTAAATTAATCAGGAGTGGGCTCTGTGTGCCACCAGGTGTCTGGTGACTAATAAGTTGGGTTTCTGCTTTGGCAGGGCCCAGGTTACCTGGAGCATGAAGAGGAGAGCTGGAGGGAAAAGGTCAGGTTTTAAAAGAGGCTTAGTTTGAGGTGCTCTGAAATGAAAACTTGCATGGGGACCACTACTTCCCAGACTCTGCAGACCCACAGTTTAATTCCAGTGGCTTAGAGCACTTAATGGAGATCTGCCCTCAGCTCTGCCTGCTGCCAGTTAGTCCTGATGAAGCCCTAACTCACCTTCTCAATGCCTAAGTGGTGACATTAAGCTTTCATCAAGACAAGGAAATTAAAGGCACGTAGCAGACTCAGCTTCATTTAGCCAGAGCTCCATGTCCAGACCCAGAGATTTTTCTGTCTTGGAGGGAACACTGTCCTCCTGTGCCAGACAAGGTAGTGTGGCAGGGAATTGTTGCATTCTTCAATTCCCAATCACTGTAGAAAGCTACCCAGATGGTAGGAGGCAGAGTTAGGGCATGGATTTATCTCTTGATATTGCAAACAGTTAAGCTGCATTTCAGGGATGTGTGTATTCCTCAGCTGGAAGTTTTGAGCATTAACTTCTGAAATTCCGTTGCTGATAACTAGCAATTCCATTGCTTTTCATGTTTCCTTTGCTACAGTGGATTTCTTATGCCATCATTGGTTGAGGTTGGACATACCAAACCTGTCTAGATTCCTTTTTTATGCTTATAGTCATGTCCCTCTATTGGACAGAGCTCCTTTATGTAATCTATAAAGCATTGTGGATCTACACCAGGGTGCAGAGAATGATGTGATGATTTGACAGAAATGGGCAAATTTCTCAGAGCACCTCTCCCTCCTTTGGGGATATTTGTACAAGGAAATCTGCATCAAACCTCAGGATGTTCCTGTTACCATGTGTGCTCAGAAATGGAAAAGATCCAGGGCTCTCCTTCCCTTTGTACTCAAGGAATGTTTAGTTGTGCCACTAGAAGGGGGAAGAAGCATTTGGACCCTGATGTGAGAAGGAGGATGGATCTTGGTGGGCACAACAGTCCCAGCACCTTCATTAAAATATTTCTCAGCAAACCTGTAATTTTTCTTCTGAGCACTTACAGGAATTTAAGCTGAACTATCCTGTGCTGCTGGGTCTTCAACACTTTAACCCCAGAAGTCTTGTGATCCTCTGTTCCCTCCTCCAGTGTGACACAACCTCACCCTGTAATTTTGGTGTCAAGCCCGTTAACTTCTACTGCTTCCAAGACTTCTCTCCCAATGGCTCAGTTACCCAGGCAGACCTCTGGCATGGGGAATGAAACACCAACAGAAAACTGCTCTCTTAAGCCAGACAAAATTTTCCACTAGATTAATTCCCCCAATTAAAAATCATAAGATTTGTTTCAAGGGATCAAGACACACCTGTTATTTAAACACGATTTCGCTTTTATTACTGGCTTATTAAAACTCACTATTCTGTATGAATCAGCATTTCTTAATTAACATAAAATTCCCAAGGTCTGGTACAATTCCACCACCCACAATCCAGTTCTATGCTGTTCATCTCTATTTAGACTACATATTGCTAGAGCATGTGGGATTATATTGCATGCTGCAATTATTTTCAGGGAGGACTGTGACACTTGGGCTTGATCTTGGCTTGCTCTAGTACAGAGCACTGTTAGTATTCTATATTTATTTATAACTTGCTGAGGCGAACAACAGAGGCTGCCTGACACTCTGCACTCTCCTCTTCTTTAGATTGTAATTCTCGGATAGATCTCTCAGGAATTACAGGGAGGAGAGCTTTGCCATTTGGAGAAAAGGTCTTACAATTTAATCAGAACACAATTTTAGCAAACCAGCTAGTTCAATCAGCCAGTCCAATTATGGTGTGGGTTGAGCAAGACTCTGTGCTCAGGGTTCCCCGGAGTTGTTTTTAGTTATGAAATCAAAATAAGAAATGAGGTCAGTTATGCTCTATTGACTCCTAGTGCTGCAGCTTTCAGGAGTGTACAGCAGCACAGCTTTGCCTAAATTTGTGTTGGGCATCTCACTGCTCTGCCTGGGCTCTGCCACTGGTTGAAAGCTGAACTGGGAGTGCTCATTCCAGGTTACAAATGTGCTTGTGCCTGGGCTGGTGCACATGGACAGAAACCACATGGACCTGGCTCTGCTTTTAACCCTCACAGTGCTGCCGGTGCGTGTTCTCAGTCCCGTGCTAGAAGAGCTGCAGCAGCTCTCCCATCACCATCTAAGAGCCACAGGTACTCTCCTGGGTGCCACTGGTTATTTCCTGATTGACTGACTCTCATGAGATCTTGTATGAGCCTTGGGACCGAATTTTTCCTAACTACTGTAACCCTTCGAAAATTCCCAGCTTCCCAACCTCCCTTCATCTGTTGGTTCCTTACCACCTTCCTCATTTTCTAGCTGTCCCTTCTCCCTGGTTAAGGCAGCTGCTGAACCCAACATCCAAACAATCAAAACCATGCAGCTGATCATGCCCTTGTTTCAGCAAACCCCCATTCTCTCCAAACTTTTTTTAAACACCATGCCCTTCCTCTTTCTTTTCTCCAGGCCACATGAAAGGCTCTCAATGGTTTCTTCATCTGGCTGCATGTAACAACTGATAGAGTTTATTTCCATCATCAGCCTCTCATGTTCTATGGACGCACTCAGGACAATCTCTCACTCATCCTCCTGCTATAATTTTACAGGTAGGATTGAAAGAGCTGTATCAATCCCTTCTTGCCACAACCCAGCACATCCTGCAACATAATTTGCAATACCTTCTTTTTTTCTCCTAAGGATTGTTTTGAGAAAAATTTCCAAATTCAGAGCCAGCAAAGAGGCTGTGGGCAAAGCTTCATTCTTGGCTGGTCACATACGTGTCTGCTCTCCCAGACTGGAGTTTAGTGCCTGCACACCATGAAGAGTGTGGCTCCATGTCTCTGCCCATTGCACTGCAGAACAATATTAAATCCAAAATGTACTGGGAAAACCTCAAAAGAGCCTGAGCTTGGATACCTCCCAAGTGTTTTGGTGTCTTGTGTGCACTTACAGAAGGCAGAAGAGAAAACAGATCCATAAAAGTGCTGTTGTTCATCCCCATCCCTTTAATTCTTTGTTCCTGTCCATTTAAATGGCTGTAGTCTTAATTCTCTCTTTACTCTTTACCCCTCTATTGCTGATGCACATTTCTTTGCATTCAGTGCCATGAATGCACATTGTTGAAAACAGTCCCCTTGTTAAAAAGGGAACATGGGATTTGAGGCATTAACTGTATTTCTTATAAGTTAGTTTAAAAAAAAACAAAAAAAAATCAAAACCCAGGGAGTTTACACATATGAAGGTAATGGAACTTAGGAAATTAAGATGTTTCACTTCTCACTTGAAGTTGAGTTGCATTTCTGTCTGTGTGATACTGTTGGGTTTTAAGCCCACATAAAACTGAGTGATGAAACCTACTTCTTTCCTAACAGTGTCATATGCACCTGAGGACAGCTTTATCCACAGATCCCACTCTGAAGTTTCCCATTTTCTGAAATAAAAGTTGTGTATTTGCATGTCTAGAATTAATTCCCCCTGCTCTGCAGAAGATGAAGCTCCTTTAAATCTCTTTCCTTCTCTTTAGCAAGTCACGTGTGCTTTGAAAGCTTTGCAGGGTTTCCAAGACTCTTCCTCCTTACTGCAAAGCCAGCAATTGTCTTTTCTCAACACCACTGGGCATGGGTCAGGCCAGACTTCCAGAAAACAGAAATTATATTTTCTGTTAAATTATCCTCTGAAATAAGTAGATTGTATGGTATGATCTGAATTATTCAGAGAAGTCAGAGATATTTGTGCAATGTAATGAAATAAAACTGTACCTAAACATGTACTTTGCTAAGTTTCAGTTAGATCTTAACATTTGAGAGTGATTTGGCATCTAGGATACATGAGAATTAATTCCAGAAACGAGATGTAATCAGTTCACCTTTCTTGGCACAGTATCTTGCTAAATGTAAAAAAACCTCTTTTGATTTACTCTATAATTATCCTTGTGTATTCTTGAATGAAAGCATAGCAAAGATCACATTTCTGGCACATTTGGGAGCAAAACAGTTAAATTGCTAACAAATAATGTTTTGTAGTTTGTATGAGAGCCAAGAAGATTAATGAAATGTTCATGAGAGAGTCTGGCAAGTGGCCACATTCCTATGGGAACATTGCTGTAGTGAGGTTTAACGGAGCATGAGGGACATTAAGAAACAAATGTGTGGGAGTTTTAGGGTGAACTGCAAATGATAAGAATCTAGTAAAGCTAGATATCATATATTTTGCCTTTGAGGCTTTCCAGTGTGTCTGTGTAACATTTCTCATCCTTATCTAAAGGCTGTGAGGAAGATGAGCAAAGTGCACCCTCCTTGGGTTTTTTAAGAGCAGCTGTCAAACACTTGAGCTCTGCTGACTTCTTTGAATGTTACAGCAGATGTAAAGTCATTAAACAAATGGCTACAAGAAATAAGTCTTCCAGCCTGACTAGAGTTTTTATATAGAAGCTCCTCAATTTGCTGCTTGATCTGCCAGCCTTCCCAAAACTTCATACTCTTTGAATGGCAAAAAGCAGTGTTAATTTCGTTCTTTTAGACAAGCCAGGGAGAAGCTGCATTACTGCAGTGTTATTTCTATGTCTGCTGTTCCACCACCTCCCCTGTCATAGCAGTTGTCTCTGAAATACATCCTCATCGACCCTGGGTATCCACTAACATGCTGTATTTCTGTTAAGGTACTTAATATTATTAATCAAAGATAAGGAAACAGGCTAACTTTCCCATGTTTCAGGCGGAAAAAAACCCTCTTCTCAGCAGATTGATAACAGCAATCAAACACTTCTCCTTATCGTACCAAAAGATAAGAAAAATGGAAAGGTATTGATTTCCCAGGGAGCAGGGCAGGCACTGAGACGTGTGGACTCCAACAATACACTTCCTAGAGGTTTTCCAAATTAGCTAAAATAATCTTCAGAGATCATCACGGGTAGCTGTGGAGAAAACCTGTGTCCTTACTTACCTTTCCACTAGATGGCAATGGTACATGGTAGTTACGTGTGCTTTAGGAGAGGAAACCCTTAAAAACCAACATTTTATTAGAGGTCTGAATATCTCTTTAAATGAGGGCAGTTGGGCTGTTGACAAATGCTGGAACTCAGCTGTCTCAGCACTGCCTGTCTCGAGCAGTTAAACTAATTCTCTTTTTTTTTTGCGTAACAAATGCAATATCCAGATTTAGAAGTAACGGATGTGGATGATGAACCTATTCAAAAGCAAACACGGAGCTGTGGTGACGAGGCTGTCTAACACACTGAGGTTTGTGTTAAGTTTCTACTTTCTCACTGGATGAGGCACTTTTTTTTAGTATTCAAATCGACAGCCAAAACAGTTCTTGAAGTCATTTCATTCACTTCAGGAGAGTTGTATTAGGGATGTATGTGGATCAGGGATTCTGTATTGCAAAATTAGGAGTGGACACTACTGTGTGAGGAGAAGAAAAAACGATTTCTTTTACTGTGGTGAGTTAGAACAGCACCCAAAGTGGGACTCCTCTGCAAAAGCTGCCCCCAAAGCCATTTGGAGGCTTCACATCCTAAAGGAGGTGATGTTGGCAGAGGAGGGTGAGAGGGAAAAGAGAGGCACCAAAAAAAGCCCTTTTTTTAAATTTGCCCAAATTTTTGAAGAAATGCACTAGACATTGGGACAGATGGGATATCTGAACTGGTGACTTGGCATCTGGAGACCATTTGAGGCCTGCCTGTAATTCAGAACACACCATGGCAGAGCTGCTTTTTCCAAAAGCGTGACAGTTTGTTGTGATGCACATTAACCATTTTCCTGTGAAACTGCCCAGAGTGCTCTACCTGACCACAGGACCTGCTCCCCAATGGGGGGATAGAGAACATGTGCTTATTAAAGTGCTCTGATTTAAGGAGAATCTTTGAGGCAAAATCTCTCACGCATATCAATGCAGAACATTTGTCCTGTGCTAACCATGTGCTTCAGACTGGAAGTTTTTTAATAGATACCACCTACAGAATTTTCAAATTTGTTTCATGACAAGGCAAGATCAAATTCAAAATACAAAAGTTTAACTGCCTCCTGGCCAGAACGTTGTCCCAGCAAGATTAATAACCAAATGTACATTCTATATAGAGCTTTGGGTTTATTTAGTGTTTTAACTTGATTTTGTATTAACAATTCATCATATTACTGCTCTTATTTACATCTGTTTCTGGTTGTAGCAAGGAACCAGACAGTTACATTATTATCAGTGAAACATTTTGAAAAGGTTTTGATTGGTTTAGTTATTCTGTCATGACTGATTACAGCTTCTGAAATGAAGTCCATACTGCAGTTTAGGCATTCAACCGTATCTCTAGAAATAAAATTATTTCCTTTCATTACTCTGCCACCATGTTTCCATCCAGACCATGGCTAATTTACTTGGATTTTTCAGATATGCCACTTCACTGCCAGTGTCAGGCATTCCCTAATGTCAGAGTCAAGCAGGAGCTTGAAGCAGTAGGACTCTGGTGGTCACTGCTCTAATGAAATCTGAATTGCTCTCCTACATCCTTAAAGACCTGCCAATACTGGTAGAGGAATTGGCTGCCCAGACATAATTGAAGAACTAGGCTTTTGTTTATTCACAGCCCTTTAGATTGTTACTTCAGCATCTTTGGAGGCCAAGGCCTCCTATGAACATCCACATCTTCTAACATTTAACTCCCTGTGAGTTTCACGGGATGTTCAGCAAAACCCTTGCCCTTTCCTCCTGCTCAGCCTGGTTCCTCCACGCCCAGGGAGCAGCAGCCTGAGCCAGGGGTGCTTGTCAGGGGCAGGGGCTGCCCCTTCCTTGGAACAGAGCTCAGCAGGAGCTCCAGAGGTGCCAGCTGTGCTTCCACAGCAGCAAACCTGGGGCCACTCACATCATCCACGGCGAGTGTGCAACCAAGCAGAGCCAAATGTGCTGTTCCCTCTGCTGCTGGCTCCTGCAGGGACACCCCACACCCTGAGCTGTGCCATTCCCTCCACTGGCCCTGCTGGGTGCTCTTTGTGCAGATGTGCTGCTGAAGGGTTTGCTCAGCAGCCCTCTTCACACTCCCTCTGACGTGCTGGGGCAAGGCAAAATGCTACATTGCAATCTTTCAGACTTCACAGAGTCCTTGCTGCCTGATGTGGTGGTTTTAGCCCTGAAAGAGAAATCTGGACATAGAACCCCTCTGTGGAAGTGTCAGGGAGGCTTGCAGGGTCCCAGAGGTCCTTTTGTGCTCCCCAGAAGCTTCATGGTTACAGCTGTGTTACATCAATCCCTGGAGCTGTTGAAAAATCGTGTCTGCAGTTGGTGGACATGGCAACACATCACATTCTGCTACATTTAGGGAAAAAGAGGATTTTTTCACAGCTCAGCTCTAGCTGAGGGGTCTTTGCAAAAGTCCCAAAATACTGTCAGGCAGAATTAATATCACTAATGCTGTCAACTCAAAGACCATTTTTTTAGGACATAACTTCAAGAAAGAGAAACAAGCAGTTAAATCCTATGATCAGGTCCCATTTTGTAGGAAGAGGAATGGATTTCATCACCTGCTCTAATAGACCCAACCCCAACTACTCTTGTCTAAATGGAAGCTCTGGCAGTGCTCTAAGAATGACATTTCCTGGATTCTTTTGGTTCTTCTTTTTCCTTTCTTTTTTTTTTTTTGGCATCTATTGACCTCTGCCAGCAAGTGAAAAATGCTCTTTGGGCATGAGGAAGTGACAATTCCCAACATGTTATCCTCTTGTTACCTAGATTGGTTCATGTGGCTCTCCACAGAAAAGACCACTTGTCAGTGTGTTTGTAATGACCAGACACTTAGGCAAAGGAGGACATCCTTCTTTCCTCAGAAATTCAGAGTGAAAGTCTGCCACAAAGTGTGGGGATTTTGTTCTAGAATACTTTTCACTCTCAAGGAAAAAAAAAAAGAAACTCTTACAGGATCTGTGTTGTATTTTTAATTCTGAGCATCTGTCTGACACCCATCGTTTCCACAGTTAGACCAGAAAGCCAGAGAATCAATTTTAGAGGTTCAGCCTCCCAAAGAAGTCAGGAGACCTTCTGTAGCCCTGTGGCTCCACCAAACACCTGAGGTGGCTCTTTGCAGGCGCTGTCCCAGCTCAGCTGCTGGGCAGTGGTGCTGAGGAACAGGAAAAACCCCTTTCTCCTCCTGCTGGCAAGTTCATTTCAGCTTTGTCTCATGCTTTTTTCCTAAAGCCTGTTCTTCTGCCTCACACCCTGACAGTTTCACCTACTGGATTATAAAAACACTCCAGCAAATCAACTCTAGGAAATGCAATGGCTGGGTCTTATTCTTGTATAATGTTATTATAATGCTATATGTATCTATATCAATATATAATGTATAATGTATAATATATAATATGTCATATATAATTTATAATATGTCATATATAATATGTCATATATAATATGTCATATATAATATATCATATATAATATATAATATATAATATATAATATATAATATATAATATATAATATATAATATATAATATATAATATATTATATATTATATATTATATATTATATATTATATATTATATTATACATTTTATATTATATTATATTATATTATATTATATTATATTATATTATATTATATTATATATTATTTGTTATTTGTTATTTGTTATTATATTGTATTATATTATATTAATTATATAACTATATTATATATTAGACATTATGTACAGCACATGCATTATATATATTATAATGTTGTATCTTGTATAATGTATAATGTTATAATATTATTCTGGTCTTATGTATAGAACTCTAAACACAGCTGGGTATGTAAAATCAAAAATCACAAATGTAAGTCAACATCAAGGTTTTTTAAGGTCTGAGTCATTATTTAGCATAAATACCAACAACAATTCTGCTTTTTATTCAATGAGAACTGTAGACTCAGACCCCTGGGTCTGATTTTGTCTTGTCAGAATTTATTTTTATTATCTGATTTATTTAGATTTTATTTTGTTTATGATCTGATTTTGCCTTATCAGAATTTATTTCAGGTGTCGATACGGGAATGTATCGATGGTGCAATACGCAGTGAAAACCCAGCACCACCCAAAGTGAGAGTCCTTGTTTGCTTCTGTGACTTCATAGCTGAACAAACTCCGGCACATTCTTTTTATTTACTTTGTGTGTCTGTACAAATTCGCTGAGTTTCAGGAAAGGCACGTGGAGGAACCTGATGAATTCTCACCGAGGAGCTGTGTCCAGCCGCAGCACAGCCGGGAAAGGACATGAAACTGATCCTGCCGTGGCGTCTGCTCTTCCCAGCTCATCCTCCTGTCCCTTTAGCTCCAGAGCTGTGCTCACAGGGACATTCCCTGCCCTCAGCTGGTGCAGAAGGCGAGAGCTCAGCTCTCCCTGAGGACTGCTTGGGTTCAGCTGGGTCAGTGCCCCTTGCTGGCTGCTCCAGCAGGACCCCAGCCCCGGCTACACGGGGCTCTGGTGTCACAGACCTGCCTGTCCCTGCTCTTGGGCAAGAGCCCCCTGCTTGTTAATCCCCACTGTGAAGAGGAGGTGAGTGATACATCTACAGCTAAGGTTTCCCAAAGTAATCTTTGCTAATTAGTCAAGAAAATGAATAAGAAATATGTTCTTTTCCTCAGAAGGCTCTAATCCCACTTGACTGAGCAGTATTAAGCAATCCTATCAAAGAGAATGTATTTTTGAAGCAGTCCTTGGGGCAAAATTAGACCTTCAAGAATCAGAAATAATGAGAGTTGTAAGGGGGAGAGGCTTTTTTATTTTTAGAGCCAATATTAAAGAAGAGCCTTTGCTTCTGAGTCAAGTTCCCATGCTTTTTCATTATGTTCTTTGGCTGAAGTGGTCTTTAGATAACAAATGTGTCAAGCTGTTCTGTCTCACTAAGTTAGAATTAGGTTATGTCTGTGCAGAAGAAAGTTTTGGAATAGCTGCAAAAACAATTACAACACTGCTTGATTCACTGATGATGTTAATTGTAAATCCATATTAATCTAGGGCTGGGCAGGAGTTGCCAGAAGGATTTCATTTTCCATGTAGCATGACAGATGCTTGTCTGCTTTTCCTTTTTTCTGGTGCCTTAGACCTTGGATATCTCCAGTATTTTCTGAAAGCATAAACAGTAGCCTTAAGCAAAGTTGCAGTTGATAGGAAGGTTGCAATAGCCTATATAAATCTCCTTACATGACTTCAGCTCTCATAAAAGCAGCTCATAACATTTTAATCATAATCTGGAAGTACTTGAACACTAACAAATAGGAAATACTGTACCAACAGCCACTTTCTTAGGAAACTTTAAGATGAATATTTCTTTTTTTTGATGTGTTTCTTAATAAGGAACAGATAAAAATGGAAGTTAATTTTTTTTTTCTACTCCATTTTAAAACCAAGATAGAAAGTTGTTCTTTCCAGTCAGATGCCACGTCTCTTTCTGTTTGCAAGAGTTTTCAAACTCTGTGTGTGCTGCTGAGCTATGGCAGGCTATTTGTGTGGGAATTATTTCTGTTTGGAGCTGTGTGTTTGCAGAAGCTTGTCGATGCTTGTGTTTCACTGTGCAACTGTTAAAAGCTGCTTGGATTTTGACAAGCTGTTCTAGGGATAAGCAGAGCCTGAAAAAAAATACAGCTTGCTGGTTGGTTTTGCCTCCTGCAGATAGATGGGCTGGCAGGTTTTCATGTGGGAATGCCCATTTCTGAGCAGCCTTGGGGATCCAGAGGCAGGCTGTGGGTGCCAGGAGCTGTCACTTTGCTGTGGGCTCCTGGTGTCACCTCTGTGTGGCCACACCACCAGGGGCTGAGCCACAGGTGAGTTCTGCAGCTGCCTGACCGAATGGAGAGAGTGGGACCACAATCCCACAGGTTCCTGCCTCCAGGAAAACCACTGAAATAGGAACTGCTGCTGGGAGATTGCAGCAGAGCACAGAAACAAAGTGTAGAGTCCTGTGTCTGTGGGAAAGCCCACAGGAAAAATTCAATCAATTTTGGTATATTGCTGAAAAATCAGCAGTTCTGTGGTTGTGAGACTAGTGAAGGTACTGATCAATGTGAATGGGGCAGATTATATTCACAAACCTCCCATTAGGCTCCCTGCAAACTCAGGGAGATCTTGCTGTTCCAAAACATGTTTGAATCACATTTTCTCCCCAGGCATAAGAGCTAAAAAGTTGGGGGAGGGGAAGGAAGTGGTTAATGAACAGCAAAGATGGGTGCAAATTTATGTCACAGAAGTTGAAGAGAGATCACAGATCTTCCAGGCCCTTCTGTGGCTGGCACAGACAAAGGAACCACGAATTTGTTCCTGTGACAGAGACTGCCCAGCCCGTGAAAGGCTCCTATTAAGTGTGCTTTTACCCAGAACATTGAGGGCTGTAATTGCTGATGCAAGCTGCTTGGCACAGCCACTGACAGTCCATTCATAACTCAGTGGTTTCTCCGTTAATAACTTACCCCCTAATTAGTTCCTGTGAAGGTACTTCATGAAATCACAAAGCCATATCCTTGTAACTTCTCCAGTATCACATCTGACCTGTGCTAGCCACAAAGGGCTGGAATTCAGCAGTCTGCTGAGCTGGAGCTGGAAAAGCTGTCTGGGGATGGCAGAAGAAGATGGCAGCTGCTCTGTGTTCTTCCCAGCCCTAAAATGAGAGCTTGGGCCAGGAGCAGCATCAGCCAGGGAACAACATCACCCAGGTGGTTGGTGGGGAAGTGGAATCCCTGCAATGAGACCTGGTGTGAAGACATTCATTTTGGTGATGCTGTGTCCTCTGTGGCTCCCCACACTCAGGTGAGATCTGCACCTGTCAGTCCAAGGATCTGACCAGGATTTATTTTGGTGGCTTATGATTCCCTCGAGTTCTTATTAAGGAAGTCAAATATATTTTCGGCAGCTAATCTAAGGATAAACTGGCTTTCATTTTCTGCTGTGCCTCAACGCTCTTTTTACTATTCAGAGATAATAATGGACTGTCTCTACCATTGCCTTGCTTTTGTTTTAGGTTGTTTAAATGAATTTCCAAGTCTCTGACCTTCTGCATCAGCAGCACCATCTGCTTGAGGGTGACATTTTCTTCATCTTGGCAACCAGACCTGGAGTTAGAGCTCTTTGCTCTTCTTTTTACTGTGCAGCAAAAGGGGCCTTTTGAAGCAGAAAAAGCCCCAAACCACACTTTCATTTTGTTGTTTCATGCTTACCTGTGCAAGGTTTCCCAGTGCAATCACCCAGTGCTAACTCACCTCTCACAACGAGCTCAGAGCTGACTGTGGCCTGCACTGGGACCACTTCAGCAGGACATTGTCCTACAGGGGCTGCACAATTTTGGGATTAGTTTAAAGGTGCTCTTAACTCATGTATTTTGCAAGGGCTTTGTTCTTTCTCTAGAGTTGAGGACCTGACCTCCAAATCCAGCTGGGTGTGAAGTTCTCTAAAGGCTCATCTCTGGCCCACCAAGACCGTAGGAGAAGTTTATGAAGCTTGGGTGAGTAAATGGTTACTAAAGATCTATCATGTCTCTAAAATGTGTCCAAGTGTCAACACAAACCTGGAAATCTTTTTGCCAGGTCTTTTTTTTAGTCTCGGCCACCAGCTTCCAGGAAATGCAGTTTTTTAATGCTTTTTAGCGAAAGGTCCCATTTAGCCAAGTACTTTGTACCTGAATATTTCTGTAATGAGTAACTCAAACAGATGCACTACTGCTACAGCTAGGTGTCCATCAGTTAATCCAAGTTTCTTGCTGTTATGTTATTTATTAAAATGTTTATTTCTTGAGTTGAAATTTGAGATACCTATTAATGCAATGTTATGAGCTGAACAGATGGCTCTATATTTCTTACTCTAAAAAATATGTTATGCAGCCAGTACAGCTGTCCTGCCATCCAGAGGAGTCATAAAAATTAAAATCAACTAAACTTTACCTAATGTTGTTGGTTTTTTTCATAAATCTTCATCATAGATTTTCTGAAAGGCAGATTTTATTGCCTTAGAAAAATACCAACTTCCATAATGCTTCGCGTGCTGGGATAGAGCATTCCAAGATGAGACATAACTGCAGATCAAAGTTGATGATGACTTGCAGAGCTGCAGTTTAAAAACGAGGAGCTTGGCTTCCATGAAATGATGGAATACAGGCATTACAAGGGCAGGGGGTGCAGAGGGTGTACAGGATGAGGTGTTGGCAAAGGAACTTTTGCCTCGTGAGTTGGAGTTGGGCAGCACAACCCAGGGCCACCTGTAGAGCTGCTGGAGCAGCCTGACTGGAGTGGAGGAAGGTTCGGCTGAGGATTTCTCTGGGAAGGGGTGAGCTGAGGTGTGTCAGGGCCAAGGGCTCTGTGCAGGGTTGTCACAGACATCTTTTATGGAAAATCCTTTCCTTAGGATTCTTCCTCCTGAGAAGCTGAGAGGCCTCAGGAACAAAATGTAAACAATGATTATCTGCTGCTGTGGAATGCAACAGGTGCATCTGTGATTGGTCTCATGTGGTTGTTTCTAATTAATGGCCAATCACAGCCCAGCTGGCTCAGACAGAGAGCCGAGCCACAAACCTTTGTTATCATTCTTTTCTGATTCTATTCTTAGCCAGCCTTCTGATGAAACCTTTTCTTCTATTCTTTTAGTATAGTTTTAATGTAATATATATCATAAAACAATAAATCAAGCCTTCTGAAACATGGAGTGAGATCCTCATCTCTTCCCTCATCCCAAAACCCCTGTGAACACGGTCACACAGGGTGACCCAGGGCTCTCCATGAGTGGAGGCAGCAGGAGCACTGTTGGTGTTTGTGATGGGTCCCTTCTGGCCATGCCCACTTGGCATCAAAGTAATTTTTTTTGTAACCTTAAACGTTTTTATTATGTTTTACAGCCTCAGGCTTTAAGGGATTTCTGTCAAGCAGCTGCAGTCACAGCAACAATAAAAAGCCCTGCTTGTTTTGTGGATGAGGATGCTGGTAAAGGTCTGTCCTGGCTGCCCCTGGGGCTGATGCTGCCCAGCTATGCAGGGAGCAGGGAGGGAGGTGACACCAGGCTTGGCCAGCCTTGCTCCCAGAAGGAGCTCAGCCCATGGGCATGACAGCAGCACAGAGCAGGTGAGTGTGCCTCTTCTGCAGCTGAAGAGAACTGGAACACAAACAGGTTAAAAGATTCCTTTGAAGCCAATCTTCCAGCAGGTCCCACAGCCAGGAATAAAGCCCACATTTCTGCAGGTCCCACCGGATCCCCTTGGCACTGGTGCCTCTAGCATGGATAGGACACTACAAAATGCTGACAGCAATGTCTACACAAGCTGAGGTTTCTTTTCCATCGTGGAAATTTGGGAGCTGGGCTGCGCTGGCACTGAAGAGATATTGCAACCCAGAGCACAGCACGGGCTAGCTACCCTGCAGAACAGCTCTGTGGGATGGCAGGGAAGGAGCTCCCAAGCCAGACTGCTCCCCTGGCTCTGCTGGGCGTTCCAGTGAGGATATTCTCATGCCTCTTCACGAGGGGAACACTTGAAGAGCTTTGGTTTCAAACTGGCCACTTCCATGGGCAAGGCGCAGGAGAGCTGTGGATTAACACTTACCCTGAACACTGATTTTGGCTCTAGATGTTAAAGCAGGTACGTCTGGAGTGTCACCAAGGAGCATTGTGAAGGTGCTTTCCCAACAGATGTGACTGTGGAACAAACAGAGGCTTCTGTGCTCAGAACCAGAGGTGGAAGCCTCATTTTAAAACTGACATCTTCTGAGTAAAACAACCAGTCTGCCATGTAGACAGAGCAGGACTTCAAACAGTTTTGGGGGATCTATAGATGAAAGGAGGAATCTTTAATTACATAAGAACAATAGTGGGATGTCCTTAGGATCACAGCTCACAACTCAGTTCGGGGGAGCAAGTAGTGGAAATATGTTTACACTGTAGCAAACACAGAAGAAACAATCTCAATGAAATGATGTGTGATACCTTTTCTGTCTATTTTCTTTGGTATGTTGTTAGGACATGGGCCAATCTCAGGAATGCAGTTTTTAATTTTCACTACTAGAGTGGGTAAGCTGATAGCCTTTACAAAAATATAGAGCAGTGTTCTGGGGGTAGAACCAGACCACACTGCCTGACACACAAAGAAATTGTCTCTTAGGAAACCAGAAATGTTTAGAACTGCAGAACTGTGAGGGATTTCAGAAAATCACTCAGTCTAGCCCTGCACTGAAATGGGATCAAATGCTCCCAGACCACCCTGGCACATGCACATCCCAACTTCCCAAAAACTTCCTGGGAAGGGAGCTCCCCTGAGCCACCAGCCTGGCCTGGTGTCTCACCACAACAAATGTTCACTGCTGTGACCATGTTACACTTAAATGTTGGACTCAATGATCCTTGTGAGTCCTCTGCCACTCAGAATATTCTGTGATATCTCTGAAATTGGCTAAAATGCATCTCTAACTTAAAATTTAGGACCTTTTTACATGGCTGGAGCAGCACAAAAGGCCCACTAATGCAAGTGAAAGCAGGGTTCTTGGTTTATGATGACTTTTCTAAGGCTGAAACTCCCAAATGCAATGATGTTATTGGCTGCATAAAGAAAAGTAGATCATATACTTCATCTTTTCTCTGAGTGTTGTGCAATGCCTACATTTGTATTGTCTGGAAATAATAAAAAGAACTGCCTTGATAACAAGAGAGGGTGCAAGATTCTGAAACTATCTGTCACATATTTTAACACATTTACAAGAGACTTGTGATACAATTTAATTATTTTTTTCTGTATTGCACCTTCCTCAGTGCAAGGAGGAAGGACTGCTGAAGGAAAGTTTTCAGACACAGCAGCTCTGTGGTACATCCCACACCCATGTGAGGCTGTACAGGTGAAACCATCCTGCAGCTCTCAGCTCTGCCTTTCTGCCTGCAGAACCCTGCAGGAGACAACAGGGGCTGGTTTTGCTGAGAACAGGGCAGCTCTTTTCCATGGCTCTGCATCCCTCCCTGTGGATGCCCTGGCAGCTCCAGAGCTGCTCCCTGTGTGCTGCAGACATCTTTTCATGGAAAATCCTTTCCTTAGGACTTTTCTCCTGAGAAGATCAGAGACCTCAGGAACAAAATGTAAACAATGGTTATCTGCTGCTGTGGAATGCAACAGGTGGATCTGTGATTGGTCTCATGTGCTTGTTTCTAATTAATGGCCAATCACAGTCAGCTGGCTCAGACTCTCTGTCCGAGACACAAACCGTTGTTATCATTCTTTTCTGATTCTATTCTTAGCTTAGCCAGCCTTCTGAGGAAACCTTTTCTTCCATTCTTTTAGTATAGTTTTAATGTAATATATATAATAAAATAATAAATCAAGCCTTCTGAAACATGGAGTGAGATCTTTGTCTCTTTCCTCATCCTAAGACCCCTGTGAACACTGTCACACCCTGTGTGCAGGGCACTGCCAGGGCTGCAGGGTGCTGTGTGCTGCATTGCCCAGCTGTTCTGGGCACTGCCAGGTGCTGTGTGCTGCATTGCCCAGCTGCCCTGGCACAGGAGAATGTGTGCCCTGAGCACTGCCAGCACTGCAGGCAGGGCACCTCTGCAGCTGCAGCACTGCAGGGGCACCCAGAGCCTCAACCAGCATCCCAAAATCTCCTTCCCTGCGCCACGTGCTGTGACTGACAGCAGGGTACCTGCTCCTCTCCTGGCATGCCGATTTTGAAGGATGTTTTCTCGCCCCGTGAATTGAATAAACCAGTTTTGCAATCTGCTGCAGGCCCCACCCTGCCTAACCCTGGCTAGTTAACCTGTAACTGATTGCAAAACTGGTTTGAGTCACATGCTGAGGAAAGAGACATAAATTAGGTTTTTAATAGCCCAGCTCTCCTCCTCACCAATAGCATAAGGCATCAGTTGTTGGTGGTGGTGCCATAGAAGAGCACAGCACATGTTGCCCGTTTGCCACACTTTAATGGATCTTTCCATGCTTTTGGAGATTAAAAATTAGGCAGAAATAGAAGTCCCTCCCCAGTGCTGCAGCCTGCATGCCAGATTCATTCCCTGTTTGCAGCATTCACATGGATGCCACAGAAAGCTCTGACATAACTGAGCAGCCACTTTTCTGAGCCAGTGCTCATGAGATGTTGGTAAACAGCCACAAACCCTTCAAACCTGGCCCAGAAGAACAAGCCCACATGTCAAACAAACTGTTTTTACCTACTGTTTTCCACTGGCCTGAATTGATGAGGCAGGTTAGACAGCAGTCACCCAGAGAAAAGAGAGCAGCCCAAGGAGCCGTGGGCGGCGTTTCACAGGTAGGATGTTCATGTTGATGTGTTACTGAAACAACTCCATCCCATGCAAGTTTATTTCCCCCATTGTTTTGCCACAATGCCTGGTTAAAAGGAGCCCAGCCCAGGGACTGAGATGTGAAGTCAATGAGTGCTCCTTCTGAGCAGCTGCTCCTTCCAACTGCCTTCAGATTTCCCATTGCCTCTGGCCCTTTTTCAACCTTTAATTCTTCTATTGCAAAAGGGAGCAGAGTGAGCAGGAGGTACAATACATCAATGCCTAATTTCAGTCCAGATTAAGCCAACAGGGACATTTTTCTGAGGCCACACAGCTGATGGAGCCCCCTTGCCTCTCTGGAAGGCCCACTGGTGGCCAAGCTCCTGGTCTCATGGAAAGGGGAGATTCTATCCCAGTCTAGTTCCCAGCTTGAGGGGCAATACCCACTATTGGATATAATACCAATCTTGCACAGGAATTCTGGGAGAAACCCACTGCTTCCTTCTGCCAGGAGCCCAGTGAAATGCAATTCATGTCTCTGAAGGAGAACCTGCTATTCTGCCCTAGAGCAGCCCTGCTGGGCAGGGCTCCCTCCGTGGGGCTTGCAGCAGTGGATTTACCTCAGGCAGGGCAGGACATTAAACCTGATTTTCCTTCAGTGCTGAGTGGACTGAAGCTTAAGTATGTTGCTGCAAGGGAGTGGATGGCAATGTCCCCTTCTTCCTCTCAGTGAGCATGGAGGCCACCTGTCAGTGCGAAAGGCAGGTCAGAGACACCCCCCAGCCCGGTGACAGCAGCAGAACACCTCCCCTTGTGCCACACAGGTGTCCTCGTGCTGACAGAAGGCAGTGACAGCAGCAGAACACCTCCCCTTGTGCCACACAGGTGTCCTCGTGCTGACAGAAGGCAGCCTCCTGCTTTCCTGAGGATTTCCCTTGGAGTTGGCACTGTGCCCCTCCCATGCACCTGTGCTGGCTCTCAGTGTGGGGCTCCTGCCTCTTCCCAGGCATTGCCCAGCACAAAGCATCAGCAGGGCTGGGACACCCAGAGCTGGGGGATTCATCCTGAGCAGCATCAGCTCTGGGGCCACTCAGGCCACGCAGGGAAAACATTTTTGAAAGGAATGAAGGAAAAGATTTTTCTCATGAAAAAAAAAGGTGTTTTTGCCAAGGTTTTATTCAGGGAATTGTTCGTGTGAAGGGCTCGCAGGAGCAGAGGGGTCACAGAACCTTTTTTGTGCTGAGGGATGCCAGAATGGTGTTCTGGCAGAGCTCAGCCAGGTGCCACTGCCCTTTGCTGGTATGGACAAGATTAGAGGAGGAAACATTGCCCAAGGAAGGGGTTACAGGATTCAAATTGTGTCTGACTACTAGCCAGGGTTTCTTCTTTACTTGCCTTTGGCTGCTAAAAGTGGCTCCAAAGCCTTCACCTGCCTACAGCTGTGTATGTAAGGCCATTATTGTTAATAAATCAAATTACTCCCCATTGCATGTGTTTGGAAAGGGTTTCACATTGCTGAATGCTCTACTGCAACTGAGAACACAGCTCCTCTGAGTTTCAGTTCTTTCCAAGAGTTACTGATGTCAGATTGGAAATGCCTCTCTTTTACAAGCCATTTAATTGCTTACTTTAAAAATTCATCAAAGCTCAGCTGGGGCCTGATTTTCAGTGAACCTCAGTTCTGTACCCACAAGGAATTTAGATGGCTCTGTGACCTCATAGGAAGGGAATAAATTAGAAAGATGGCTTTTTAAAACTATCGGTTGTACCTGGAATACATTTGGGATAGAATATCTTAAGGCACAAAAAAAGTTGTACTCATTTAGAGTGTTTTGGAACCTGATTTGTGGAATGGTTGGGAGCTTGGCTCTTCAACACTACCAGAGACCAGAAAGTTGGAAGAACTACCAGAGCTGAGAGGATTTTTGTATGTAAATAAGAAAGAAAACCTACTTGAGGGCAGTGAGGTGTGTGTGTGCTCGCATTAGGAAAGTCTGATGTGCTACAGGTGTATTTGGATGGTGCTGAATTTTGATGTTACCTTAGCTACTGTGAGGATTGCTGTGACTTCCCATTACAACTTCAGGTTGGTAAAATGGAAATACTGATGCTCAGGGCACAGGGGTGGTGTGAGGATGAACTGCTTTGTGTGAACAGAGTGCTTTGAAAATGATAAATGTTAATGCAATTGGAAAATGCTGACAGTTATCATCCATCTGGGACTGATTGTGAAAAATAACAAATTAATCAGTTTCCTCAGGATCTAGAGGGTAAAAGAAGCATAAAACCGACAAGGCTGTGCAGGTGGTGGAGAAACAGGGCTTGTGAGGTCACCTCAGATGGAATCACGTGTGAAATGAGGTCAGGATTCTCTATGTGTATGATAAACATTTGCCCATGACATCACCTCATTGTTTGCCACAGCTCTGCCCAGCTCTTTAATGAGTACCTGGAGGGCTGTGGCTCCCAGGTGGGAGTGTGCCCCACTTGCCTGTGCCCTGGGCAGGGGGAGCATCCCTGTCCCCCCGCTGACAAAGCCTGGCCACACGGAGTGCACGGCCCTGGGGACACTGCTCCTCCTGCAGGACTGCTCTGGGGCACTGCTTCACCTCCAGGGACCACTCCCAGCCCTGGCAGAGTGTCCTGGCTGCCTCTCCATGGGATGGAACACATCATGGGCACAGGAGCAGAAAAGCCAGAGCAGAGAGAGCATTTGCACTCAGGATTAGGCTTTGGAGCAGCCACTCTGTCCACTGGAGCTCACAAAGCTGCAAAACTCTGAATTTTAAATGCATTAAACAGTTGCTTTAATTTCAAGTGACACTGTCAGTCCAGTTAGTGTTTGTCATTTCTGGAAGACGACAGAAGAAGCAGTGAGAGCAGAGACATCTGATGCTGACATGAGAAGGGTTTATCCTGTTCTGATGATCCTGTCCAGCCAGCCCCAGCGGCTCCTACACCCTCAGCTGACTCTGCTTCCACCCCTGTTTCTGAACTGTCTTCCTAAATACTGACTGGATGGAAAGCATTTGTGGTTCCCCCTGGGAGGGAGGAGGAAAGGTCAGGATTTACATGGTGATATTTACTGCCAGAGATTCTGTGCCAGCCATTCCAGAAACTGGGCTCGGTGCTGCTCAGCCCTCGCAGTGAGCCCATCTCACTGCATACCCACACACCAGTAGGGTTTCCCAGCAGCTTTAGGTAATTTTTCCCTTCTTTCATTACCAATCAACTGCAAATTACTCTTTGTAATTTTCCTACAAAAAAACCCCATGTAAATCTGGCCTTCGAGGATTAGTTGCAGTAGGGAACGGGTTACCTCTCTTCAGATTTCCTTTTATACTCACTTGAACATCTGAAAAGTCGAGTCTAACAGGAAATGGGAATATATTCTTGTAAGAGTCCCTTTCCTTTGCTTCTCCTCTCCCTCCTTCCCCCCTGGAAAGTGGAAAGACTGAATCCTGCTAGTTTTGTGCTGCCTGAGGACTGGTGCCGTGCTCTCTCAGCTCCCCTGCTCTGCTCTGAACAAACCCTGAGCTGTGCAGGTGTCTGGAACAGGTTTGTATTTTATTAGAGCAGAAGAAAACACACAGAGAAAAAAAAAGAAGTGTGAGAAACTCGGGTACTTTGTTGTCTCAAGTCTCATTATACAGATGGCATGGAAGACTGTGTGACAAGAGGACAGATATCTTCTTGTCTTCTGGCTTCTTCCTTCTTAGCAACATTGTCCTTAACACCTCTGCAGAGCTCAGACCTTCTCACTTCTGTTTTCTCTACATTTCATTTACCATGTGTGGTTCTACCTGCAGCATGAGTGCAGAAATGGAAAAATCAGTGTAAAATAAGGATGGCAGTGTTCTAGTTGTGCCTTCAGTATGCAATCTGTCCTACCTGCCTTGGTCATGTATTGGGTACCCCTGCCACTCACGTGAAGTTTGGGTTTGGATTTATCAGAACTTCCAGTGACACGTTGGGTTTTGCATGGACAAGGACTGTTTAACCATTCTTTCATGCCTGGGACAGTTTGTTTCCAGTTTTGACACTGTCACTTGTGGCCCACTGGTTCTGGTGGCCTTTCCCAACACATGGCAACTTCTCCCTTGGCTTTCCAGGGATGAGGTGAAGCAGCAGCCAGGCGATCTGTGTCTGCTGCCTTTGGTGTGACAGGCTCACATCATGTCCCTGGGGAAGCTGCCTGGCCCTGTCTCCAGCGAAACATCTTCCATTTCTCGTGTTGGGATGGCAGAACGCCCCTGCCTGCAGAAGTCACCTGTGGAGTAATTTTGGTGAGCTGAGGGGATGCTTGGGAACGACCTGGTGCAACAGATCTCACGGCAGATGGTGCTTTTAACTGCTCTGAAATATTCCTTGGATGTAGGTTTCACCCATGAGCCAGAGGAAGCCTCCAAGGGTAGGTACCTCAGTGGTTGAGATGAGAATTAACCTTTGCTATTATTGTTCCTGTTGTTTTTGTTGCTATTTCTACTATTATTATTATCATTGTTCATGTGTCTAGGTAAGCATGAAGAATTCCCAGAATAGAACTCCCACCTAAACCTCATTGAAACCAAAATAAATTAGGTACTTAGATACTGAAGAGGATTAAACACCTAACATCAAACATCTGAACACCATTAGAAATCTGGGCTGAAGTGAAGGGAGAGAACAAAATATGCCATTTGCATATTAAGCAGGCTGAGAAATGCTCATAAACCTGAAATTTTTATAATCAAAGAGATACTTTGGGAATTTGAATGGGAATTTTTTCCCCTTTTTTGGTTTTTTTTTTTTCCTCTCCCAGCACAAAAGGACAGTGACACCACAAAATTTGTAGTGCAAGATATATTTTTAAAAGCCCAACCACACAAGGGGCTTTGACAGCAAATTGTTTCAATCAGGGGCACTGGGAATTATTGGTATCAGGAGAAGGAAGGGGCTGCTGTGCCTACATTGTTTGCTCTAAAGCAGGAGGAGAGCCACCCCATTTGGGTGCTAGTGATTTCATCAATGGCAGAAATACACAGCCCTGCACTCTGCTCGTGTCACTTTAAAAAGCTCTCTGTTCACCTTTAGAAATAAGCACCCAGGATTGTCTGAAATTACATATTTCCACTCTCTGTACTATTTAAACTCAGTTGGGCTCTGAGGCCGTGGTTCATGTCCTGGCTTCCTCTCGACTCAATTATTGTAATTCATTATTAAATTGTTATTTGTTTTCATTCTTTATGCTGTCTGCTGCTTTACAAGGCCCAGCAGCTAGATTTGTAATGTGGAGAGCTCTGTTCCGCTACACTTCAGCCTCCCCACAGCATTGTTTTGTTGGCATGTTCAGCAGTGCACTGATTTGGATATTTAATTCTTTGCACACTATAGATTAATCCTAATCTATGCAGTACTTTAAGCATTTCCTGGGATTAGCATTTTTCCTAACCTGAACTCCAATCCAACGACAAAGTTTTAAAATTCTTGCAGTGTTTGTAACCAAAACACTGAGTCCAAACGTTGTTGAGCTTTCAGGTTCACTCCAAGTCCAAAATGGGCTCTGGATCTAGAATTTGCAAAGTCCATCTTGTTTTCATCAGCCAGTGCTCTCTGGGCAGATGAGAGTTTACTTATTCCTAGAGTAAGCAAGGAATTCTGTTAACCCTGTGTCTTTGGGTGCTGTTTCATCTCCTGGAGACCTAAAAGCACCCTCTGGTTTTGGGTGGCAGGGCTGAAATGTGCAAGTCCTGCTCCCTGTACCCAGTGCCCCCTGCTATCAGCGCTCTCATTGACAAAGACAGAAGTGGCTCCTACATGCAAAGCACAGTCCAGCCTCCACCTTATCTCCAAGCATGTTCACACTTGCCTCTGCCCCAGACTCAATAGGACTTGCACTCTGAACAGTCTTCCACTGACAAATGCAAGACTTGATAGTGCTGCAGACCTTTATTCTCTAATTATTTTGCTTGCCTTTTCTGTCCTCCCTTACCTTACTCCTTTCATAGTGAAGCTAATTCCCTTTCCTCACTGTTGTCCCCTGTTTCTGCTCCTTCCTATTTTTTCTTCTCCTCAACTACAGTTTCCCTTGCTCTGCCAGCTGGTTTCCTTTCAGCTGTTCTTTCTGTCCCATCAATTCCTTTTCTTTTTCAGCTTTTCCTTTCTCCACTTTTATCACCCTTTTAAAACTTTCATTTTTCCTGTCTTCTCTCTGTAGTTTCAAAAATTGTTCTCACTTTCTCCGTCTTTTCTCTTTCCCCAGTCTCTCTCCCTGAAGTCCTTTTATTGGACTGTCTCTTGAATCCCATTCTTTCCCCTTCTTACCACATTTTCAGATATTCCCCACTTGTATGTCTTATTTCTAGCTGAGATAAGCATTTGTCCCCAGGAAATGCCCCTGCCTGGGCTTGTCCCAATGTCCCTTGGTTTTCTGCAGCTTTTGTAATTCTCAGCGCACCTGTGTGCCTGAAGAAGCCATCCATCAATAAACAGAGGGCAGGCAATCCATCAAAGTTCTGTCCATGAATGTGCTGCCTGTGTGCTTTCCTTCTTTATCCATCGGGCCTCCAAAGCCTCCCCTGGCACAGGGACAGTGGCTGGACTCACAGGCTGGCTGATCCTGGTGTTGTTTCACCTTGTCTTTACCATCTGTCAAAATGCACAGATGTCTCTCTCCCCAGTACACCTCTTCTTTTCTCCTGTCAGAAAGTCATGGGCATCCCAGGTACGTGTTTTTTGAAGTGACTGCCAATGTGCTGTGGCTTGACAGGATAATTTCAGGGTTTATGAGCCAGGAGGCCAGAGAGACCCGTGCTGGACAGAATTTCCCTCCCTCAGTGTTCACAGGACGTGGGTTTTGTCTGGAGCTTGCTGGCTGTGCTTCTCAAGGGCTGAGGTTTAGTCACCACGCTGGTTTGCTGCTCAGCCTGGCCTCAGTTTTGGTGGTTTCATTGGTATGTGCAGAGCCTGGGAGCAAGATACTGCCAGGACCCAGCCTTGAGCTGAGAACTGTGGATTGTGGATGAACCTTTGCAAGGCTTCCAGTCTCCCCCAAGCATTTGGTTTTGCCTTTCTTCCACGGGAGAATTTCTTCCTCTGAAGGACACTAACAGAAAACTTCAGAACCTGGGAAACAGACAGAATTGCCTGAGCCTTCCCTGCTGCTTGCAGTTAACAGGAAAATGTGGAGGCATCAGGAAAATTTAATTATTCTTCCACAATTCTTCTAAATTCTGAATTGCAAAAGTGAACTGTCTGCAGATACAGCAAACAGCTACAGCCTTGTTTGAATCTGATTTGTTCTCATCCACAATGATGGCTGCAGAAGCAATCCTCTTTTTTTTTTCTTTTCCACGAGGAGAGCATGATCCTGCAAAATTTGCATCGCTTTCATTTGTGAGAACTCCTTTAGGTAAGAAGTTTCCAAACACTACTTATCCATTGTCCAAAGATTTGCTGCTCTCCCTCCATGTGTAGAGAGCTGTGACACCTTTTGGACCCTGCACATGCATAGAATTTAAGAGTCACTATTCTTGGTACTTCCTCTGCAAGCCTTATAGGAAAAAAAAATCACATTTATTTAAAGACATTTCACATTTCTGTTTTGCAGTGAGCATAGCAGAGGGAGTTTAAAGCCTAGTGACTGAAAAAAAAATAAATCTGTGTTATAGGTGTTGGGGGGCAATGTTTTGTCCCATTTGTCTGTTCCAACTTTGGAAAAGAGTTGGTAATCTTTAAGTGCACTCAGGAGACTATAGCTTTTGTGCAGACATCTGCAAAGTGATTGAATTTTACCAATTGTGCAGGCACTCAGACACTTATTAGACAATATTGCCAGAGCTATTTGGAAAGAAGGAGTTGGAGAGAAAAGAAATTCTGCATGTGTGAAGGGGTTTCTTGTAGCCTGTTTTGGGGAAGAAATTTTTCAGCCAGTGTGGAATGGTGTGGGGGGAAAAAAATCTAAAATACTTTTGGTTGTGCATTCTCACAGTCCTTTGACCAAGACCTGCTCAGACTTTGGCTTTGTTTGGCATTGTTACTTGTTGCAGACTTTTCTGCAGGGCTGTTTTAGCAGGTTTCAGTCAGTGTCATGTGTGTGACCAGCAGGAACCCTGCACCTTCTGCCCATCACACACACTCTGTGCCTGCTCTACAAAGGTACAAAACAGCTGCAGCCTCCCTGTAAACTGCAATGTGAGCTTCAAGTGGCTCCTTTTCAAGGGGCTCTGGGGTCAGCCACAGGCTGCAAGGATGTCTGTTAACAGCATGGCTGTCTCACGGGGTTTGGGACTGGGAAAGCAGCGGGACAAGCACGTTCCTGGCATTCCCAGAACGACACGCTGGGCATCCCTTCTCAAAGCTGCAAAAAATTAACATGCAGGGCATTTATTGAGGATTCCACCAGCATGTCATGGACTTAGGTGCGGTGTGAACGTGTAAATGCTGCCTGGTGATGCCGACACATTGCTCCTCTGAGGCTGGAACGTGATTTTTGTGATCGCTCCCAACGCAGTAGCCCTGCTGGGCAAACTTTCAAAGGTGGGTAGAAATGTGTGTTTGCACATCAAAGCAGGCAATTTATTTCACAAACACCAAGGTGTCCAGTTATCCCTTTTGCTTATGCAAATATGAATTGTCACAAGCACAACAGCTGTGCCTTCCCTGCAATTATTTCCATAAGGTAGCGGATTGTTAAGTGAAGGAGACGTGCCTGTGATGCTGCTTGGGGAGCGTTTCTGGGGGATGGGTTGCACAAGACAAGAAGGGTACAGATAGTCCAGTGGCACTCAGGCTCACTCATTTGGGGCGGTGCAAAACTGGCATTGTGAAATCTGGATCTGGGGACGCTTTTGTGAGAAAGGTCAGGATGTGGATGGAGGGTGAAGACTGGACCCCTGGGCCGTGCTATGCCCATGTCAATTTGGGGTGTGATGTCTTCTCATCCCATGCTGTGGGGCTCTGCTGGGCCTTTTGGACACAGACCCGCGTTCCTTAGGCTTTGCACAGGGCTTTGCAGGGTACGCGGGGGTTGGATGCGAGCGTGTGTACACCGAGCATCCCCGGGGAGCCTCCCCGCGAGTTCCCCGGCCGGACCCGCGGCACAGCCGCATCCCGCGCATCCTTCGGAACTCCGTTTCGCAGCCCGGCCCGCCGCGTTGCGGACCCTGCCGGCGCTCCGGCGCTCCAGCGCGGGCGGGCACGGCCCGGCGGTGCCCCCGAGCCGGAGCCGCGGAGGTGCCGCGGTGCCCCGGCCGGGCCCCTCACGCGGGCTCCCCTATGAGGTCAGCGCGGCGCGGAGGCCCCGCCCGCGGCCCCGCCCGCCCGCCCGCGGCCGCAGGGGGGCGGCGGGCCGCGCTCCGCCCCGCGGCCGCCCCGCTCCCGCGTTCATTTCATTCCTCCCCTCATTCCGCGCATTCCTCGCATCGCTGGCGCCGCGCAGCCCGGCCGGGAGCCCGGCCCGCCCCGCCGCCGGCCGGGCAGCAACTCATCCTCCGAGGGCTCCGTCCGCCGGCCCGCGGCAACCTACGGCCGCGGTATAAATAGCCGGGCGGCGGATTAAAAATAGGCGCGGGGCCATAAATAGCCGGGGGCGGCCCGGGGGCGGCGGGCGAAGTTTTGCCGTCGGAGCGCGGCGCGCTGGCGGTGCGCGCAGGGGCCGCGGCGCGGAGGTAAGCGGGGCCGCGGGCGCTTTGTGCGGCGGGGGGGGGGGCCCGTCCCGGCCGGGGAGCCCGGCGCCCCCCGCAGGTGCCGGGGCAGGCGGGCCGGGGGCCGCGGCGGGGGCAGAAGTTGCTCGGCGCGGAGTTGTGGCGCTGCGGGGCCGCGGCCGGAGCTGCAACAGGCGCTGCTGCGCTCCCCCGCTCACACTCAGTGGCCTGAGTCACCGCCCGGCACCGGGCGCGCTCACACGCCGCTCGCACTCACTCACTCACTCTCTCACTCTCTCTCTCTCCACACACACACACACACACACACACACACAGGCTCTCCCCCTCGCACACGCGCGCACCGATCCTTGGCATTTTTCACATATTTTGTTGTGTTTTTTTTTTACCACCCCCCGCGGGGAAGCACGCAAGCCGGGAGCAGCCCCGGGCCGGGCGCGGAGGCTCGCAGCGCTCAGCAGCCATCCCCGGCGGCCCGGCCTGGCGCGGAGCTCCCAGCTCTGCCTCCCTCCCCTCGCTTGTTTGCCTCTAAAAGATGAAAGAAGGAATGTCCTTTTTCGCTGCTGCTTCTCCTTCTCCAGAGCTGCTGCTGCTGCTGCCGCCGCCGCTGCTGGTTAATTGCACATTCAAGTGGAAAATTTTCGGGAGTCAGCAGAAACATTGTATCCAAAAAAGACAAAGTCGCAGTTACAGCAACACCGAGGAGATTGTCCCTGGAAAACTTCCTTTCGGTAGGAACCGCAAGGTTTTTGGTGTTTTTTTTTTTTTTTTTTTTTTGGGGTTTTTTTTTTTTTTTTTTTAATTTCTCGGCGAGGTTTTGAAGAGCTCCATCGCCCAGCTGTCCCCGGCGCTGGTGCGGAGGGCCGGTGGCAGCCTTTGTTCGCAGAGGAGCGCTTTCAAAGGAAGTACACTTCCAAGGGGGAGGGAAAACTTATACAGTGCGCCTTTTGTACCCAAATTAAAACAAAGCGGCCCCCTCCACACAACCAAACAAAACCGGCGAGGCGAAACAAAGCGAGAGGAGGGGGGAAATATCTCTGTTTTCACCAAGGAAAAAAGTTTGCGCTCCTGCCTCTGTCGAGCACGGTCCTAGTCGTGATTTTTCTCCTATTGAAATCTGTTTTAAGTTGAACGGTGTTACCAGTGTAAAAATATTTATGAAACAATGAAATACCAGCCACCCACGTTTCTCAGGAGAGTTGTTAACTTATTAGAAACAAGTGCCTGCCTTTGATACGAAGAAATGAAAAGTGACCTCCAGAAGTGCTGGAAAGTTAGGGAGCAGTTCTGCCCTGCGCTCTCTGAATGTAAATGGCTCCCAGGATTTTTTTTAACTGCTCCTTTCTAGGCAAGAAAGGGCAAGAAACATCAGATTGTACGGGTGTTTTCTGACTTAAAATAGCGTGTGTAAGAAATATAAGCCGAAATGGCAGAGCCTCAGGGAGAAAAAGTACATATGCAGCTGTATTCCTGTATTAGCAGGAGCATATTTGCTCTCTCTTCGTGCTGATAAAGTTTGGAAATGCAATCTTGCAGGTTAGCGGTTTTACAGAGCTGGGTAAGGGCTGAGTTGGGAGCTGTGTGTGGATAGCATGCCTGGCTGCATGCTCAGTTATTCTGCAGCACATCTAATATGGAAATCTCTGTGGGAATGCCTCTAACAGGAAAATTCATGTAAATAACTACGTGCTACCTGCAATTGAATATGAAAACAAAAATGATTATAATTACATTAGGACTTAATTTAAAATTATGTAGGGCTCTTCTTACAACCCTAGATTGGGAATGTGTGTCTGTAATGTATGATGTATTCTACCTCTATAAATAGTTGGGGAATACCATTACAGAATATTAGATTGTACTGATGGTAAGATGGTGCTGTTAAAAATGACACAGATCTGGATATTAAATTACTTCTGGGGGTGGGAGGAAAGCTTGCATGTTTGTTTGTATGGGAACATATGTATTTTTATATACACACGTATACACACGCACTTTATTTGGGAATAGAAATACAGGAATTAATACAGCAGATGTTCTTGAAACACAAAACTGAAAATTTTATATTTGGGTCACGTTCTGAAGTTGCAAGTTTTTAAAATCCGCATTTTGAAATTATTTTCACAAAGGGTAAACATTTTAAAGGTGCATTTCTTTTTTCACCTTTGTGGGAAAACATGTCTTTTCACACTGCACTGGTGTTTAATTAGATCATAAAGAGTTTCCTATACCAGTAGGGATAATTCTGCATTTTGTTTGCTCCAGGGTTTTATCAGCTGACCAAGCAGAAATTTTGGATGCGAAGGATTTCTTTCCATTTTTCTTCTTAGCAATCTAGAAATACCTTTGGGAAGTACTTTATTGCTAAACACATTCAATGTATTTTGAGCATCCATCCAGCTTACACCACTTTGGTGAAGTAAATATTATTGGCCTTTTCAGCCAGGAGAGTGGAACAACAGCTCTTGAGGTTCAAATGGTGGTTTTATATTCTCCACAGTTTCTTACTCTGTGCTGAGCGGGGTGTACAGGAGCACTGAAGCCAAGGAAAAATGTTGATTTGACAGGAGACTCAGTAAAGATAATGCACTTAAAGGAGTTTTAATTAAACAGCCAGAAAAGAACAGCAGAAACTTCATTATGAAGTAGCCCCGGCCGTGAGTGTCCAGCTGGGCAATGATAGCATGTGTGTAGTGTGTTTGGTGTCACTTGGAACCACTGGGTTTTTGTTGTTGTTGCTGCTGCTGGATGCTGTAGTGGTTTTGGATATTGTTAAAGTGGTTTCTGGGCTTTGTTTGTCCTCCATGCCTGAAAAAGTTAAGTTCAGTTGAGTCACATGCTGAGGGAAAAAATCCATTTCTTCCTTCTTTCTGTTTAAGCTGCCTTTGTGATAATGGTGTAAGCAAACTTTCAAGGTACAGTACAGGCAATACAGGAGTAAAAACTTCAGAGCTATAGAGAAATACTGGCAACTTTCTTTAAAAAAAAGTGAAAGGTAAAAACATGCAGTTGTGTATTATGATACAGCTGTCAGTTTTCAGTCTGTAAAGTAGGATGGTTACATTGCTGGAAGAATTTCACCAGAAGTAATCTCATTTTATTAGGAGGTGCCTAAGATTGTTCCCAAAACATGAAGATTTACTGTACAGTTCTGGGTGTGTGTGTTTGGGAGAAGGTTCCATTCAAACCTGTTATGAGCACCTGGTTTCTTACTGGGTACACACCATATAAATATATATATGCTCATCACTCATTCTAGCTGGTATTTCTTCATGTCATTAATATTAACCCTATAGCCCTCTGGAGATGATTCAAAAACTGTCTTTCTGTAGTGATTCCATTTATTTAAAAAGAAAGTATTGGCTGGATCCAGTCCTTGCTCAGGTTAAAGTGACCAGGATGACTCATAGGAATAAACATTTGCTGGATCAAATACTAAGATATTTACAGCATATGCTTTATGTCCATGGTTGGTGTGATGTTTGATGTCTAAAGAAGGACATCTTTGATTTAAAAGAATATTGATTTGACACACATACTTTTTCAAATTTCTGCTCGGGGCTTATGTTCTGCTTAACTTGTAATCTGCCTAAGACTGGAAGGCAAATTTCTATTAACAGCTGATCATTCATTCCATTCGGGCTCTTATTCATAGCATGTGCAAATATGAGGCGAGGGCTGACTTCTTAGAAATCTGGTCTAAATTCAGGTTAATTCCATCAACTTCATACAGCCTGTTGCTGGATTACATTGGCTGTAATGAGGGTGCAAATTGGCCCTTTAAAAATGATTTTGAAGTCCCCAGCTCATCAGAGGGCCCTACCTTTTCATGAGAGAAATAATCCTTTTTTCTGGGACCTGAGATTTAATTTCTGTTGTGCCGCCGTGTTGCGCTCTGCCATTAATGTTTGCCGCGAGCAGGAATGTTTTATATTCCTAAACTGCAGTCCTTTTCTGTTAAAGAATTATTTGAATCTCAAGAAAATTTTAGAACTTTCAGGAGGTAAATCATCTCCCTGCAAGCAAGGGCTGTTACAGGTTTTGTGGCAGTTTGTGCAAGAGCTGTACAATTTAGATTGCATCCTGTGATGTATGAGCAGATGAATGGCATTATTAATTGTAAAGCCAACTGACTCTAAGCTGTGCTGAAGACACAGTTGTAGGAAAAAAACCTCTGCATTAAATTCCCACTTTATGACCATATCTTGGTCTCTGTTCTTGGACAAAACTCCTTTTGACTTTTGCACGTGGAACAAGGATGGAATAATATTTCCTGGAATAATTTTGTGTTTGGTTTTAATGATTGCTCATTTCCAAAACAGAAGAGAGTGAAAAGTTGCAGACTTAAGCCCTTTGAGGCAGCAACTTCAAATTTGCTCCTCAGATCTGTCACATAAAATTCAGCTAAGTGTTTTCTGATTTAATACAACAAACCTCTCGTTTTTGTGATCCCACTGCACTCACTGTGAGTTTCATCTTGTCATTTGAAAAGCCAAAATTTCTGTCTGTGCTGATGCAGATTCAGCAACTTTTATACTGGATCAGGTTATTAATAGTCAACCAGAATTACATTAATTTCAAAATACAGGAATTGAAAGTCAAAACCTGGCTCCTAACAACTAACTGGAGTTATTCTACCCAGGAAGTTGTCAAAGACTAACCCACCACAGCCACATGCCCTCGCTGCTGGGGTGCATTTTGGTGCACGGGTCCGGGACGCGATGGAAATCCGTGAGTATGGGAAGGGTTTGCTGTTGCTTGCCCGGTTGGCGCAGGGCTCTGACCCCATTTCCTGGTCCCTCCAGCCTGTGCCTGGCTTGTCAGAGGCAGCTTGTTTTAGTTTGGCTCCTGTCCAGTCCGAGGTATCACCTACAACTTTTTGTTCTTTGTCTTCTGCTCATTGTTTACTGGAGCAGCGTGATTATTGCCCCTGCGTCCTGCCGGACCTTGGCAGCCGCCTGCTTGGGTTTCCAGCTCTCCTTAGGCTTTCCCTAAACCCGGGGGTCAGAGCCCGTCTGGGTGGCTGCAGGAGCACACGAGCACAGAATCCAAGTGTATTTGCTAGCAGGTCAGGAGGTAGAATGTGAAATCTCCATGTGTGGGGAGGGGGAAGGGACGAAAGTTTGGGATTATGTGTAAAACTATTAAAATGCTATTGACTGGGAATCTAAAACAATGACGAGTGCTGTTGTTTTTACAGATACATGAACTGAAAACTGCTGCTAATGATGGGAAATGTTAATTATGTGAGAACATATTGAACTTATATTCTCTGGCATGAACTTTTTTAAATGCATCAACTGTGCTGCCTTTTATGCGCACAGCTTTCTAATTATCATAATTCAGTACAGCTCTGGCTTTTGGAAAGAGTTCAAGTGCAATCTCAACTTAACATGAAAGGAGTTGTTTTTTTTTTTTAACTGAGAATGTTCAAGAACAATTTGAAAAGATAATCTAAAAATGCTACATACTTAGCTGGGTATAAGTCAGAAAATAAATATGTTCCCATAACTGCCTATCAAAGCAGAACAGATTATTAGAACAGAAAGTTATCTATTTTTCTCATAATGTCTTTCACACTCCTACAGAACACAGCTAAAAGCACATTTTCATAATTGAATATCATAGACAGACCTACTATATATTGATTGACAGTAGTTTTCATTTCATCAATTTTTGTAGTGATTGAGTAGATCGCTGTGTTGTTGTGAAAAGATTATTTCTCCTCAAATAGTAAGATTTATTTTTTTTAGATAAAGCAGGAAGAAAACTTTCACGATACATTTGGTATTAATGTGTTTCTGTAACATATTCAAGTCCCCTTGCAAATGGTTGTTACTGGTCAGTTTTGCTTGTCTTTGTGGAACTTGAGGGGGTTGTAAATATCAGGTTTTTCTAAAGCACTCAGAAGTGGTTTGGGTTTTATTTTTTGTTGTTAGTTTTGTTTTGGTTGTGTTGGTTTGTTTGTTTGTTTTTTTTTTTTTGAGAAGGAAAAGTAAATTTCATGTAACTTGCGCTTTAATTGTCCTTTCAAAGTTTTTGTTTTTTTTTTTTGAACGCGATCAAATTGCTGGTTTCCTCATCGCACACTCCCCACCATTTTTTGGTCTTTTCCGTTACTACAGTACATGCTACATTTCTGAAATGCAAAGAAAGCCCCAGTGAAACAAAATGACTTCATTTGAGCTGGCACTTAAGAGTAGAATTCACTTCCATAGTGCTGAAATAAAAGAAGCCAAGTGTTTTAAATAGCCACTCCCCTAGGCCAGAGTGTTTTTAGAAAAGCTCATTGTCTAGATTTGAGCTGTAGCAGTATGCCTGCCTCTGTTAAATCTCCTGATCCAGACAGCTCGATTTCTAAAGTCGACATCTGGTTTACTCTTTGTTCACCTGTTTAAAAAAAAATGCAAATAGGCGAGTGTGCCATTGCCCTAGAGCTCTGCAACAAAAAAAAATAAAAATGCTGTTGACAGTTTGTCAAATAGTGCTTCCAGTCTAAGACTGCAGTAGCCTATTGTTATGCCAGCAACAGGCAACAGAAGTTGTG
Organism: Camarhynchus parvulus; assembly: GCF_901933205.1. Lineage (NCBI taxonomy): Eukaryota > Metazoa > Chordata > Aves > Passeriformes > Thraupidae > Camarhynchus > Camarhynchus parvulus. The sequence continues at coordinate 5,843,512 of NC_044575.1, read as the reverse complement.
GCACCATATGGCCAGTATATGCTTCAGATAAGCTATCTGTTAATTTAGCTTATCAGTGGTGGTTTGATATGCTTCGTGTTTGAATCGCCAACCAGTATGGCCTTGGGTACTTTTGGTGCCAAATTATTCCTTAACATTATAGACATCACAATTATTCCCTTGGTGGAATCTCTCACCATTCATTCACCTCATGGTGCTGTGAACAGCAATGCTTATTTTTGGAATTAGTTGGCATGGTTTGTTTGCTTTTATTTTTTTTTTTTACATGGTTGTCTTTCTGTTGGGAGATTATAATTCAGGAATGACATTTTGGTTTTGAGGGGAGAAAATGTCAGAATAGACTTTGGAAGAAAAGGTAAATTCGTAGAGGTTTAGGGGATTAAAGCTTCTGTTATGTGTATATCAATTGAAAAAAATATGATGATCTGGGACAGTAGTTAATGGGAAAAAGGAAATTTTATTCACACCTAATCTAGCACCAATATCAGTGCATACTTTTTTTCTTGTCCTAAAGGTGGTTTACAGCTTAAAATAAAAAAGCAAAACTCTGTAAACAGTTTCCACATCCCTGGTTTTACCCTAATTCTTTCAAAAAAAATTAACCTTTAAGACCAGTCATGTCCCTATATCTGCTGTCAACTGATCTTTGAAGATTTTTTTTCCCCCTGCTTTTTCCACGATCAACTGAAAGACAAGAAGACTGGAAGAGCCACTGGAAGTTCCTTCATCTTCCCCCCCTAGCCCTGCCTTTCTTTGGGAGTAATTATTTTGTAGCAGGAGGAGTTTCCAGCCATAAATAGAGTCTTCCATTCAGTTCTCTGTGGTGTCCTTAGGGCTGGATGTGCCTGTGCTGCTCTCTGACCTTGCAGCACATTCCTGTCTCCTGCCCCACAGGCTGGGCCTGCCTGTTCCTTGCAGGGCACCCCAGCTGTCCCTGGCTGCCTGGACCCTCCTCTTTCCTTGGGAATCATTCTTGCTCTTGGTTAAGCTCTCCTGCCCTTGGATCCTTGTGATTTTTTTTGTTTCATTCCTTTCGCAGTCCATCTTGCCAGGCGCTCCTTCCCCGTGCCCTCTGCTGGACTCATGGACGTGGGGTCCCTTTCCTGCTGCTCCCAGCCCTTCCTTGCCCCTGGATATTGAAAAGAAAGGGCCACTTGTGCTTGCCATGCCTTTCATGTCCAGGTCCTCAAGGACCAAGAAAAGGACTTAGATTCTCTCTCAAAGAAATTTACAATCATCTTCTGAACCTGTTTGCTGACACCACTTTTTTTTAGCAAAGAGAAATAAATTTTTCTCCATTTGAAGCAAAAAAATGGTAGAGTGGGCCACTCTACCATTTCACTGAAGTCCACCCAGACTTCAGTGCCTGGAAAAAGGCAGGAGCTGACAAAGCACCCAGGGACCAACTGGGTGGGCAGTGAAATGAGAGGTGATGCTCCCACCTTGCTGCTCTGCCTCAGCTGATGTTGGCACCTGAAGAAAGGCTCCCTGCCCTTGGCTTGCCATCTGAGGCTGCTGGAGGGCTTCTGGTTTCTCTGCAGGGACATGAAATGTGTGTGTCTGTCCACTTCGAGCTGGTTGCGGGCTTGCCCCCCAAATTTTAAATCTGTTTTGAATTCAGATTTAGAGCTGAGGTCCATGGTGTGGCTCGTGCAGTTTGGTGACAGGAGAGCAGTGTTTTTTGGCTTCTGGCCCATTGCAGGTTAGAGCTGTGATCTCTCATCCTGGTGTGATTAGGGCTAGGTAAGCAAAGAGCCTGGGAAGGGAGGGCTGTTGAGCCTTTCAGCTCTCTGAGGCATGTGTGCATCTTCCCTGGGAGTTATTTCTAAGTGCCTAACTGTGAGAGGCAATGGTCAGTTCACTGATGTATCCAGTTACCACCCATAATGGGTATGGCTGTCTTTGGATTGCTGGCTCCCTTAAAACATAACAAATCTATGTTTATTTAGTACCATAGGACCCATCTTTGTGGGGGTTATTTTGATTAAACTCTGGAGCCTGTGAAGTTTTAGTTTATTTGGTATCTCCTCAGCTTGGCTTTACTGGTGTCCCGTTGGTTTCAGCCACTGCTTTGTGATAGGAAATGCACAGCTCCAAATAATGTGCATTTTGCTCATTAAATTGACTGTTACTTATGCGCAGTAATTTCTTGCTCTGCTTCTTGGCATATTTACTGTGTGCTTACTGAGCAGCTGGAGATAAGCAGTTGAAGGGGCACATTTGGAAGACAGTTGGAAATATGCAGCTTCCTATACAGATTCACTTTAGCCTCTAGCATTAGTAATAATTTTTTGCTGGTGAAACAGTGACCCATAAATAACTTTATCATCCAAAATCTCTAAAAACAATATGAAGAAGTCCGAAGGGTAGTAGAATTACTATAGTTCTTGGTTGCTTGGAAAATTAACTAATATTCTGGCTTCTGAGATTTTGGAAACAAATTAAAGAACCCTTTTTTTTTAGGTAGCAGGCTGCTTTTAATGGTTCTTCTATATTAAGGAGAGTACAGTATTGTAGGTTATTTATTTCTGGGCATCCAGTACAGGGTGAAGAGCCTGCAATTCAGCTTGCAATGCCTCTGTGCCCTGAGGTAAACTCTATTTCACAAAGGGAATTTTGATTATGGTCTACTGCTCTGTAGCATAGTGGAGGCTTCAAGAGGCAAGTGGTAAATGCTACCAAAGAAAAGCTGGATTGGAGCCACTGACGTCATCTGAGTAAATCTGCTGTAGGACTATAGCCATAAAATGACTGCCAGCCACCGAGCGCACTTTGGCCTTTTCTTGTCAAGTGTTTTAACTGCTGCTTTTTTCTTTGCTTTCCTTTTTTATTTTCCTCTGAGCAAGATGCATTTTGTTTTGGGGTTTTTTTTTTTTTTTTGGTTTTTTTTTCCCCCTTTGCTGGTTGTGCACAGGGGTGAAATACAGAAATGCCAACATCCCCCTCCGTCCCCAGCACGCTGCGAGTGGCTGCAGCTTGCAGTTCAAAAATTAAAAAGTAAACCAGTACTTTTCCATACATGAGCCCGGTAGAATTCAGCTTCCATCACCAGCTATTTTTTAGGTGCAAGAGCCTGGCAGTTCAAGTTACAGCATACTGATGAGATTTGTGTTGTGGGCAAAAAGGGTTTTGATGCTCTGGAAGGCGTGCTTTCCTCTGGAAGAGCTCAGTGCATAAAAACGGCTGGGCTTGAATTGTGAATTAGCACAAAATGCAGGGGGGTGTGTGAGAGCACTTAAAACCCAGCGTTAGTCATTGCTTTAGGATTGACCTCAGCAGTTTCAGTCACTCCTGGAACAAAACTTCCCTGCCTGTTTGTTGCCAGTCTCTGATGGTACTTTGTGTCCACAGCTGAAGACACCAGGTGCATTAACAATGGCAGCTCTAGGTCTAATCATTGATTAGACTAGCTCTAATCATTGATGAGGGTGTAGCAGTCATACCTGTACCTGAGGGTATCTCTCAAAATGCATTGATATCCCAGCTGCTCTCCACTTGCATTTCAGCTCTGTCAGGAGTGCAATGAAAGCACTCAAGTTTTTGACAGTGGATTTTAAATTCAATTGTCAACATTCTCTTGAAATGGATTTCCAGGATGTTTAACATACCATTTTTAAAAAGCAGAGTTCACTGTAAAACACATTAATAATTATTAGCTCATTTATCCCATGACAGTATTTGTTTGCTTGATTGATGTACCTTTTTTTTTTTTTACTTTAAAATAAAAACTAAGCATCACTGTTTTTGAAGTTTGAGTCTCATGATCAGAAATATATTAAAACCAGTATCTTATCCATGAATCATTAGATGAGTCAGTTCCTGAAACCACTACAAGCCTCACAGTTCTTGGCTTGGGCTGAAAGCAGGAAATCCAGGCTTCAATAACTTCCTTTCCCAGTACTGGCTATAGCAGCCTTCGTGGTTAGTATATGCTGCTTTTGTAAGCAATAGGAAGATGTATGTCTGAGGAACAAAGGCACTCGAGTCAATTTGCTGAAACTGTTTATAATTTGTGGTCTTGATTTGAATGTCAGGATGCACTGGCATATACTGCCTTCTGTGCTGCAGTACATTTTCCAGCAGTCATATTCAGCATGTGAAATAAAGGGAACACGTTATGGGACAATTCTTGGACAAAACCCATCTAATCAGTTTTCCAGAAAACGGGAAGATATTTTTGTGAAATCATCCAACTTCTGAAGACTAATGGGAGTGGGAACTGAGCACATAGGAGTAAATTTAAAAAGTTTATTTAGCAGTTACTTTGTTTTATGCTTGTGCAACAAGCTATTTTTATTCTGTTTCAGCACTCCAAAAGGGCTTGAAAAAAACCCAACCCCAACTTGGAACCTATAAAATAAAACACATGATTTGTTCTCAGTCTCTCTTTTTTTTTTTTTTTAGTGAAAACTGTTTGCCTCCTCATAATCAAGGACACATTGATTGTCTCTGTGTCAGTGGAGCATTGTTGGCTGCAGAATCTGTCCTTTAAGCTTGGAGTGCCTGTATGCTCTGACATCTGTGCAAGGGGATGAACTATTTACCTTTTGGAGCTAATGGGGCCACATTCAGGCTTGGTACAACGTTTGTCTTAATGTGTTTGCACCTGGAAAGTGTTCAACCCTTTATGCTTTTCTTAAATACTATGAATGATAGTTTGGTATCTTGAACTTATTATTTGGTTAATTTAACTCGAATTAATTAGCAGCGCATAAAGGCCAAACCCACCTTCTTTAATTATTCTTTTTATTCTTCCCTCCAAAATATCATTTGGTTTTTTTACAAACCAGGAAGAATAAGAGTAATTGAGAGCAACAGATTAGTAGGTACTACATTAAAAAAAGAAAGTCTACTTTTGACAGGGTTAGTTAAACTGTATATGCAGAATTGGTTGAAAACAAATGCAGAGCTCTTCTTTCAAACAGGCAGAACTGGGATTTTTGGCATGACAGTGAGCATCCAAGCAAGCTGCTTGGTTGAATTTGAGGGGTCAGGATTTGTCTCAGAATATTTAAAGGGATGCTAGTGCTGCAGAGAGCATTTGAAGAAATCAAAACCAGCGTAACTGCTCCACGACTGCAGCTTCTCTGCCACAGGGAGTTCAGCGTGATCTCCAAGTGCCTCCTGCTCTGCTTCTGAGGGCAGGGTTTGCTGTGAGGCTGAGCAGGGAGGGCAGTCCCAGCCCAGACCTGCAGAGCAGTGGGCATGAGGCTGAGCAGTGCTCAGCAGCCTTGGCACCATGGAGCTGCAGCAACATGAGACCTTTGGGGCATGCTGCCCTGCCTCACCTTCCTTCTCTGCCACGTCCTCTGGAAGATGCTTGCACCCCTGCAGGAGGCTCCTGGGAAGGCAGGCACCATTCCTTCCTTGCTCTGGGCTGGTTCAAGGGGTGCTGGGGCCCCAAAGGGCTGTGCTGGAGCCCCAGCTGTTGGTGCTCACGGGAGGAGAAGCCTCCCTCAGGTGTGTCCCCTGTGCCATGGAGGCAGATGCTGGTGCTCCAGGGATTGCAGTGCTGGGCATCACACAGCCCATTGTGGGTTTAGCTTGCTGCACTGTAATTAACTTCTTGTAATAACAATAATTATAATAATTAACTTACTACAATAACAAGGATGTTCTTCCCGCTGCTCCTGCTTGCTGATTTTGGGACAGAAATCTCACTTCTTTCCTGTTTTCTGTTTGAGGGAAACTGTAAGCACTTGAGCAGTGGAGAACAGCAGTGGCTTTTCACAGCATCAAAGCAAATGTAAAAAGAATTGTTCGTGTTTGTGATCATAAGAAGTGCAATTTTCTATTAATTAATGTTAAACAACAGGGTGTTTAACACAGGGAAGGAGAACAAAGGGAAGAACCTTCAAGTGGAATAAGCATCTAAAGTTTAGAATCAGGTTATAGTTGTGCTTGATTTAATTTTTTCCCTTTGCAAAGAAATGTAAATGATTTAATATTGCTTTTCTAGTTGAACAGTCCTGAATTTGGGAATTGTAATGCATAAGATCTGGAGATACATTTTGATCAGGTTCATACACTTTAAATGTGTATGAACTGAACATCTTTGTGCTGCCATCGATCAGAGAGATGTCCTGTTGCTCTAATGTGGATTTTAGTTTTGGATTAGAAGCCTGGGGCTTTGAATTGCTTGCTGTCTGTAGACCAAGTCATCAGTGGCTAGTGATTGATTCATTAATTAAAATCAATTTAAATGGATTTGTAAGCCTCATGTAACAGATTATCTTATTAGCAGCATGAGAAAGGCACTGTGATCTGCAAGGAATCTGTTGCTTTAGACAAAATATAGCATGATTTTATGGGAGAATTTAATGAATTGCTGCTGCTGTAAGTGATCTATGCAAATGGAAGAGCCTTGCTTAAATCCTACACTAAACAGACTCTTCCTGTTGAACATATTTTATTTTTTTTAAACCTCCCCTGAAGTACTTGACTTTAATTGTGTGTGTGTTTCTGTACATATTCATGGTCACAATGACACGTTAAGTATTCTCAAGTTTCTGATATATTCTGATCTTGGGGATTTTTTTTTTTTTCTGTAACATCTCCCTTGCCTTATTGAAAAATATCCACAAGGAGAAAAATGATTTTCTAAATTAGTGGAAACCAAATGACAGAAAGAGCACGTAATGCTGTTTAATCCATGCTCTGCCTGCTCAGCAGTGCTGTCTGCAGGAGACACTTTGGGCAGCTGGAGGGGCCAGGCAGGCAGAGGGCACTTCTGGCAGAAGGGAAAGTGCTGAAGAGGTGGCAACAAAAGCTCTCCTGGCTGGGAGAGGGGAGGCTCGTCTGTTGTCTTTGCATTCATTTTGTAACTTCTTTTTTACATCAGGCTGTATAACAAGTCATTGCAGGCACCTCCCTGTGCATTAATAGTCTCTGTGATCAGGCCTCAAGGATATCTAAGCCAAGGTGTCAGCAAAATCAATGGGAATTTTGGATTTAGTTTCAAACAGAGCAGGGTTGTTGCCTCTGAACCACAGCTTTGCCCACAACTTTTCAGTAAGCTCGGTACCATGTGTGCTTCAATCTGGTTTACAACCCAGACTCCTTCAGGAAAGGAGAATTTTAATTGTGGCAGCTAGGTTGCAGCATCACTTTACACCTTCCTTCCTTAGCTTGTGCTCTCTGAGCATTTGTGATTAGGGAGCAAAGTGAATTAAATTATGAGATCACTTTTCCATTACAATGAAGCTAGTTTCACTTCATTTCCTCTGCTGTATTGAAGAGATGGAAGAATCTATCATATCAACTGAAAAATTTTAATGAACTTTTTAGGGAAAAAAACCCTCACAACAAAATCTCAGCCTTCACAGAGCTCTGAATTGCAGATATCATCCATTCCATGTGTAGGTGATCCTTCAAAGCAAAGCACTGTTGGTGAGCTTTGTTTGCTAGGTAATCTTACTGTCATTGGCCACAGAGATTACAAATCTTTAACCAAAAAAGATGTGAAACTGGATTGATGTGGTAAAGCCAACTGTAACTGCATTTTGGTGAAATGAAATGCATTGCCTGAGAGGTGAGGAATTTGTCATGGCAGGAAGCATTTTTCATAGCTTGTGGAAAATCAAACAAGGTGTTTGGGAGGTGCAAATTCAGTAAATATCACACTTCCATTAAAATACTGCATGAGGTCTTGGCAGTGGCCTCCAGTCTGCTCCATGGTTATCTCTTGGTACTCTCTGGGGTTTGACTTTAGGGGGTGGGTGTTTTGCCTCACTGTGCACTGCTGCCCATCAATCACTCCAGTAGGAAATCTGGATAACGCCTTGGAAGCGCACAGGGACAGTGCCAGCTATAAAAACAGCAGCCCTGGCACATGTGCACCTTTGACAAAGCCTGAGACCCTGCCTGCCCCATCCCTTTCCCTCCCTGAGTGGGAGCAGGTGTGTGAGTGTGGAGGTTTGTGGCTGGGTCACTCCAGCCTGGGAACTTGGAAGGCATTGCTGGAATTCTGGGTGTGACGAGTTATTTCATCCTGGACACAGCCCTTGAAACCAGGGAGAAAATCTTCTTGCCCTGACTTCCATCAGGTCTTACATTAGCATGCCAGTTTGAAATGAGAGTAGTCATGCAACAGTCATTTATTTTGTGAACCCTTTGGTTTGGGAAGGAGCAAGGAGACTCCTGAGCTTTGAAGAAATGTGCTGAGCTGCAGCATTTTCTTAGAGGAGAGTAAGGCAGACGTGCTGCTCTCGGCTGGGATGGAGTTAATTCTCTTTATCATGCTGGTGTGGGGCTGTGTTTTGGGTTTGTCAGCTGGGGTTGAGCCACAGCAACATGACATAAGCAGGATGTAGCCCCCTCAAAGCAGCAAGCTGGCAGAGAGGGAACTCCAAGGTGGCAAACCTGGGCCTAGCACTGAGTCAGGTGTGCCAGTGTAGTCCTGTCCTTCCTCTGCTTCATCTTACACATCCAATCCCTCTGTTGTAGAACCACAATTCAATTAATTGGCTTTCTTCAATTTATTCTCTACCATGGAGCTCTGGCTAACAGGAAGAAGACATTGGTGAATAGCTTTTAAATAGCAAACTACATAACCCTGCCATTATGGCTTCGGGGAATATTTTCCATTCTGCTTTTGTCTCTAACGTGAATCTTGGTAACATTTGTCTTGTATTAAGGCTGCAGATATTTTTTTTGTGTATGTTGTAAACCTTGTGAGATGTTTTTTATTCTGCAAATTATAAATAGTTCAGTTGGCTCAACTATCCCTTTTGTAAGCACATGATTTTTTTGGTAATAAGACATAGTTCTGTGGCAGTGCTGTATGACTGCAATTGAGTTGTACAGTAATAAAATTTCCATGGTGTTCTGTGAAGGTCAGTGGTATGCAATTAATTGCTGGACCCATGACAGGTGCTGAGTAGGAAGTGTTGCTGTCCTAGACACTAAATATAATAATTAATCTCGGGGGTTAGTATTAAAAGCGTGGAAGAGACATGATTCTCATTAACACAGAATTTGTGCTGATATTTGTTTTAACAATTCAATTTGTAACTTCCATATTGGAGGGACGTGTCTCTTCTGAAGCTTGGAAGATGGAACCAAATTAAGAGGACTGTGTACTGAAATTATTGCAGAATATTTTGGTGCATGGTAAGCCAGTCTTAGCCAGGAGAGTTTCTAATTATCAGTATATTCAGAAGAGAGAGCTGTGTGCCTTTGAAGGCTTCCAGAGGGAGATCCTGACCCCCACCCTCTGTGCCTGAAGGAAGGTGGGTGGGCCTTAGGAGATGCAGAAGGTTACTTGGGAGAGGGTAAAGCTGTCAGTAGGGGTGGGGATTCATTCAGGTGAGGATTTGAACATCTCAGTCTTCTGAGTGGCCAGGTTTTCTCTGAATGTTTTACCCTGCAGCTGCCCTTTGCCAGCCCAGTGGAAATATCACTGGGGAATGCTTTGCTGGGTAAGGAAGAACTGCCTCATTTGACTGCATCTGCAAATCCTTTGGTCTTTCAGGCTCAGCAAAGTATTTTCTGTCTTACTTTAGAATGTTTAGAAAACCTGCAAGAAACGGTCAAAATGCTAATGTTTATTTTGCCTTTAATTTATTTATTTATTTTGCAAGGCAGTCCTGTGAACGCAGCCTGCCAGATCCCGTTGTGTTGGATTCTGCTGCCATGCCATGAGGCTCGCTTGGGGAACTGGAGAATATTTAAAATAAACTGTGGTGCATTACAGCGTGTGAAACCCTCGTGGCACGCGTGTCAGGGTGTGATGCAAACAAGGCATAATTGCCACGAGCACAGACTGCATGTTCTGCTGGAATAGGCCACACTGAGCACAAAATGTCACAACTGTGAAGACGGGGTGAGATCTTGGCTCCAGAGGAGTCAAAGTCATAAATGCACGGAGTTTCCTCCCGCTTGCATTTCCACCTTTATTCTTTTGTAGAAGACTTTACTCACTGGCAAACAGAGTAAAAAAATTAAGGAAAAATCCAGTCTGTTCAATATCTCTCCCCAATTTTAATTAAATAGACTCACTTGAACTCATAGCCCTCTTCAGACAAACTGCAAAAGATAGTTGCTCTTGTTTCTCTGGTTTTAAATGTGCACCTTTTATGGGAGGATCAGTTGGTAGTAATATAAAAAGGCCAGTTTGCCTTGGCTTAGGCCATCTTTGCAAGAGCCTTGACTTTGGAGAATAGTTCCCTGTGGAATGCTGCTGTGTTGAAGGCATTGAAATGTGTTGTGAGTCCCTGTGGCTGAGTGCTGTGGAAAATAGTGAATGAATGTTTCAGCAGAGGGTGTTCACAGATACTTCAATGTAAGAAAAACTTTTAAAGTGATGCTTTAGAGGATTTACCAGTCCCCTTGTGGGAAAAGCTTCAGTGAATAAAATTGCTGTAGATTCAAAATCAATAGAAAGCTATATATAGTTTGTAGCATCTATCTATCTATCTATCTATCTATCTATCTATCTATCTATCTATCTATCTATCTATCTATCTATCTATCTGTCTATCTATCTATCTATCTATCTATCTAATATACCAATTTTGACCAAGCCTTAAAATCATTGGATTAGAGCTCTTCTTATCTGGTGATTTTAACATGCCTGGAGATTTTTTTTTTTTACTGCTTCTGGGAAGGAAGGTGACCATGTGATTAAGGCCCAAGTCAGGGAGCAGACATTTGCATTTGGTTTCTGGGGCAGAGTTGAGAGAGGAAGCTGGGAGAAGTGATCCCAGCTCAGATTACTGGTGTAGGGACAGTTGGGAAAAATCAGAGAAAAATCCATCCTGATGCTTTGAGGGGGGAAGTCAACATTTGCAAAGTTGTCTTACAATACCTGTGTGGAAATGTTGTCAGTGTAAGTGATTGTCTCCAAGACAGATTTCCCTGCTTCTGTACTGTACCCAATTTTCCATAATTGGCTTGGAGTGGTGAGATTGAATGTAATTAAGTCTCATAATTAATTAATATGAGAAAGCCTACGCAAAAGCAGAATAAGTTTTTCGGATTCCATGATTTGTTCCCTTCTGTGAAATTGGAGTAATAATACCTTGTTACTTAATGCTCTAAGCAATAATTGGGTAACAGTTATAAAGTGCTTTATTATGGAAATGCGTGTGAAGAACCATTTTTAAGTGCAGAAATGACTGCATAGGTCTCAGTCCTTGCAGACAAACTGATTCTCCTCTGAAATAACAAAGTGACACTGGTGTATCCCAGGACCAGAAAATATATCATGGCCATATTTAAGGGTGCTCAAAGAATGACCACAGCTTTTTTGAAGCCTTTTTTTTTTCTGAGAACTTGTCTTTTTAATTTTTCCCTCCTCTTTAATTAAAATAATTGTTTAAAAATCCTTGGTTAGAGGTGCAACAACAATGCTTTAGATTTCCCACTACACTAAGTCACCAAACTGGCCAAACAATCATACACATAATTCAGGACATAAAATCTCAGAGACTGTTTTATGATGAACTGTTAATAGACTGCTTTCATCATATGTGGTGATTCCAGATCCATGAGAAGAAGGCAGCTTACAGAGCCCTGGATCCCTTCTGAGAATGACCCACACCAGCAACTTTTCTTTTTTGCTTTGTGTTGGTAGAATTGAGTGCAGGTGTTGGCCTGGGAATTCACCCCACTGGTCAGACACTGAATGGGAACCAAGGGCTGCTTGCAAAAGTCTGTCCAGCAGCCTGTGTGCAGCAAAACCCACTTGTGCTGCCTGTTTGGCAGACTTGACAGGTGAACAAAGTGAGGAGCAAGCAAAGTCAGCTGCCCAGGTGGGACTGGGGAAGCCAAGCAAAGGTCAGGGGGTCTGTGCTGACTGGTGTGTTTCTGGGAGTAATGCTTGGACTAGGGATGGGCCATCAAAAGCTCATTCTGGCTGCTCCCTGAAAAGGTACAAAAAGCCATGAAACTTGGCCAGGACAGGCAGAGCTGGGGATTTTCAGTGAAACTGCAGATGATGTGGTCACTGAGCCAGGAAAAGACAAGCTGTTCAAAGCCATGCCCAGACCATACTTATATCAGCTCCTTGGCTTTACTGTTCCAGCTGTGCAAAACTGAAGAAGTGCAGGGGACTTGAGCAGGAAGGACAAACTTTAAGTAATTATCCTCCCAACTGCACAGCAAAGGGTGTTTGTGCCCAGCATGAGGCCAAGCCATCAGCACAGGGGTGAGCACCTGGGGAAGGGAGCTTGCTTCCAGCAGTCCCTGAGAGCCTGTGGCTCCTGGAGGAGTTCCCTGAGGGATCACTCACTGCACTGCTCAGTGCTGGAGCTCTGCACTTTGCAGCACTCTGGTGGGAGTTCCACTCCAGTTACCCTCCATGGCAGTATCCATCCTGGGGTGATCCATGTGCCTGCTGCTGACCTCAAAAGGGACCTCCAGAACTGACTATGGGCAGCACAGGAAGGGCACTGTGGAATGTGCCTCCTGTGAATGCAGCATGACTGAAATGTGAGTGGTACAAATGTAAGTTTTGGAAATGCATAATCTTGTACGATGAAGTTTGGCAGAGAAATGCGTGGTTCTCTTTTATTGTAAGCTACATCCTTTTCCTGTGAGAGCTTAGGAGAATGTTTTCATACTTAACATGTTTCCTCTCTTCCCTGCAGTTCATCTGCCAATCTGACCCTCCCAAGGAAAGTAAGCTGGCTCTGATTGTCAGGCAGATGAAGGGAAAAGAGCAGGGAAATTTACAGCCTAACCCTTTCTGTGGGCAGGGCTTTGGCTGGGTGTGATGCAGAAGGTGAGAGTCAGAGGCCATCTGTGGATCTGCCCAGCACTGTAACAGACTCAGATAAATACACTGTCCCTTTTGTAGACTTGTGAAGAGAACTTCAGAGCGAGCTGTTGTTTATAATGGAGCAGCAGCAGCTGCTGCATAGCTCCATCTGCAAGTGAATTGCCAGAGTATATGAGCCTCTTGCTGTGCCCCTCATAAAAGTGTCCTGAAAGAAAGTCATATTTATCTCAAAAGTGGCAGGCTTGGCAGGATGCCCTGGTAACTTTTTGCCAAGCAAACCTAAAGTGAAACTGTCTCACCCTGACACCGCTTGGTTTGGGTTCACCTATCCTCCTTCTGAGAGAGGCTGGAAGAAAGGAGGGGTAGGGACAGAGGATTACAGAGTTCTTTTAGATTTCCCTGGCACATTTTCACTACCCCACATGAAAGTGCTTTTTAAAATCACAGCGAAGCTTGAAATATATTTAATAATTAAATTAAGATTGTTCCTATTCAGTTTTGGCTTTGCTGAGTTTAATGCAGGAGTCAAATAACTACTGCAGACAGAAGAAAAACAAATGCCTGGCACCTTTCCCTACAAGGCTTAAAGTGAGTCAGTATCTAAGAAGGCTTCTCAATGGAAAATGAGAAAATAATCTTAATAAAAAATTCAAATTATTCAGATGAGCTGCTTGTAAATTATGCCCATAAATACAGTAGTTGCCACAATGAGAAACTTCTCTAACATTTTTGGCAGACGTTAACTTGAAAATAAAGACCGAAAGATAATTATTATTATTATTACTACTACTGCTGTCATTTGGGTTTGTGCTGCATTAGCATTAAGAGGCCCAAATGAGCATCCAAAATCCACTGTTCCAGAATCTGCTCTGCTGCAAAGAGATATTCCCAGCTCAGGAAAACTTAGTTTTGAAAGACAAAGACCAGGATCAAGATAGGGTCTCAAGGCAAAACAATTTAGGAGTCCTGCTCAAAGCCCCACAGGAACTTGTGGCAAAATCAGGGTTTAATCCTGATCTGCTCAATTCCAGCCCAGCCTTCTAACCAAAAGCTGCATCCCTGCTGTAAGCCTTTCAAATTCCTTAACAGGATGAGGCTTTACACTGCTGCAACATCAGGACAAGGTATTGACATCTTCTTAGGAAGGTTATACCAGATTCCAATTAAATAGATCTTCAGGAGGAAGTCATGTGACATCAGGATACTTCATGATTTTTTCCCCTCTCTTTTCCTTCCCCCCTCCCTTTTTTTTTAAGAGAAAAAAACCTAAGATCCACCAATTGACTTGTATTTTTTTCCTGAGAGACTGCACCTCCTGCTCACGACTTGTCGCACGCTGTGGAGTGTGGAAGTGCAGCATCCAGAACCAAAAGAGGAAATGTGCTGATTTTGGCAGATGACCAAAATGACCTCATTTCTTTGCTATTGGAAGTTTGTGCACTTTTCTGGCAGGCAGCACAGTTAAAAATATGATTGCCTAGCTCCTAGCATGTCTTCATTGAAGAAAATGCTTGCCAGATACTTCAGTGCTTTATCCACATCCCTCCTAGTAGCAGAATGTACCTGACAGGCAAGGGCAGCTGGGCAGCCTGCTCAGAGGGAGCAGGGATAGGATTTGGGGGGCAGAGGAAATGGAATGAGCTTCCCATGCTCTGTGGGCGAGCTCTGGTGCTTTTAGGGCTCTGCAGGTGCTTGGGGGAGAGGAGCAGTGAAATGGAGCAGCTGTGGCCTCACACCTGGGGCTCCTGTGCCATCCCATCCTGCCAGGTTTGGGGAATGCTCCCTGCCTCCCCATGGAGCATCCCAGCAGCTGGGGCCCACAGGAAACTCTGTGAGGAATTGGCTGTCAGTGGAGCACTGCTGCCTGCCTCTTCTCCAAATGAAGCCTGAGAATGTGGAAAATCCTGGTGAGTGATGCAGGTGGATCAATAAATGAGATTATTGTAGGCTTGTGCTCTGCCCAGAGGCTCTGCTGTGAACAAAACCTACCGGTGCAAAAGGCACAGCAGCCTGACAGTCTGCAAGGAAAATGGGAATTATTCAGGGTTGTAATTGAAGAGTCAGTTGAAAATGAAGTCTTCTCCTATGTTAAAAAAAAAATCTGAAAGTGGTTAATTGTTCCAGGAAGAGAAAGTAATAAAAATCTGCATGGAAAAATAGCTCTCTAGATCTGAATGGTGATTATGTGATTGTATCAGAGGCACAGATGCATGTGTACATCACAGTCTCCTAGAAATATGTAATCTTCCCAGAAGAACCTGACTGCAAATCACAGAAATCTTCTTTTACTACTTTCCACCCCTCCTGAAAATGTCTTGGGTGTGTCTTGTGCATCAGAAGGGGATGAGATTGTTATTTGAAGGTTTGGCCTTGGAGAATGCAAGGGCCACTGAAATAGTTTGGCAAAGGACTTCAGCAACAGCAAATGGCCTATTTCCTTTCACCAGGTTAGTTGTGTAAGAGCTTTCTTCTGCCCAGCATGATTGATTCTCTTTTTTTTGATTTATTTTGTGAGGATTCAACTTTTGGCAGCTCACTTGAATATTTTGGAGACTGAAAATAAAGTGACAAAAGCAAACCTGCTGCAACCCTGCAGATGTATTGATGGACGATTACCTTGCAAGGAGCTTTTTCTGG
Source organism: Camarhynchus parvulus (assembly GCF_901933205.1). NCBI lineage: Eukaryota > Metazoa > Chordata > Aves > Passeriformes > Thraupidae > Camarhynchus > Camarhynchus parvulus. The sequence continues at coordinate 5,828,154 of NC_044575.1, read as the reverse complement.
GTAGACTCCCAGAATCTGTGGAAATACTTGAGAACTCCTGCATCAGACTGAGTAGTCTGGAGTTAAATTATATCAGGCTCTTCCTGGTAAGGACACTGTGAAAAGGCATTGCTGATTTTGGGACACGGATCAGTTAAGTCATGATGTTTGTTCCATCATAGATGCAAAATTTCAATTCCAATCAAACCTTTTTAAAGGTTGGCTAGATGTTAGCTGTTTAATCATACAATTTTAGGTGTAATGGCAAATAGGTAAAAAACCTCAGTTAAGGATTCAGATATTTGAAATGCCAATCAATAAAAACCCTGTTCAAAGCTGCTTTCACGTTAGCTGAGAGCGACCATGAAATTGTAAACTGCACAGAAATAGCATATTTAAATAACTCATTTATCATGTTGCATGCACCATACAATAGAGCTGTGTGATGTTTTTGAAAGACAAGAATCAGATTATCTTTGACTGTGTCACCAGATGGTGCGTAATGGGCAATAGAATTATGGATTATGAGACATAACTTTCACTCCTAGGTAACCTGGCTGACAAAACCTTTCTGTCTTGTAAAAACAAGACACTCAAGGACTGAGTGGATGACAGAATTATTTTTTTTCTACCTGCAGAAATTCCCCTTGACCAGGAAACAAGTTCATACGTGTAGCCAGAGAAAGAAGCAGGCAATCAAATTAAAATATTCTACCTCGCTCTTATTACTGCATTTTTTTAACATTAAAACCAAAATTGTTCTTAAAAAGGCTCTCTCCCTATTAATGTAGTTAAATTTCATTAATTGCTGTAACTTGAACCTTGTGGTAGTCCTTTGTACAAATAGAAACCTGTGGGGAAAAAAGAATTGTAATCTTAGGATGGAAGGTCAAGCTGTAAGTGATTGGGAAAAGTCTCTGGTTACCTGCATGGACTGGTGGAAATTTTGATTGAGCAGAAGCTCTTTCAAGGATGAGCCAGGAACAGGGAAGGAGAGTGGGAGGGCCAGGAGCTTCTCTTCCTTCTCTGGGTGCGCTCAGGGGGTGTCCAGGTGCTCTCCTGGAGTCAGGGGAGCTGCCAGCACCGTGTTGGATTTCAGTGTCTGCAGCAGCCAGAGGGGCTCAGCCGCACCTGCCTGGCACCCAGGTACAGCAAACCTGACCCCTGGCTTTCCCTGAGAGCAGGGGGAATGGCAGGAGCCTGCCTGTGTGCCCTGGCAGCCAGGAGGCCTAAGAATAGGCACATTTCTGACATGCATGCAAATGCACGTTCTGAACAGACACATTTGGTGGCCAGAGAAGAACTGCCTGCCTGGAGCAGTGCTGTGCCTTTAAACTGATGCATTCACATTAAAGAGAGACATTTAAATAATGCAAAGGGGTAAACTAGCTTGAGTTATGTGTGGTTTGAGCTGGGTGACTCTTACTGCCTTTTATGGGAATCTCTCATCTCAAGTCCTGCACAATTATCCCCAAGGGCAAGTATTAACCCCATAAAAGAGAGGATATCACCAGTTATGCATCAGCCATTGTGTATCTGTGTGATGGCTGTGGTTGGCTTTGGCTGGGGATGGAGCTTTCCTAGAGCTGGATAACGGGAACCTGGCCTGGCTTCCTTTACTCATGGGGCAGAGGGAACTCCTTGGGCAGGGTGATTAACCCATAGCACTAATTAGGTGCTCCTGTCACTCTGCAGTAATGAGGTGTTCTTCATAAAGGAATGGGAAAAGAAAAGGACTTAGAATGGCCTCATTTTTGAGGGCTATGAGCCTGGCTGTGCTCTGGTGGGGTGCAGGGTGCTCGCTGAGGCTCCCCTGTGCTTGGCTGTGGTGCTGGACCAGGGGCTGGGCTCTGTGCAGTGACAGTCACAGACTCTGTGTCACCTCCCTGTTGTGGCACTGCCATGGCTGGGTCAGGATGACATCCTCAGCACCCCCTGTGTCCCCCTGCCCGGGGCCAGGGGTGGGAGCTCTGACAGCAAGGTTTGGTGGCTGCTTTGAGGGGCCCTTGGGGCTTGTAGAAGAGGCCCTGTAAGGAGATGGTTGCAGGGGGCTGGTGAGAAAGTTGTTTATTGATGGAAGCAGTGCACAGGGCAGTAGTTAGCACTGCATTATCTGATGTGTGGCTGCTGCTCTCCCACGGGCTGGCTGCCCGTAGCCACAGCTGCCAAACTTTCCTTGGATTTATTAATCAGGTGATGTCACGAGTCTGGGCCAGTGTGTCTGCACTGGCCTTGGTGCCTGTCAAAACTGATCTCTGGAAAAAACCAAAGTGCATGTGCAGTGGGAGCAGGGAGCCACAGCCTGCTCCAAGGTGTGCATCCGTGCCTCTGGTCACACCTCAGGAAAAGCACTGGCCTCTGCAAAGGGGGTTTGGAGCTTGTTTGGGAGCTGTGTCCATGTGTGCAATACCATGTTAGAGCTTCTAACATCAGGCAGCAGCAGTGTGCTTCCCTCAGCCAGGAGGGGAAGGGAAAATGTCCCTGGTTTAAATGTCCCTGGCTGAAATGGATCTCCAGGAGGGATGGAGCTGGAAGCTCCCTGGCTGAGAGCTGTCCAGAGTGTCACAGCCATGGCCATGCCCTGCTGGACGCTGCCTGGACCTTAACAACTGCCTGGCCAAAGCACAGGGGGTGAAATCCTCTGTGGAGGGGTCACTGGGGCTTCAGGCAGGTGCTGGCCTTTGGCCACCAGCACTGCTGTGCCTTGCCTTTCTCTCTGGCTTTTCCCAGCCCTGGGGACAGAGGCCCAAGAGGCCAAGCAGCAGTAGCACGCACTGCAGGTATTTTTGAATCCTCATGCTTTATGTTGACTCTCTGCTCTCATTAATTAAAAAGTCATTTTCTGTGCTAGATTGAGCTCAAGTTCTCTTATCTGTTCTTTTTTCTGTATTTTCTCTCTACAGCTTTTCTATTTTCAGGAGGTAAAAGCAGGAATACATAATTACAAAAAAACATTTCTTTGAACTTATAAAATGCAGGTTGCTTAAATTATGCAGTTAAAGGATAAAGAAAATCACAGAGCAATTTTAACAAATTGCCCTTAACTGTATTGCACAAACAAACCTCTCATAAGAAATCTTAGAAAGGTGTGTTTGAGGGTGTAATCTTAGCTTGTGGCTAAGTAGAGTTAAACTTGTTTTTCAAGTTGGTTGTGTATAACTTTCTCATGCTAAAGATTGTGAGCATTCCAGAAGGAAAACAGTTCATCTGTAGCAGAAGTTTGATGGTAAATGTTGATTATCTCCAGTAATTCTGGCCCCTGGTCCATGTACAGTGCTTTACCCAGTGGCTTCCCTTTTGATCTGTTTTCTCATTGTCTGAATTGTACAATACACCCGTGTGAATATTTTTATGAAATAACCCTGATGTTTGCAGGTAGTGCAGATTTTCATATTCTGAATTATAAACCTGAATGCAGCAGAGTGGACACAGTCCGTCTCACACTTCCAAATACACTTGCCATTCTTGTCAGATGCAAGACAATTTGTACATTTTGCCTGTGTGCAATAGTGTCATACTCAAAGTTCTCTTTTTAATAAACACCACTACCTCACTCTTGGGCTCCAAAATCCTGTGCAGTCTCTGAATAGACCAACATCCCATATCCTTACTCCAACTTTAATAAGTTTTTTCCAGCATATACAATTTTTGTTGGTGTTTATGTAGTCTAAGCAAGCTAATGTGAATAGCTGAAGAGTTGCCATGTACATTTGTAAGGATTCATGATACCTGCAAAACCTTTCTGTACAACAGCCAAGCTTATGTACATAAGTGAACTTGTTGATGCTCTATTACAGTTTAATTTGTTAATGAAACAAGATGGACTGAGCTCCTACTACACCTCTCTGGATGTTTGAGGCTAGGCACAATTAATTTATTTGTACTGTCTGTGTAGGCGTATGCCAGCTAATGTACTGTAAGAGCTTTTATCTTTATGTTCATAATGAAGAGGGGCAGGTTTTTGGCAACGAGACAAGGATTTTCTGATGACTCATCCTCTCTGAATTGTAAAACACTTTCTTGTAAAATCAAAGAAGAAAAGTAGTTCCTTAGAAGTAGACTCAACCAGAGTAGTTTGTCCTTCAAAATGGAGCTGCGAAGCAGAAAGAATAAAGGCTTAGCTGCTTTCATTTAGTTGTAATTGCACCTTTGCTGAAAATTAAATCATATTATTTGGGAGGATGTTCTCATATAAGATATTAAAGTGTCCTTGTAGTAAATGTGCTGTAGGTTGCATTGTCAAGTACCTGAGTTTATGCTGCTTTGTTGTTACATTGGTGTTTTGATCACCCTGGCAATGCACTGGACGTTTAGTGAAGTTGCAGCAGATCTCCCTTGTCACTAAGTTGAACTGTTGGTTTGTGCTATTCACCTTCCTGCTAGGAAGAAATGTTGAGTCCAGGGTTTGGTAGAAACTGGAAGAGGGGTTGGGTGTGGGTATCTGAGCGCAGAGCTAAATCCTTTTCAGAACAGCATTTTGTACTGGTTTAGTATACATTATATACTATTTATACATTTAGTACTGCTGTTGGAGTGACACTGACTAAATGTCAGCATCAGGCAGACAGGGAGTGTGCTTCATCTTCCTGCTGATGGACAAGTGTGAGCACGGACTGACCAAGGGACCTCAGTGCTAAACCAAGGAAGAGTAATTGGAATGCATGGGTAATTGCTTTATTTTGTGTGAGAGAGAAATCCTGCTTTTAATGCAAAATTACCACCATTATTTTACCTCATAGTACCTATGCATGTTTTTACACTTGCACACTCCTGCCCACACTTCTCCCACTCACACATTTGCTCTCTCTCTTTGGGCAAAATGGGAGAGTTTGGGCAGCAGAGGGATGTCCATGAATGAACTTTCTCAATCTCCTTTGTGCTCCATCACAGTTCTCTTCCTGAATGACTTGGGTGACGAAGCTACTGCTCTCTCTTATTAAGGTGGTGCTTATGCAATCCAGAGTGGATTAATTTAAATCCCTGATTTTAATCACAATTTAAATCAACAAGCAGAGCACTTTGATTTAAATAATTAAGTGTAATCTTGTTTTGCATTTTTGCTTTCCAGTTACTTTCCTAAACAAAGGCTCAGTTTTATTGGTCAATATAATTTGCTAGTCAGAGCTCTTTGTTATTCACAGTTGGGTTTCTCTAGGCACACGTGCACTGCTTATGGACATTTACTCACACTCCACATTTTTACACTTTCCTTTTGCCTGAAAACAGTGATTCACATTTCTTAGTAGAAATAATAGATCTTTTAGTCTCATGTGATTCATTCATAGTAATTTGAATTCAATTAAAATATTCAAGAGTGATGTTTCAAGACTGCTTTAGTGGTCTGTGTTTGATGTTTCAGAATACAAGGCAAAAATTTTTCCTGAAATATATTGTGCTTTTAAAGCTGATCTGTTACATCAAGCTAGTACCTACAGCTATGGCATTGAGCCCATTGGTTCTGAACACCAAGTGCCTCAAAATTTGTGAGCCACTTATGTAGTCTATAATTGCACATCTCCATTTTATTCATGAATGCAAAGAGGAAAACAAACTTTCCTGCTTTTCTAATTGTTTTCCTAACTTACAGCGAACTAATTATAAACTGAACTACCTGAAAATTAGGAGAGCTGTTGCTGTAACTTGCTGAAAAAAAATACTGTTGAAAAAAAACCCCAGGGCAAAGCTTCAGTAAGCTGTTTTAGATGCCTAGGCAGTGAAAGGTGTCCACTCAGTGGCCTGGCTTTCTCCAGAAAAATGAAGAGTGAACAGTGACATGTGCATGGAATCATGTGGATTTTTTTAAAAAAGAAGTTTAGGATAAGATAGAAGTGGTGTAGGTTATCATAACTTAATAGTTTAATTTGGAAAACCAAAAAAATGCCGTGGATAGGAGGGTCGGTATTTTAATAATATATATTTAAACTTCTTTTACACTTCTTTTACTACAGGCTTTAATGTTCATGCTGGAACACTCCTCATCCATCCCTTAGAAACCAAGACTCCTGTTGTAGGTATCTTCACACCTAATTTCATGGCAGCACTTCTGGCCACACGTTCCTGGCTGTGACAGTCCATCTTGCTCTAATGCTCAGCTCATTAGAAACATCCCAGACTGTACTCTGAAATTACTGCCAGGGACTTGTGGGTGGAGTCAGAGAGCAAAAGATTAAAGGATTATCTATTCCTAGGTGCTGTAGTGGAGCATGAAAATGTTAACAGCTCCATTCACAGAAGGACAGAAGGGTGGTTTAAGGATTTGACGCAAAGTATTTAAATTGTAAATTTAGACTCAGTTTGCTCTAAATGAGAGAACAACAACCAAATCTAGATAATATGCCCTCCAAAACGTTATTTAAATGTTCCCTTCCACTGATTATTCATAAGAGGACTGTTAAGACAGCAAGTCTGTAATACTGCACATGGGAATTGCAGTATTTAGTATCATCAGGAAGTTGCACAGTAGAGATGGAAGCTTGCTCAGTTTAAGATGTCTGAATTTCCTTCTGTTTCTTCCCTAATTGTAGATTTTTCTCTTCTGATAGTGTAGCTAAGGAGTGGGAGGTTGATTAAATTTAATTCCCATTTATCTGAGTTCAGTCATGTTATCTCTTAAAATGTGTCTCTAAAGGTTAACAGTCCTTTGGCATTTTCATCTTTGCTTTCCTACCCTGAAGGAAAACTTAGTGGCTTGCACGCCTAGGAAGTTGAAGATAGCTGGTTGTATTTTTCCATATCTACAAAGCAATATTATATCTGGATTCATATCTGCTCCTGGAAAATTTTTTAGGCTTAATGTTTAATTTCCATATGCTTAAAAGGGAAGGTTGTTCAATCCCAAGGGTTTCATTTCACTTCGCCTCCAGGCAACCTTTCAGTCCAGGCAAGGTCCACAAGTGCTGCAGAGCCCCTTTTTTGTGTTTTGCTTCCTGCCCCACGCGGTGTGGAATAAAAGCTGGGGACAAAAGGGTGTGGGTGGTGCCTTGGTGGGGGGACAGAGGGGGAGAGGTGATGGAGGCAGTGGGGATGCTGCTGCTGTGCTGCCCACCCTGCCCTCCCCTGTGCCCCTGTGCCTGGCTGGGCACAGCCTCCTTCCCCGGCTCTCTGCTGAGCTCCAGTGATGGCAAACCCCAGCAATCCCAGCTGTGAGCCGCAGGGAAGTGAAATTAACCCCTGGGACTCTACTGGTACTCCAATATCTCTTAATCACCCTGTGCTCTCCCAGTTTGTGGGTTTTGCAGAAATACCAGGCATCTGCGACATATTTTGAATGTATTTTTACCTGTTGCAGAGGTTTTCTTTACCAGAAAAGAAAGAAAAGGCAAATGAACTGATTTTGGGGGGCATTTTTTTTTTCCTCTCCCAGATGAGAGGATCTGGTTTCTTTCATGATGAGTTTTTTTAAAGTAGAATTCCATCAGTCTTCTATAAGAAGACAAAATATTTCTGGAATGCAACACCTGTGCAAAGAAAATTAATTCGCACATGCCAAAATCCTTCAGTAAATGCTGTGTTGTGTGGGTAACTTGACAAAAGTTTTGCAGCAAACCATAAACATCTGCAAAACATTTGAAAATCTGGCCCAGACTTGGGGCTGCTTGAATTCTGTGGCATTTGTAATAATTTACTGTTCCACAATATGTAATTATTTGTGTGCACCTTAGGACTAATTTTCTTGGCAAGAGTAGAGAAAGGTCTACTTTATTAAAAGATGTAAGAATGACTGATATCCTTTAGCTGTACAACTCCAGGGTCCAGGTTTATCTTTTCCCTCTGGAATGCATGTACTTGTCCCTGTACACTTGTCTGTGCAGCGTGGTGAGGGATGGGAAGGGGCAGCAGGCTCACTCCGAGCTGCAGACACATGTTGGTTTTTTTTTTTCCTTTTTCCCTTGGAGAAGCACTGAGAGGATTGAAGTCATTCAGCCAACTTTGTTCAGCTCAGCTGAACGTTGAAAAAAAAAACCAAAAAAACGCAGGCCATGTGTGCTTTTAGTGACCTCTGGGCCGAATGCTGAATCTTTGGAGCTCAGTGACAGGTTCCAGTGTCCAA